>NC_035436.2:185068668-185438152 GCF_002127325.2 Helianthus annuus | reverse complement strand
CCTGAGCCCATATCCTGGAAAATATCTTGATATATATCTTGTTTATTGTATCTGTTTACATCCGGGATGCTGACTCAGGATATTGGTAACATCCTGAATGGTATCCTCAGGATCACAACGGATTAAATGCAGGTACATGGGTTAGAAGCTAGCAACGTTCATGAAGACCTTTTCTACTGAAGACTCGGTCCAAGTCGTTCACAAGAAGCCGTTGAAGCCGCATTACTCGGTCTACAACGTTCACATTGGAATATTCGGAGCATCCCATGTTTATAGGAATTTTAGTTTGTAATTCGTTACTATAAATAGTGGGTATATCAGATCAACTAGGACATCACAATCACACTCTCTACACTCTCAACACTTGCTCTCTCGCAACTTTCAATTCATTGTAACACTTAGCGATCTGATCTATATCCTGCACTGTATCCTGAAGTTTAAAGCAATAAGAAGAACTAGGCAGCTGCGATTGTCAGCTCCCGAGGTTTTATGCCGGCGATCTAGATTGATCAAGGGCTTTCCTCGTACATCTCGTGTCATTTACTTTACTTTTTTGCTCATTGTTTGATCGTAGATACAGCTCAATATCCTGAGCCGTATCCTGGACACTGTTTTTCCAAAGAACCTAACAAGCATATTTTCAACACACTTTTTAGCACACTACCTCACTTAACTAATTTGATCACTTAATTGCTTCGGTAATTTTTGACCAAAACAATTTGGCGCCCACCGTGGGGCAAGTGGTGCTCTCTTTACTAAAAATCTTTGTGAGATCGTTAATCGGTTTTCTGTTTTCAAAACTTTTTGCCACATTGTTTACAATGGCCTCAAGATCAAACATGAGCTCTTCTACTGTGTCTGCTACAACTTCTGCAACAGTTGGTTCGGTGCTTCCACCGCCTCCTCCAAGGATGCCAGCCTCTACACAATCTCAAGATGTTATCCCTACTCGGAGTGTCCAGGGATCTGCTCCTGTTTTAGCTTCTAACGATGAAATTCTAACCTTGTTTGGAAGTGTGCAGGAACAAATGAGGCAGCAACAGGAAACAAATCAAAATGCTTTTAAGGGAAATACAACTCCTGAAGTCTGGCTCGAGCAGATCTGCTGAGGATAATGTCACTCCATTACATCCCAGAATGTTGAACTTTAGTTCAACTGTGTATACTGAGGATAACAGGGGGAATATCGTGCCCAACCTTCCTCAGAATCATACTCCTGAAATACCCTCCTCGGTCAGGATATCGACTGTGAGGAGCTCAGGATATGCTTCAGGATATGGGCAAAATCCTCTAACGGGTAACATATCAAATAATAATAATGCTATTACCGCTAACAGTGTTGGATCTTTGCAGGATACAACTGTAGCGTCAGAATTATCCAGGGAACTTCAGAAATTAAAGGATATGATATCCAGTGTACCTGGGGTGGTGCAGCCAATTCCTGAAGTGTCCCAGGATAGCCACATGGTATCTCGGTTCGTGCATCCTATATGTGATGCTGAAATCCCAAAAAGATTTCAGACTCCGAACATGAAACTCTACGACGGAACCACGGATCCTGAAGAGCATATTGCCCAGTATAGGGAAAGGATGGAGATCAACCCTATCCCTCCAGATCTCAAGGAAGCCTGCTTGTGCAAGGGTTTTGGTTCAACCTTGACAGGATCGGCTTTGAAATGGCTCCTAAATGTTCCTCCACATTCGATTACATCTTTTGCTCACTTAGTAAATTTATTTAATAGTCAATTTTCTTGTAGTAGAAGCTTTGAAAAATTAACAAGTGATCTCTACAGGATAACACAAGGGCCTCAGGAATCCCTTAGGGATTATGTGAACAAGTTCAGCCAGGAATCACTAGACATTCCTCATCTTGATGTTGCAACGGCTGTGCAAGCTTTCAAGATGGGGCTGCAAAAGGATTCTCAATTCTATCAAGACCTTGTAATGAACCCATGCAGGAACCTGGATGAAGCCCGGAACAGGGCTCTAAGATATATTCGGTTAGAGGATGACAGAAAAATGCAAGAAAAGATGAATGCATCCTCGACATATGAATCGACTAACAGGAAATCAGAATCCTCATATAGACCATATCGCTCTAAGCCATATGGCAGAAATGATAACAAGAGAGTGAATGCTGTTGAAGACGAGGATCCTGAAGAATATCCTGAATTATCTGAATATTGTTTTTCTGTTAATATACCTGAACTAATGTATGCTATGCAGGGTTTGGGAGATAAAGCCAGGTGGCCTCGGAAGAATCAACAAAAAGCAGATTGGAAAGACAAGTCAAAATGGTGTGCTTTCCATGAAGATTTTGGACATATGACTGAGGACTGCATCGCTCTGAGGAAAGAAATCAGCTACCTTCTAAGCAAGGGATATTTGAAAGATCTCTTAGGGAAGAAGAAGAATAAGGGTCAGGATACTGAGAAGGATCCTGAGCGAGCGGCATCACCTCCCGCCGATGCCAAGATAATCAACTTCATTTCAGGAGGATCCGACATTTGCGGAACTTCGTATTCGGCGGCCAAGAGACATGCAAAGGAAGCTAAGGCCGAGAGGGGAGACAAACCTATCAGGATGACTACGCTCACAACTGACAAAGTGATCACTTTTGATGCAGATGATAGGGATACTGTCCAGGATCCTCACCATGATGCTCTGGTAATAACATTATATGTGGCTAACCATTTTGTACGCAGGATATTGGTTGATAATGGCAGCTCCGTCAACATAATACAACTGGAGACTCTAAAAAGGATGAATGTGTCTCCGATGGATATCACTTCGAAGTCTACTGTGCTCGTTGGTTTCAGTGGAGAAGCTAGGAACACAGTGGGAGAGATAAGGCTGCCAGTATATGTTGAAGGAGTCAACAAGATGCAACGTTTTTGTGTGATGGATTCTCTATCATGCTATAACATCATCCTAGGAAGACCTTGGATCCACGATATGAAGGCCGTTCCATCAACGTATCACCAATGCATCAAGATCCCTACCCCTTGGGGGGTTGTCAAGATCGACAGTGACCAGCAGGAGGCGAAAGAATGCTACTCATCCTCGATGAAATCCTCAACCAAACCTAGTGCAGCATAGCAATTAAAGACGCGGGCCCAGGATATCGTGGAGGATCCGGAGCAGGATGTGAAGAAAATTATCCTGGACCAGGATAATCCCGATATTTCGGTGCTCGTGGGAACCAATATCCCTCAGGATATTGAAGAACAATTAATTAACTTTTTGAAATGCAGGATGTCAACGTTTGCATGGAAGCATGAGGATATGACAGGTATATTTAAAGACATTATTACTCACAAGCTTGGAATTGACAGGTCATTCAAGCCTATACAACAAAAGAGAAGAAAATTCGCCCCTGAGCGGAATGCAATTATCCAAGAGGAAGTTGAGAGATTATTGAAGTCCAGGATGATCAGAGAAGTTAAGTTCCCGAGGTGGCTAGCAAACGTGGTTGTGGTACAGAAGAAAAATGGGAAATGGAGAGTTTGTGTAGACTACACAGACTTGAACAAAGCTTGTCCTAAGACCCATTTCCTCTCCCCCACATTGATGCAATGGTAGATGCCACTGCCGGGCATGAAATGCTGACCTTCATGGACGCATCCTCAGGATTTCAACAGATCCAAATGGAGCCTTCTGACCAGGAGGATACTGCCTTTATGACACTAACAGGTATTTATTGTTATACAGCTATGCCTTTTGGTTTGAAAAATGCAGGTGCAACATACCAAAGATTGGTAAACATGACGTTCAAAGACAAACTGGGGGACACCATGGAGGTGTACATTGACGATATGGTGGTAAAATCAAAGAAAGCTCAGGATCACCTCCAGGATATTAAGGGAGCATTTGATATCCTGGACAAGTATAACATGAAGCTGAACCCTGCTAAGTGCCATTTTGGAGTGGGGGCAGGAAAATTTCTAGGATATATGGTAACCAAAAGAGGAATAGAAGCTAGCCCAGAGCAAATTAAAGCCATCTTGGATATTAAACCGCCCTCAAATATGAAGGATGTTCAACGATTAACAGGGCGAGTGGCAGCATTAAATAGATTTATCTCAAGATCCTCAGAAAAATGCAAAGACTTTTATGATATCCTGAAGAAGAACAAGAAATTTGAATGGGGTGAGAAGCATGAAGCAGCCCTGCAGGATTTGAAGCAGTATCTCTCAACCGCACCTCTATTGATGAAGCCTGAGGATGGTGAACCATTATCCTTGTATCTGGCAGTATCAGGGAATGCAGTAAGTGCAGTACTCGTAAAGGATCACGAAGGTCAGCAGTATCCTGTTTATTATGTTAGCAAAAGTTTATTAGATGCTGAAACTAGGTACTCTCACTTAGAAAAATTAATACTGGCTCTAGTAATGGCATCAACAAAGCTTAGACATTATTTTGAAACACATAGGATTCATGTTAAAACTAATTATCCTGTTAAGAATGTGCTTAGGAAACCAGAAATGTCGGGCAGGATGGCCAAGTGGTCAGTAAAGTTGAGTGCTTATGATTTAGTATTTGAACCCAGAAATGCCATAAAGTCTCAGGCTCTAGCTGACTTTGTGGCTGATTTTAGTAGTGACATTCAGGATGAGGTAGACCTAGAAGTTCAACAGTTAGGAGAATCCTCAGGATCCTGGACATTATATACCGATGGTGCATCTAATGTAAGAGGAGTAGGATTAGGAATACTACTAAAATCGCCACCGGGGGACATAATACCCCAGGCTGTTAGATGCGAATTTCCTGCTACTAACAATGAGGCAGAATATGAAGCTTTAATTGCAGGATTAGAATTGGCTAAGAGTATGAATATTAAGAATTTGCAAGTATATGTTGACTCTTTGTTAATTACTAACCATTTTAATGGATCCTATGCAGTCAAGGGTGAGAAACTAATGGAATACCTCGGTATTCTTAAAAAATTAGCAGGATATTTTGATGTTTTTACACTTGAACAGGTACCAAGAGAGGATAACGCCGAAGCAGACGCATTGGCAAACTTGGGATCATCAATCAGGATACCAGAAGGAATCCCAATACCGATATTACATATCCTGTATCCTGCAACGGATCCTCAGCATAAGGAAGTAGCAAGTATCCAAGATCCTGAAGTGGTGTATCCTGGAAAGGATCCTAAATCCTGGACAACCCCAATTATGAGATATCTCAAGGAAGGACATATTCCCGAAGACGAAAATCCTAAGGCATTTAGGATGAAGGTATCACGATTCACTATCATAATTAATATTCTATATAAAAAATCTCTTGCAGGGCCATACTTGAGATGCTTGGAGGATCCTGAAGCCAAAGAAGTACTTCAGGATATACATGAAGGGGATTGTGGTAACCACACCGGGGGCAGGTCATTATTTTCGAAAGTGCTGAGGACAGGTTATTATTGGCCAACAATGAGAAAAGATGCTGCAGAATATGCTCGAAGATGTGATGCATGTCAGAGGCATAGTAACATATTGCATCAACCAGCTGAACCACTATATCCTGTAGCATCCCCTTGGCCGTTCATGAAATGGGGGATGGATATAGTAGGGAAGTTACCAAAAGCTCCGGGAGGAAAAGTCTTTATGCTGGCAATGACGGATTATTTCTCTAAGTGGGTTGAAGCTGAAGCATTTGTGCAAGTTAGAGACCAAGAAGTAGTATCCTTCATAAAGAGGAATATCCTGACCAGGTTTGGAGTACCAGCTGAAATAATTTGTGATAATGGGTCCCAGTTTATAAGCAAAAGGACTACCGACTTTTGCAAGAGTTGGGGAATCAAGATGATAACGTCTACTCCGGTGCATCCTCAAGCGAATGGGCAAGCTGAGTCTTCAAACAAGATAATAGTGAACAACTTAAAGAAGAGACTTGGAGCCAAAAAAGGAAGATGGGCAGAGGAATTACCCTTTGTGTTATGGGCTGACAGGACAACGGTAAAAAATGCAACCGGCCAAACCCCATTCTCCTTAGTATTCGGAGCAGAAGCAGTAATTCCAACGGAAATGGTGATACCTACTGCAAGATCTATCCTACAGAATCCTGAACAGAATCCTGAAGCCTTATGTCAAGATTTGGATACCATAGACGAAAGAAGAGACGCAACAAGGCTAAGGATGGTAGCATATCAACAAAGAATATCCAGAGCATATAACAAGAATATAAGGACTAGGAGATTTCAAGTGGGTGATTGGGTGCTAAGGAAGGCTTTTCAGAATACTACTAATCCTGCCGATGGCAAGTTAGCTCCAAAATGGGAAGGACCATACGAAGTTGAATCAGAAGCAGGGAAAGGAGCATATAGACTCAAGAATATGGAAGGGGATATGCTACCAAGGTCTTGGAATGCTGTACACTTAAAGCTCTATTTCAAGTAAGAATAGAATTTAATTTCTATCTCAGAATGGTATGTATCCTGTCTCTTTTAAATATATATGTTTATTATCTTGAACCCAATACTGACTTAGGCATCGGAGGGGTGTTAGCCAAGCTAACACCCACCTTAGTTTACAATTGTTTTGCAGCATATGCTCCAGGATATAGCTCCAGGATGTGTACTCAGGATAACTCAGAAGATTAGAGGATTGGCCCCCTCTCTCACGTTTAAGGGATACTGATCCCTTCACAGGTTTAAAGGTATTCACCTTTCTCCCGAATTGGGTTTAAACACCCCGCCTGGAGCGCAAGTTATTCAGGGATAGTTCAAGGTGGCGGGACCAGTCCATGTAAAAGTGGCTGACAATTTCGTTACTGTTGGCTATATCCTGAATTCTAAAGGTATATGAGGATTGATCACCCTCTCTCACGAAAGGGTATTTTCATACTCTCTAAAGGTTTAAAGGTTTTCACCTTTCTAAGTCTTGGAGTTTATACACTCCCGCCTGTAGCGCATGAAACTCAGGGTTTATCCCCAGTATACTAAGGGTTCATTTCAGGATATCAAGAGTTTTGCCCTGAGGTATGTGGAATTCATTCGAGTCAAAAATATGAATACATTTGTGTTTCTATGTTAAGTACAGGGGACATACGTCATACTATTCTGAGGATGGATTCGAGTTTATAAGTGTGCACTGGGGACAAGCCTATAATGAGGAATTGAAATTGATTCACTAAGAATCTCTGGTATGATCTTTCCTTTTTATTTAGACAACTAATAGGTTGTATTTTAATCAGAATATTTTTCAGGATATTTGCCAGGATACATTTATAATGTGTTCCGAAAAATGTTCAAACAAAACAATTTTCACAAGTGAAATTTATATATCGACGACGACAATGATAAAGCCAAGAAAGGGTTATATTATTAACATGGCAAAAGATTATGCAATTGGCTTCGTCTCAAACCGAGACCCATCCACCAAAAGCATAATTAGTTTCCTAACATATTTACTTAACAAATGAAGGCTTCGTCTTGGAACCCAAGATACCTCCACCTTCACTTGTTAAAAGCGTTCAAAACAAACCATACTAACTGATGACCAAGGGCTTCGTCCTGAAACTCAGGATCCCTCCACCTTTGGCCATCATATTGTCTACGTGCAGGAAATTAAAATTGTTCAACAGACAAGAAAAGTAAATTGTTCGAGACATCAACCACCAAACCTAAAAAAAAGTGGGCTCCGGCCTAGGCATCAATATCCATCATCGCCCACTCAGCTGCCCTCACACAGCGGCATCCTCTCCTGCTTTCCCCGGCTTCTCAGCACCAGCATCCTCTCCAGCATCCTGTCCAGCATCCTCACCAGCATCCGCTCCAGCATCCTTCTTGTCTCCAGCCTGATCCGCCACCTCTGCTGACTTGGAAGATTCACCGGCTTCAGATGGGAGTGGCACAACCTTGCCTCTGAGCTCCTTCAGCTTGGCTACCCAGGATTCAATTGGCCAGGATGGACAAACAAGACCTGTCTCCTTGGCCTCATAGGCCATCTTGATGCGTGCTTGTAGCAGGGAGACAATAGCGGAAGTCTTGATTCCTTCCCGGAAATTGATCATGGCCTGATCGTGATCCATTTGCATGGTGGCCAATTTGAGCTCAGCATCCTGGGTGACCTTTTTCAGCTTATCCTCATAGTGCCGGCTCTTTGCCTCGGCAATGGCACCTTGGTCGGCAACAGTGGTTTCGAGCTGCTTAATCCTGGCTTCATGAAGGGCGACAGTACCACATGCATCGTTGTACAAGTGGAGCAAATGCTGGAGGCCCTGTGCATCAATAACAGGTATGAGTTAGAATCTATATATCTATAATGACCAAGATATCCTATCAGGATATCCTGTTAGGATATCCAGGCAGGATATGTGTGCAGAATATATATGCAGGGTATGCGTCAGGATATTACCTTGTTAAGGAAGGATGTCATCGGCTCTAAGGAATCGGTAAAGCTGAGATCATCATAGGAGAACCCTCCTGAGCTTGGAGCACTGACCTCAAGGCCCTTCCTCTTTTTCGCTGTGGAAGCACGAGTCCTTGGGTTGGCCTTGGGAGCTGGAAGTGGCTTGGAGCTGGTGGCAGTAGGAGCCTCCTTCTTGACTAAGGTTGGAGTTGGATAGCTGTCGAGTTCGTCAAGGTCTAGATAGACTGGAACTTTGCTGGAATCTGCACACAGGGAGTAAAATTCTAAACCTTTCCTAAAGATATCAAATAAAAAACATGTATCTACAGGATATCTTGCAGGATCCTTACCAGACATGGTTGCGCTTGAAAGAGGGCTTGGAGTTGCTGGAGATGGGTTGAAACTTCTCTCTGCTTCCGGAAGGAGCCTGATAGCGTCTATTCTTTTTTGAGAATCTGCAAGGGGAGGTGCTAGCTTCCTAAAATCAGCTGTACAAGAAAACGACAAAGTCAGTTCAGGATATAAAGCAGGATAACAAGCAGGATCATCTTTAAACCCTAAATCCTACCCTTCTTCAACCAATGCACCGGATAATCCGCTCCACCAGGGATTGAATCTCTTTTTACGAAAAAGAATTTGGATTTCCATTCCTCTTCATTCCTGGTGGCTCGGAGGATTAGTGGGTCACTGGAAGTAGAATAAAACAAGAATCGATAAGAACCGTGGCACCTAAGTCGGTATGCTAATGGGAGATCATGAACAGAAAGATCAGGGATATGGTTGTTCTTGATTTGATCAAGAACGGACAAGACTCGCCGAAGCATTGGCATTGTTTGACTAAAACAAATTTTTGTGACGTCAAAGAACTCGGTGATAAATTCAGAAAAAGGAAATTGTAGCCCTAGAGTAAAGGGGAAAGCATTGAAACACAACCACTCGTCGGAAACCATGTCTGATCGGATTTCCCGATCAAACGGCCGGAACACTGTCCCTTTTGGGAAAATGCCGGAGGTTTTAAGGGCCGATAAGTGTGCACCATCGAAGGTGCAAATTTCTTTCTCCGGATCCTGGAGAATATTTTGGTGGATGAACGTGGGAGCGGAGTCGCCGGAACTAGACCTGGTCTGCCTTGTCATATTGTGGCCGGAATATTAGAGAGAATGAGAAAAGAAGTTGAGAGAGAAGTCTTTACCTTTTTCTCTTTGGTAAAAGCTAAATGGGGATATACATGAGAAAATATAGGGAGCAATGAGTAAATATAGGCTGATTGGTTACAAGTAGTCACATCATGGGTCTTATCACTTAATTGCCTCGTTCTTCGGGAAAAAATATAACCGTTAGTGACCAGGATACTTAACGGTAACATTTTTTGGGGACAATTGTTATGGGTGAAACTCTGAGCCCATATCCTGGAAAATATCTTGATATATATCTTGTTTATTGTATCTGTTTACATCCGGGATGCTGACTCAGGATATTGGTAACATCCTGAATGGTATCCTCAGGATCACTAACGGATTAAATGCAGGTACATGGGTTAGAAGCTAGCAACGTTCATGAAGACCTTTTCTACTGAAGACTCGGTCCAAGTCGTTCACAAGAAGCCGTTGAAGCCGCATTACTCGGTCTACAACGTTCACATTGGAATATTCGGAGCATCCCATGTTTATAGGAATTTTAGTGTGTAATTCGTTACTTTAAATAGTGGGTATATCAGATCAACTAGGACATCACAATCACACTCTCTACACTCTCAACACTTGCTCTCTCGCAACTTTCAATTCATTGTAACACTTAGCGATCTGATCTATATCCTGCACTATATCCTGAAGTTTAAAGCAATAAGAAGAACTAGGCAGCTGCGATTGTCAGCTCCCGAGGTTTTATGCCGGCGATCTAGATTGATCAAGGGCTTTCCTCGTACATCTCGTGTCATTTACTTTACTTTTTTGCTCATTGTTTGATCGTAGATACAGCTCAATATCCTGAGCCGTATCCTGAACACTGTTTTTCCAAAGAACCTAACAAGCATATTTTCAACACACTTTTTAGCACACTACCTCACTTAACTAATTTGATCACTTAATTGCTTCGGTAATTTTTGACCAAAACAATACTCATGCTACTAACAATAGTGGATCTTTGCAGGATACAAGTGTGACATCAGCACTTACTAGGGAACTTCAAAAGTTGAAGGACATGATATCCAGTGTACCTGGGGTGGTCCAGCCGATCCCGGAAGTGTCCCAAGACAGCCATAAGATATCTCGTTTTGCACATCCTATCTGTGATGCTGAGATCCCAAAGAGATTTCAAACCCCCAACATGAAGCTTTACGACGGAACTACGGATCCTGAGGAGCATATTGCTCAGTATAGGGAAAGAATGGAGATTAACCCTATCCCTCCGGAGCTCAAGGAAGCGTGCTTGTGCAAGGGATTTGGTTCTACTCTAACAGGATCAGCCTTAAAATGGCTGTTAAACGTTCCTCCTCACTCAATTACTTCGTTTGCTCATTTGGTTAATTTATTTAACAGTCAATTTTCTTGTAGTCGGAGTTTTGAGAAACTAACCAATGATCTTTACAGGATAACTCAAGGGCCTCAGGAATCCTTGAGGGATTATGTGAACAAATTCAGTCGAGAATCCTTGGATATCCCACATCTTGATGTTGCAACAGCTGTGCAACCTTTCAAGATGGGATTACAAAAGGATTCTCAGTTTTATCAGGATCTTGTAATGAATCCCTGCAGGAATCTCGACGAAGCTCGTAACAGGGCTTTGAGATATATCCGTCTGGAGGATGACAGGAAGATGCAAGAAAGGATGAACTCATCTAACACTTATGAGTCAACTAACAGGAAGTCAGAATCCTCATTCAAGTCATATCGGTCTAAGCCATATGGTATAAATGAAAACAAGAGAGTGAATGTTGTCGAAGATGAGGATCCTGAAGAGTATCCTGAGTTGTCTGAATATTGCTTTTCTGTTAACATTCCCGAATTGATGTATGCCATGCAGGGTCTAGGAGACAAGGCTAGCTGGCCTCGAAAGAATCAACAAAAGGCTGACTGGAAAGATAAGTCAAAATGGTGTGCTTTCCACGAAGATTTCGGACATGTAACTGAGGATTGCATTGCTCTAAGGAAAGAAATAAGCTATCTTCTAAGCAAGGGATATCTGAAAGATCTCTTAGGAAGAAAGAAGAATAAAGGTCAGGATACTGAGAAGGATCCTGAGCGAGCAGCATCACCTCCCGCGGATGCCAAGATAATCAACTTCATTTCGGGAGGATTCGACATTTGTGGGACTTCGTATTCGGCAGCAAAGAGACATGCAAAGGAAGCTAAGACCGAAAGGGGAGACAAACCTGTCAGGATGACTACCCTCACAACTGACAAAGTGATCACTTTTGATGCAGATGACAGGGATACTGTCCAGGATCCTCACCATGATGCTCTGGTAATAACGTTATATGTGGCTAACCATTTTGTACGCAGGATACTGGTTGATAATTGCAGCTCCGTCAACATAATCCACCTAGAAACTCTGAAGAGAATGAATGTATCTCCAATGGATATCAGTTCAAAGTCTACCGTGCTTGTTGGGTTCAGTGGAGAGGCTAGAAACACAGTGGGAGAGATAAAGTTGCCAGTATACGTTGAAGGAGTCAACTCGATACAACGTTTCTGTGTGATGGATTCTCTATCCTGCTATAACATCATACTGGGAAGACCGTGGATTCACGATATGAAGGCCGTGCCATCAACATATCACCAATGCATCAAGATACCTACCCCTTGGGGAGTTGTCAAAGTTGATAGTGAACAGCAGGAGGCGAAAGAATGCTACTCATCCTCGATGAAATCCTCAACCAAACCTAGTGCAGCATAGCAATTAAAGACGCGGGCCCAGGATATCGTGGAGGATCCGGAGCAGGATGTGAAGAAAATTATCCTAGACCAGGATAATCCCGATATTTCGGTGCTCGTGGGAACCAGTATCCCTCAGGATATTGAAGAACAATTAATTAACTTTTTGAAATGCAGGATGTCAACGTTTGCATGGAAGCATGAGGATATGACAGGCATATCCAAAGATATTATCACTCACAAGCTTGGAATTGATAAATCATTCAAGCCTGTGCAACAAAAAAGAAGGAAGTTTGCTCCTGAGCGGAACACTATTATCCAGGAGGAAGTTGAAAGACTATTAAAGTCCAGAATGATCAGAGAGGTTAAGTTCCCAAGATGGCTAGCAAACGTGGTTGTAGTACAAAAGAAAAATGGGAAATGGAGAGTTTGTGTAGACTACACAGACTTGAACAAAGCCTGTCCTAAAGACCCATTTCCTCTTCCCCAGATTGATGCAATGGTAGATGCCACTGCCGGGCATGAAATGCTGACTTTCATGGACGCATCTTCAGGATTTCAACAGATCCAAATGGAGCCTTCTGACCAGGAGGATACTGCCTTCATGACACCAACAGGTATTTATTGTTATACGGCTATGCCTTTTGGTTTGAAAATGCAGGTGCAACATACCAAAGATTGGTAAACATGATGTTCAAAGACAAACTGGGGGACACCATGGAGGTATATATCGATGATATGGTGGTGAAATCTAAAAAGGCTGAGGATCACCTCCAGGATATCAAGGGAGCATTTGATATCCTGGATCAATACAACATGAAGCTAGATCCTGCTAAATGCCATTTCGGAGTGGGGGCAGGAAAGTTTCTTGGATATATGGTGACAAAAAGGGGGATCGAAGCAAGCCCAGAGCAGATCAAAGCTATCCTGGATATAAAATCACCCTCAAATATGAAGGACGTACAAAGATTGATAGGCCGAGTAGCAGCTTTAAACAGGTTTATCTCAAGATACTCAGAGAAATGCAAAGACTTTTATGATATCCTGAAGAAGAACAAAAGATTCGAATGGGGGGAGAAGCATGAAGCAGCCCTGCAGGATTTGAAACGATATCTCTCAACTGCACCTCTATTGATGAAGCCTGAAAATGGTGAACCACTATCCCTATACCTTGCTGTATCGGGGAATGCTGTAAGTGCCGTTCTTATAAAAGACCATGAAGGTCAGCAATATCCTGTTTATTATGTTAGTAAAAGTTTATTAGATGCTGAAACTAGGTACTCTCACTTAGAAAAATTAATACTAGCATTGGTCATGGCATCAACGAAGCTTAGACATTATTTCGAGACACATAGGATACATGTTAAGACAAATTATCCTGTCAAAAATGTGCTTAGGAAACCAGAAATGTCGGGCAGGATGGCCAAGTGGTCAGTAAAGTTGAGTGCTTATGATTTAGTATATGAACCTAGAAATGCCATAAAGTCTCAGGCTTTAGCTGACTTTGTGGCTGATTTTAGTAGTGACATTCAGGACGAGGTAGACCTGGAAGTTCAACAGTTAGGAGAATCCTCAGGATCCTGGACATTATATACTGATGGTGCATCTAATGTAAGAGGAGTAGGATTAGGAATACTACTAAAATCGCCACAGGGGGACATATTACCCCAGGCTATTAGGTGTGAATTTCCTGCTACTAACAATGAGGCAGAATATGAAGCTTTAATTGCAGGATTAGAATTGGCTAAGAGTATGAGTATCAAAAATTTGCAAGTATATGTTGACTCTTTGTTAATTACTAACCATTTTATTGGATCCTATGCAGTTAAGGGTGAGAAATTAATCGAATATCTCGATATTCTCAAAAAATTAGCAGGATATTTCGATGTTTTTATACTTGAACAGGTACCAAGGGAGGATAATGCTGAAGCGGATGCCTTAGCAAATTTGGGATCATCGATCAGGATACCCGAAGGGACCCAAATACCAATATTACATATCTTGTATCCTGCAACGAATCCTCAGGAAAAAGAAGTAGCAGGTATTCAGGATCCTGGAGCGGAGTATCCTGAAAAGGATCCTAAATCCTGGACGACTCCAATCATGAGATATCTCAAGGAAGGACATATCCCCGGAGATGAAAATCCTAAGGCATTTAGGATGAAGGTATCACGATTCACTATTATAAACAATGTTTTATACAAGAAATCTCTTGCAGGACCGTATTTGAGGTGCTTGGAGGGTCCTGAAGCCAAAGAAGTACTTCAGGATATACATGAAGGGGATTGTGGTAACCATACTGGGGGCAGGTCGTTATTCTCAAAAGTATTAAGGACAGGATATTATTGGCCAACAATGAGGAAAGATGCCGCAGAATATGCTCGAAGATGTGACGCATGTCAGAGACATAGTAACATACTGCATCAACCTGCTGAACCATTATATCCTATTGTTTCCCCTTGGCCATTTATGAAGTGGGGTATGGATATAGTGGGAAAGCTACCAAAAGCCCCGGGAGGAAAAGTTTTTATGCTAGCAATGACGGACTATTTCTCTAAGTGGGTCGAAGCGGAAGCATTTGTTCAAGTTAGAGACCAAGAAGTAGTATCCTTCATAAAGAGGAATATCCTGACCAGATTCGGAGTACCAGCCGAAATAATCTGTGACAATGGTTCTCAGTTTATAAGCAAGAGAACTACTGACTTTTGCAAGAGTTGGGGAATCAAAATGGTAACATCTACACCAGTACATCCTCAAGCGAATGGACAAGCAGAATCCTCAAACAAGATAATTGTCAATAACTTAAAGAAAAGGCTTGGAGCCAAAAAAGGAAGATGGGCTGAAGAATTACCCTTTGTTTTATGGGCTGATAGGACAACGGTAAAGAATGCAACAGGCCAAACCCCATTTTCCTTGGTATTTGGAGCAGAAGCAATGATTCCGACGGAAATGACAATACCCACTGCAAGATCTACCCTAAGTGATCCTGAGCAGAATCCTGAAGCCTTGAGTCAGGATTTAGACACCATAGATGAGAAGAGAGATGCGGCAAGGCTAAGGATGGCAGCATATGAACAGAGAATATCCAGGGCATATAACAAGAATATTAGGACCAGAAGATTTAAGGTTGGAGATTGGGTGCTAAGAAAGGCTTTTCAGAATACTACTAATCCTGCCGATGGCAAGTTAGCTCCAAAATGGGAAGGACCATACGAAGTTGAATCAGAAGCAGGGAAAGGAGCATACAGACTCAAGAATATGGAGGGGGATATGCTACCGAGGTCTTGGAATGCTATACACCTTAAGCTCTATTTCAAGTGAGTTTAGAATTTAATTTCTAACTCAGGATGGTATGAATTCTACCTTTTTTAAATATGTTTGGTTTAATTTGTTCTTTGTAACCCAATACTGACTTAAGCATCGGAGGGGTGTTAGGCAAGCTAACACCCACCTTAGTTTACAATTGTTTTGCAAGATATGTTTCAGGATACAGCTCCAGGATATGTACTCAGGATAACTCGAAAGATTAGAGGATTGGCCCCCTCTCTCACGTTTAAGGGATACTGATCCCTTCACAGGTTTAAAGGTATTCACCTTTCTTCCGAATTGGGTTTAAACACCCCGCCTGGAGCGCAAGTTATTCAGGGATAGTTCAAGGTGGCGGGACCAGTCCATGTAAAAGTGGCTGACAATTTCGTTACTGTTGGCTATATCCTGAATCCTAAAGGTATATGAGGATTGATCACCCTCTCTCACGAAAGGGTATTTTCATACTCTCTAAGGTTTAAAGGTTTTCACCTTTCTAAGTCTTGGAGTTTATACACTCCCGCCTGTAGCGCATGAAAATTTGGGATTTTCCCCAGGATACAAGGGATTTATCTCCAGTACATCCTTGGGTTTTGCCCTTGGGACGTAAAAAATTGCCTATACAATGGAAACTGACATTCAGAAGATTTCTAAAGTATTTGAAGGCATTGTACACAGGGGACATTCCTACCAAGGTGGTGATGTAAAGCTAAAAGGATCAGGCTCAGAACTAATGCACTAAGTACCTTGCACAGGGGACGCCTTTGTTGGAAGAGTTGCAAAGGGATTGAAGTTTGGTAATAGGTTTATACCCTATTTCTGGTATGATCTTTCCTTTGTAAACATCGTCTAAGTTTTTAGCGACATTATGATAAGTATCCTGATATATTCTTAAAGTCCTTTTCAGAATATTTGGTTAAGGTGTTTGAAGTTTGGAACTTTAAATATTATCAAAACTTGGTTTTGAAAAAATAGACTGTTTTTCACTTTCTAAAGAAATTTTTACGAAGTTGAAGGAATGTTTGGAAGTTCTATCTAATAAAAAGTTTTTACAGTATATCGCTGAACATACTGATCAGGATATTTTATAAGATAACAGTATGAAATTTTTTGCAAAGCTAAGATTTATACTTAGAAATATAAAAAGATGAAATTATTCTTGAAGCAATCAATACTGGTTGATAACCGAAGGTTTCATCCTGAAACCCAGGACCCATCCACCTTCGGCTATCAAATTGTTTAGATACAGAAATATAAATTGTTCATAAAAACATAAAATTGTTCGAATAATTCAAAGGAAATAAGCTCTAGGGGGTAGTGCCTTCTTGGTCCATAGTGGTTTCAACAACATCCGTCTTGGGATCCGCCTTAGTATCCTTCTCAGCATCGGTTGCTTTTTCGACTGTTTTGGAAGGTTCATCGACAGTTGATTTGGAAGAGGTGCCGCCAAGGTTCTTTAGCTTGGTCTCCCAAGCACCAACATCCCAAGAAGGGCAGTCGAAACCTAATGTTTTGGCTTCATGAGCCATCTTCAACCTGGCTTGGAGGAGAGAAATGACGACGGAACTTTTGAGGCTTTCCCGGTAGCTGACCATATCCCGTTCATACTGCACATGGGCGGCTTCCAGATCGGCCTGGGCTTGAAGAGTAGCTTTGTTGAGAGCAACTTGGTGTTCTTGGGTCATAGCTTTGTATTTCTCCTCGTAATGACGAGATTTGGCGGCCGCAATCATACCTTGGTCGGAGATTGTGATTTCTGCTTCCTTTAGTTTAGATTCAAGTGTCTTGTTGAGCTTGCAGGATTCTTGATATAAGTTAACCAAGCGCTCAAGACCCTACAAAGGTAAGACGATAGGTATTAATATTGATAAATCTTTGATAATAATGTAAATTGCAGGATATGATATGAGAATACTGACCTGGTTAAGAAAAGAAGTCATAAACCCGCTAGCTTCAATGAACCCGTGCTTCTCGTAAGGAAATGTGTCAGAAATGACAGGGGAATCAGGTTCTTTCCTTTTGCGGGAACTTGAACTCCGGGGTTTGGTAGCCGGTGAAGGTTTAGGAATGATGATGGCTTTGGAGATGCTGGGTTTGGATGTAGCTGTGGTCTTGGGGCTAGGTTCTTTCTTGAGCTGGATCTGGTCAGAATAGCTGTCCAATTCGTCAAGATCAAAGACTTCAGGGATCTTAGCTGGTGCTGCATAAAGGGAAAAGTTTTACTCTTTATCTTATCATTATACTGTTGCGACTAATTATTTTGAAAGAAATTCTTACCAGACATCTCGGATGATGAGTATTGGCTGGAACTCGGGACGTGTGTGGTGAAAGTCCTGTCTATTGCAAGTAACCGGTAAACAGTATCGATTCTCTCTTCTGACTCAGCGGTAGGGGGAGAAACTTCCTTGAAGTTCACTGCATAAAGATCAAAAAGAAGAGTATTAATAGAAGATAACAATTAAATGGTCTATGAGGATATTTATGATCCTACCGGTGGTTAACCACTCCACCGGAAGGCTGGCACCCTCAGCAATGGAGTCTCGTTTGACAAAGAAAAATTTGCACTGCCATCCGTCTTCGTTTTTGGTGGCCTTGAGAATCAAGGGTTTGCTGGATGTCGAGAAGAGCAAGAATCGGCTAGAGCCGTGGGATCGGAGGCGATAAGCAATAGGTAAATCCTCGATGCGAAGGTCGGAACAATGGAGATTTTTGATTTGGTTAAGTACAATTAGTACTCTCCAAACCATGGGCATGGTTTGGGCAAAAGAGATGCCGGTGGTTCGAAAGAATTGCATCATGAATTCAGGAAGAGGGTATCGAAGACCTAGTGAAAAGGGATATGCTGGAAAACAAACCCATTCAGTGGAAGAAACATCCGATCGGATTGACCGATCGAATGGTCTGAAGACCGTGTTATCAGGGAAAGCGCCGGAAGCTCTTAAAGCTGCAATGTCTGCGTTGTCAAAAGCACAGATCTCCTTTTCGGGATTTTTAAGGAGATTCTGCTGGGTGAAGGTCTCGGCATCCATTGCAAGTAAGGTGAAGTAAATTGACAGGAAGAAAATCAGAAATGGAGAAATTACCTGAGGGTTCTGTTGAAGATATCTGCTTTTCAAACAAGAAAAGAGAAGATATAGGGGCATCGTGGATCTCCATTGAGTAAGAAACGCGTTGGAAGTTACGATGTGATCTTGACCGTCGCTTCGTTTTAAATGCCTTGAGTTATGGGATAAGATTTTTGAAATATATCCGTTGGATTGGTATACCAACCGATATATTTGGGGACAATTGTTATGGCTCATTTTCTAAGCATACATATCCTGACCAATATCCTGCCTTTGTTTGTTTATTTGTGACCAGGATGCTGGAAGAGGATATTGCTAACATCTTGGGCGATATCCTGAGGTTTATTAATTAACCACGTGCAGGTTAAAGGCTGAGACTTGCTAACGGTCAAGAGGACTTCTTCTCCTCAGGACTCGGACGAGTTTGTTGAAGGAGAGACGTTGAGCCCGAAAGACCAGGTCTACAACGTTCGATGAAGGAATATTCGGTGGATCCCGGAAGTTTAGGATAGTTTGTTATTTTATCTTTACTATAAATAGATGGGGGCGGATCAGTTTAAGGCACACAATCTCCACTAACACTCTCGCATACTTTCACTTTCTAGCTCATTGCAAACAACACACTTGTATTCAAATTTCGTTGTAACACTTAGTCGATCCGCACCACATCCTGCACTGTATCCTGATATTTGAAGCAATAGAAGAACAAGGCAGCTGCGATTGTCAGCTCCCGAGGTTTTATGCCAGCGATCTAGATTGATCAAGGGCTTTCCTCGTACATCTCGTGTCATTTACTTTAATTTTTTGCTCATTGTTTGATCACAGATACGACTCTATATCCTGAGCCGTATCCTGAAACTGTTTTTGTAAATAACTCAATTAACATATTTTTGAACACATTCTCTTAGCACACTACCTCACTTAACTAATTTGATCACTTAATTGCTTCGGTAATTTTTGACCAAAACACCAGCCAATATCCGAATTTGCATGGAACTGAATGCAGATTGAATTTTAGTATGCTCTCAAACCCTATTTCTCTAACAGCATTCCTTTGCTCTTTTGACAATCCTTCAATATAATCTTTTAGATTATGGACTGCACATCTTATGTTGATTTTTTTTCCGTCGTAATCATAATATGGTTGTTGTTCTGGTTGTTCTTTTGTTTTCTCTTTCCTCAGTGATCCCTTTGGTTTTGATTCTGCTTTTTCCTTCTTTTGATTTTTTGTCGGGTTAACTCTTGGTTGTGGATCAACAAAATCATCATCTGATACATTGAATTGTGTTAAAAACATATATTTTTTTCATGAAATTTGTTAAATGCGTTTTATGTTACCTGAATTTACTTGTTGTTCGGAAGTATGCAGAACAATAGCTCGACTAGATTTTTTATCATTGGAATCAGAAACTGTCTCTTCTGATGATTCGATCACCACTTTCCTTCTTCTCCTTTTTTTGTTTTTCCTCTTATTTTTTAACTTTAAATAGAATAATGAAACAATATCAATTAACAAATTTATGATAAAACGAATTAGTTAACACTCTAAAGATAAAAAGCAGTAATTAACAAGTTTAAGATAAAACACAATAATTTATATCTTATTATTTAACAGGCAATAGTTAACAACACATGTATCTCAGCAAATTCAAAGATAAAACGCAATGTTTTAAAATTAGATTACAATTATGATAATAATAATCTCTTTGTTTCTGCAACTTTGTTAAGGTATAACTCATTAATTGACAATATATAAATCCCATTAGAAGCATTAGCATCTTAGATCATAGTTTTAACATAAAACGTAATGTATTCTCTACACTCTAAAGATAAAAAGCAGTAATTAACAAGTTTAAGATAAAACGAAATAATTTACATCTTATTATTTAACAGGCAATAGTTAACAACACATGTATCTCAGCAAATTCAAAGATAAAACGCAATGTTTTAAAATTAGATAATAATAATCTCTTTGTTTCTGCAAGTTTATTAAGGTATAACACATTAATTGACAATATATAAATCCCATTAGAAGCATTAGCATCTTAGATCCTAGTTTTAACATAAAACGTAATGTAGTGTCTACTAACAAAGATGTTAAGATAGGGGAAGATATAACTCATTAACTATTTTTCGGAACGGATATGATATATTAGGTCTACTGTACTTCATAAAACGTAACTTGAATTCAGTTAAAGAGCAAAAGTAGATAAAATTACCATTGTCTGAAATATCTTTTCGTTTTCTAGTTCTTTGTTGTTTCATTGTTGATTTTCGGCTAATATTTTCTTGTTCATCGATGTTCTCTTCTGCTGATGATGTTTTTTGCTTCTTTGATGATTTAGGGTTTTCTGAGATGGATTTCTTTTGAGTAACTCGAATGTAAACCTTCAAATTATCTCTCGACGACGCCATGAACTTCAATGGAGTATGATTTTCTGAAATTTCTGTATGTGTTTGATTGTTCAATGGAAGTGTAAAACGTAATGCACTTTTTTTCGAAGAGTTTCTGTGTATATTCAACGGCGGTTATTTTGGAATTTGACGATAATACCCCTGAAACCCCGGAGAGCGTGTTTAAATGAGAGTTTTTAATTTGATTTTGATCTAGGCCGTAGATTTTGCAATTGGACGGTTATGATTGCTTCCTATCCTTCCTAGCGAAATAAACTTCCTATTTTATCTCCACCCTATTCTGGAAATCTCTCCCACTTTGAAATAAACATTTAAGGTAGCCTATGCAAGAATAAGAGGTGGAATGGAATGGACCATTGAGATGGAATGAAGAAAAGAGTGTTTGGTTGGTCGATGGAATAGAATCGCCCATTCCAAAATGCATTTCATTCTCTCAAAATCATTTCATCCCTCCCTCTGTTTTTTCCATTCCATTCTCTCTTCATCCTTCATTAACAACACCACAACCTACTACCGTTGCCACCACCCACCACCACTGTCAACCGCCGCCGTCACCCACTTTCGCAGCCACTCGCCACCGCCTCGCCGCCATCCACCATCGTTGTTTCCCCCTCTGATCACCGCCACCACCCACCTTCAATCATCGCCGCCACCATTGCCGCTGCCACCTCCGATCGTCGCCGCCGTCGCCAGCCACCTTCGCCATCGCTATCAACCACCACCACCCACCGCCACCACCGCTACCACCTGTCACCACTGTCGCCACCGCTACCACCTCTGACCACCGTCGCCACCCACCTTCGCCGTCACCCACCACCACCACCGGTGTCTCCACCCGTCGCCGTCTCCAATCGCCGCCTTCTCCACCCACCACCACCGCAGCCGCTACAACTGCCACCTATGACCATCCACCATCGCCGCCCATCATTGACCACCGCCATCCGATTTTATTCCTTCGTCTTTTCTAGCATACCAAACAACAAAAAGTAATGGTTCATTCCATTCTCACATGGTAACCAAACAAGATATGGAATGGTAATGATCAATGTCATTACCTCGTCCATTCCATTCCCCCGTCCATTCCATTACCCCATACCAAACAAACCCTAAGTTTTTTTTTATTTCTCTTATTTTCTCTTTGCTTCTTTCCTTAAGGGCATGTTTGGCTAAGCTTTTTGAAACAACTTATTGACTTATTGGCTTTTTGAAAGAATCAGTTTGAAGTGACTTATTTTGACTTATTAGCTTTTTCCCCTCACATACACCCTCATTGTCAAACATTATTTTGGACCTTATGACTTTTCAAAAAGCTAATAAGTCAATAAGTTGTTTTAAAAAGCTTAGCCAAACATGCCCTAAAAAAACTGTGAAACACGATTTTTCCTAACATCCTTTTAAATCCCCTTTGTTTCCTTCGTTAAATAAAACTTCGAAACACATCGCACATATCAATAAGATGTTTTTTTGTTAAGTCAATACATGACCAAAAAGAAGCCAATATAAGACTATACGTAGTAGGTTAACGTCTAACACACCTCATTAATTTAACGCTCGCCAAATTATCACGGGTAGACACTAAGGAGAGGGTGAGCCCTTTATTTGTTACCGGAATAACGGGCATGAAGGGTTTGAAGCATGGGTCTACCAACTTTTCACCACATGTAGACGCACTTCATTTTCTATGTTTATTTTACACGTGAAACAATTAAACGCGAAGGAAAAGAGAACAAGAGTCTTATGTCTACATGACAGTTACATGACAATAAATTTTTAGATAAACCACTATACATAGTCAAACTAGTCACTAGTGTAGCCTCTTTGTTTGGTGTTGGGTTTGTTTTAAACTCATCGACTAATTTAGATCTAGCTCAAAAAAATAAACTGAAGTGATAGAGTTCGATAACGAGAAATATTTTTTTGAGTTAAATGCCATTATAGTCCATGTGGTTTGGGCCATTTTGCCAGTTTAGTCCAAATGTTTCATTTTTAACCTGTGGGTCCAAAAAGGTTTCACAGTTGCCATTTTAGTCCACTGAGTTAAGTTCATCCATTTTTTCTATAAACGAGAAGGCCAATTCGGTCATTTTATATGGCTGAATTGTCCTTTTAGTTAACAGAATTACATAAAAAAATGACCAAATTGGCCTTCTCGTTAACAGAAAAAATGGATGAAGTCAACCAAGTGGACTAAAATGGCAACTGTGAAACCTTTTTGGACTCACAGGTTAAACTTTTGGACTAAACTGGCAAAATAGGTCAAACCACAGGGACTAAAATGGCATTTAACTCTATTTTTTTTTGGAAATTAGATGGTGAGGTCCAAAGAACTTGAAGTCGGCCATCTGAGCATCCACAATGCTGTCAGATTCCAAATCATCCATCAAATTCCAAACATACAAAATACATACTCCAAGAAATGAAATGGTAGAATGGTCAAAATGAAAGCTTAGGCTATAGGATATGGGGTTCGTCCCCACCCTCGTCGAGCAACGGCGACGGCCCAACACCATCTCGCCCCCACCCGTCCCCGTCCTCTCCGTCAAGCTCAAGACGTTGGCGACGGTCCAAAAATGGTGGGCCTTTGATGATTTCGACCGTTAATAAAAAAATAACAACAACCCACCACCGCCGGGAACTACAACCACCACCATCACAAATTCGCCGCCACCACTCAATCAATCAACTTCCAATCTTGCAGATCTTTTCTTTTCAGGAGGTAGATCCGGTAAAAGTTCAAGTTTTTTATAGAGAAAAAATAGGGTTTTTAGAGAGAGAAGCTAGAGAAATGGAGAAAAAAAATGCTGGAAACCTGTGAACGACTGTGGTGGTTGTTGCGACGGTGGTGTGGTTACAGGCGGTGGTGGTTTTTTTTTTCTTCTGAATATTATGTTTTAGAAGTTGATGTTTGAAATAGTTCAAATTTGTAGGAGGTTAGATAAAGGAGATCTTGGGATGGCTGAGATTTGCAGGGAAGGTAGAGACGGGGGTCTGGAGTCATGTGGTGGTGGTGATGGGTGTTTGAGAGAGAGGAGGGGGCTTATGTAGTGTAAATTACACTTTTCATCTAGTAGAAGATTAAATATTTTGTTAGTTTATTTGTTAAATGTTTAAAAAAAGTAGAAGATTAAAAAACTAAAAAACATAAAAGTGGTGGGGTAGGATCATCTAGGACCATACTCCATACCCTCTAATTTTGTGGGATGGACCATCCTTGGGAGGACTATGACGTGGCGCCTACGTGACGGATCATCCTCCCTTGGAGGACCATCACCGTACCCTCTAGCCTTATATACATGTGAACATTCAATTATGAAGCGATAACCATTTTGTGCAAGTTGGATGTTTAGTAGAGTTGAAAATTTCAACCAATTTACTATTTATTTTAATGGTTAAATTTGCATATTATAGGTATTGAACCCATAATCTCCTACTATCCCAAACTTTATCTAATTCATCAATACCATTTGAGCTATTCCTAAATGGATTCAACCAATTTACTTATGAATTATTGATTTAAGTTACCACTAATCTCTAACGGGTTAAATGAGTTATAAAAAATGAATTCATGAAGAAGAAAAAAAGTTGTTGCTACTATGCCCTTTTCATTTTTACAAAGCTAATTCTATTTCATTTAAATATTATACCAAAAGATGGTGGATGTGCATCTCCTTTATGCATTACTTCAGCTCCTCTCCTCTGTTATCATACTTAGATAATACAATAAAACACACCTACAAGTTATAAAAGCAATAATGGATTTTAATAATCTCAATTATTGTTTGTTGGCCAGTAATGGTTCCAGCTTCAAAAATTCTCACTGGCATTCCCATCTTTTCACATATTAGCCTTCAATGGACCCTGACTAACAGAACCCTAACACCGTTAGTCTCCGGTCACCGGAAACTCCATTTTGACCGGAAAACTCCACATTTTCGTCTCAAAGCTATTAACCATATTACACACCTTTAGGTACCTTTTCTAGTAAAAATCCCCAATATTAAGGTCGCCGAAAAAACTCATTTTTCACCGGAAAACTTCTTTTGGCCGGAAAACTCAACTTTTTAGCCGGAAAACTCAAAATTTTCGCCCCAAACCTATTTGTAACCATAGATCGAACCTTTTTCTGACCAAAAACGTTTTTCGGCGATTGGAGACTGTTGGTGCACTACATCTGTCGACTTCGTCTTGTATCGAGTCTTAGTCTTAGAATGTTAGATGAGGGCGCATTGTACGAGGTTCCGCTTGAACGTACATGTCCGTACAAGTGAAACCTTATGAGAGGTTCCGCTTGAACGTACATGTCCGTACAAGTGAAACCTTATGAGAGGTTCCGCTTGAACGTACATGTCCGTACAACTGAAACCTCCAACACTATAAATACCTCTTGAGCGAAATCATTTGTAACCTTCTTGTTTTCCATACCGAGGTGTTGCCGGTGTGAGAATTGGTTGTAAACGTTGTTATATCAATCAACAAAGTGATTTAAGTGAAGATCTAGCTGTTTCTACGTCAGATACTTGTTTTCCGCACTTGTATCTGATCAAAACTCCTCTGATAGACTCGTTCGGGTCAGAATTCGATCCTACAGAGACTAACGACGTTAGTGTTCTGTTAGTCATGGTCCATTGAATGCCAATATGTGAAAAGATAAGACCGCTAGTGGGAATTTTTAAAGTTGTGACCGTAGCCGGCAAACGGGCAATATTTGGGATTATTAAAATCCATTATTTCTTTATAAAATTAGGTGTAAAGTTAACCAACAGGTGATTTAGAAACAAAGAACATGTTATTCAAACACAATGATATGAAGTATATAAAATAAATATCTCTTTATACTTTGTTGTTTGTTTACCTCTTAATGAGCCTCTTAATGGTTCAGACCTCTTACTGGTTCAGCACTTAATGGTTTAGACTGTTTGTTTCACGAGCAAATGTCTGAATGGTTCAGACATTTGCCTCTGAATGTTTAAGATTTATACAGAGTCTGAATGGTTAAGACCTCTAATCTGAATTGGTCAGACATTTATCTCTGAATGGTTAAGCATTATACAGGCTCTTAATGGTTCAGACCTCTTACTGAT
This sequence comes from Helianthus annuus, assembly GCF_002127325.2. Lineage (NCBI taxonomy): Eukaryota > Viridiplantae > Streptophyta > Magnoliopsida > Asterales > Asteraceae > Helianthus > Helianthus annuus. The sequence goes on along the minus strand of NC_035436.2, from coordinate 185,412,062 downwards.
TCAGCACTTAACCATTCAGATGTTGCCAAACGGCCCCTAAGTAAAACATTAAATAAAAGGTGATTTATACGATATATAACATCAATATATCTATTTAACTATATAATTATGGGACTGGTGTACTCCTTGAATACTTTAATGAATAATTACACTTTTCTATAATATTATATGGATAAGATTTTTTTCTTTTCTGAACAACAAACTTCATATATTCATCACCAAAATGTGTACAATGATTGGAAAGCAAGACACTAGACCATAACATTGTACACAAACACCCGTATATCGCCTAGCCCAAATACATTACTCTGCTATATTAAAATTTAACCAGCTTCTCCACTCCAAATTGCTCCGCTTCGCCCTATGCTTTGCCTAAAGGAAAGACGAAGTTTGTATTTCTCCGAAGATTTTTTCAATATCAATACGTTTGCCGGAGAATATAAGATCGTTGTGTGCCTTCCATATCTCCCAACATGAGGTTAGAAATATCAGTTGAATCATTCTTCTTTTTTGTTTTTGTACCATCACCCGTTTGTAGTACCCGAGTATTTCTTGCATTGTCCCCACAACCACCCTTGGAATGTTACACCAGGAGCATACCTTGTTCCAAATTATGGTCGAGATACCACAAGTCCTTATCCTCCGGTCCACATAATCTGCAGGTGGTTGGCCCATTAAAAACATTACGTTTTTGAAGATTTTTTAATGTAGCCAGCCTATTTTGAGTTCCCCTCCTGACGAATATATTGGTTTTTTTTGGCCCCCATTTAACCCAGTCAATCGGGCAATACGGAACTGCGAATCGTGTAAGAACCTCTCTGCAAGACGAAACCAAAAAAGTCCCATCTTTGTTTGGTTCCCACCGCCAGTGATCGTCGACGGCAGATAACACCGTATTGTTGTTGATCTCTTGTATCTTGGTCCACTGATCTCGTTCCTCAATTGAGAAAAACTATCGTTTCCACTCCCATCTTTGCTTCCTTGCTGCAACAGTAGCTTTCTTATTCTTTTCCAGAATGAACAAGTCTGGAAACAAGTCTTTCATCAGCCCTTCATCGTGCCAGTTATCTAGCCAAAAGCGTATATTGTTGCCATTCCCAATCTCCGCTATGATAAGACTCGGGACCTGCACATTTAAAACAGAAAGGTCGCTTTGAATACTGACAATCCCGTTCCAAACCCCAGCAATGCCCGCCTTAATCGGAAGGTATGACCAAGAGTTTGGGTTGTAGTGAATAGTGGTGCGTGTCGTGTGTTATAGGTTTTTATATATATTTTAAGCCCTTTTACACTTTTATGCCAAGTTTTAAATTTATAAAACACGATATTTACTAACACTAAACATACATATGGGCAAGTGCACCCATCGTGGACGTAGTATAGTGTTGGTAAGATACCGAGGTCGTCCAAGGACACAAGATCTTTTAGTACCGGTTTATCCTCAACGTCTCATCAAATCAAAAAATTAGAAAAAGGTTTTAAACTAGAAAAATAAAACTAACTAAAATGCTGAATAATAAAATAAAAGTAAAAACAGAGAGACAAGATGAATCACTTGGATCCGACTTGTGTATAGTGTAACCTTTGATTATTTCCGCACTTTTGCACTTTTAGAGATTATCTTAGTTATTGTAGTAGGCCCCTCTTTTGAAGGTGACGTTACCTTCAACCCAGCAGTTTGAGTCAGCAAGAATACAATCCTAAAGGGTCGGATTATTGAAAGATAATTAATTAAGTTATTAATGCATAATGTGGTAGGCCCCTTTTTTGAAGGTGACGTTACCCTCTTAAAAACCAAACCTATTCCGAAGAGTATGGGAAATTCTTAGAAATTTTTAAACAACTTAGGGGCTGTTTGTTTACCTCTTAATGATGCTCTTAATGGTTCAGACCTCTTACTGGTTCAGCATTTAATGGTTCAGACTGTTTGTTTCACTAGCAGATGTCTGAATGGTTCAGACATTTGCCTCTGAATGGTTAAGATTTATACAGAGTCTGAATGGTTAAGACCTCTAATCTGAATTGGTCAGACATTTGCCTCTGAACAGTTAGCATCATATAGGCTCTTAATGATTCAGACCTCTTACTGGTTTAGCACTTAATGATTCAGACCTCTTACTGGTTCAGCACTTAACCATTCAGATGTTGCCAAACGACCCCTTAGAATCAACCTTCCTTTTATAGATGCCCTTCAATCGATGCCTAAATATGCAAAAATTTTAAAGGACCTTCTAAAACGTAAGGATAGGTTAGAAGAGGTTTCTAACATTCCCCTTAGTGGAGGGTGCTCAGCCGTAGTCTTGAATAAGGTCCCGGAAAAATTGACGGATTCGGGCCTTTTTACCATCCCGTGCTTGTTTGGGAGTGATACTGAGTGTAGGGCCCTAGCTGATCTAGGAGCGAGTATAAACCTAATGTCATATTCCATGTATGAGAGGTTAGGTCTAGGAGAGTTGTCCCCTACACACATGTCTTTATCTCTAGCCGATAGATCCGTTAAGTATCCACGTGGTATAATTGAAAACCTTCTAGTCAAAGTGGATAAATTCGTCTTTCCCGTAGACTTTGTCGTTCTTGATATGGAAGCCGACGAAAAGGTTCCTATCATTCTAGGACGCCCATTCTTGTGTACCGCCAAGGCTATCATCGATGTCTTCGACGGAAAAATCACACTCCAAGTCGGTGAGGAGAGAGTTACTTTCGAGATAGCACGCTCCATGGAACACCCTAGTGGTTCCGATGATCTTAGTAGTCCTTGTCATTCGGTCTATTTCATAGAGTCTTTCTTATCATGTGTCGACCATTGCTTTGACTATATTAGTGGAGCCGATTTAGTTGAGAGTAAGCTAGATGAGGTAGTTGAGAAGGTAGAGGAGGTTGTGAGTGAGAGTGAGGAAGTAGAAGAGAACGAGTGGGTCCCCGAAGTGCTAGAGTTGAGTTGAGTGAAGTGAATAGTGAGGTTGAGAGCACACCATTAGAGAAACCCGCCCCATTAGAACTCAAAGTTCTCCCATCCCACTTAGAGTACGCTTTCTTAGGTGAGGGTTCCGATTTTCCCGTCATTATTTCGTCTAAGTTAGAGGAGGGAGAGAAGGGTAGGTTGTTGGAGGAAGATGAGAGAAGTGAGAAAGAGGTGGTAAGTGGCCCTAGTTTGGTGGAAGCGATAGGACCCAAGTGTGGGGATCCACCCGATAGAGAGTATATGATCTTGAAAAAAGGGTAAAGTGCTTAGAATCTAAGATAGAAGCACTGAGAAAGGCTCAGTGTGGGGACAAATTTAGGTTTGAAGTGTATAAGTTCAAACCGCCCGATGATGAGTTGAGAGGTTGTGAGAGGTATGCAGGTGTTTGTGTCACACCCCCAAAATCCACCTGCGGAGTATCACCGCTTGGGAGCGTGACTGACCAGGATCAAGCCACCAATCATATAGAACATTGTATAAAGTAAAAGTAATTGCAATATAATCCAAACCAAATCCATATGAAAGGTGTTTCCAAAACATAAGTAAGTTATCATTGTTTAGCGGAAGCGTATAATCAAAACCCAACATAATTAAGTACGAAATGTCAATAGTGTTTAATAAGATAATCACGATCCAAGCCCACAACGACCCACTCCTCCATGTGCAAGCTCCATATACCTAACGACCTGCAAGGCATGTAACAGAGGATCAACAACTAGTTGAGCGAGTTCACAGAAAGTAAATGCGTAATAGTAAGTTCGTTTGTAACAGGTGGCTCTACTGGGCCGTTAGTACGATCTATTGGTGGGGGTTTCCCACGTTGTATAACCACTAGACTACTTGTAACCATATGTGTTCTTCACAATCCGAGAACAGTAGTAAGTATAAGTTCACGTAGGTCTTACGTGAGTATCCTTCACAATCCGAGGATAGTAATTAAGTATAAGTATCCTTCACATCCGAGGATAGTAATATGTATAAGTATCCTTCACAACCGAGGATAGTAGTAGGTATGGGTATCCTTCACATCCGAGGATAGTAATATGTATAAGTATCCTTCACAACCGAGGATAGTAGTAGGTATAGGTATCCTTCACATCCGAGGATAGTAATATGTATAAGTATCCTTCACAACCGAGGATAGTGGTATGGTAGTCTAGTTTTAGTGTCAGTACGAATCTATTCAACCTTATTCCTTCAATCCCATTCCCAAGCCCTGGGAATCCCATGCCTTAGTAAGAGTGTGAACTCACCTTGGTTTGCTCGGTATGTTATTGCTTCCAAGGTTTATTAATCTCTAAGTCCGTTACACACGACCTAGGATATATTGCACATGATTCGTTCCATTAGGGTTTACAAATCCTCGATATTCAAACAACGGTGCTTTGTGTGTTTATTGTGTACACGATGATATTACATATAATGTTCACACATGCAGAATCATACCGTTGCATTCAATATCACACAATTATTCACATAGAATCATACATCATGTAAGCAGTCAATCCTACTCACGTAATTCATGCGTAGCGTCCCTGATTTCACGATTTAACCTTACGTGTACATTATTCTAGTGGCCACTGTTAACACGCTTTATACATTTAACAGTGTAAATACTTCACATGTTTAACGAAGTCAGGGAATCAAAGTGTCATGCACAGCTTAACAATATTTACATAATACATCATGCAGCTACTTGTTTCAAATTGACAATTACACAGCATCATACAGTTACACAATATCAGACAAGTGTGGGGGGGGGGGGTTTCCCCTGTTTGAAAGTCGGACCACATGAGGATCCAAACTCGGACCTTCTTCACTTGATAAGAAGTTCGGACACTTGTTTTGTGCTTATAAAATTCGGACCAAGGGAGGCTCACCAAACTCGGACATCACTTAACAAGTAAACTCGGTCATCACTTAACAATAAACTCGGACCTTCAATCATTCAAGAAACTCGGACAAGCATTTAAGGGATTAAACTCGGACTACATGTAATAAAGAAGGTCGGACACTACATGATCATGCCAAACTCGGACCCTATACCCTTTCATAAACTCGGATCATCAACATATCACACAAACTCGGACCACATAACACTATAATAATCTCGGACTTACATGAAGTAAAGAACCTCGGACCCCTTTTTTCTTGGCAAAACTCGGACCACACAATTGTGTTAAAGGTCGGGCAACATTTATAACAACAAACTCGGGCATAATCATCAACTAAGGTCGGCATATATCACTTTCTTTGCAAAAACTCAGACAACAATCATATATATATTAAACCTCGGATCATGCTTGATGAATTAAACTCAGACAACTATCATCCAATAAACTTCTGACTAACAAATAATCATGCGTTCATTGCGATCAAAGCAGTTACGTTTCTATTGTTCAAGAAATCTCAAAACCCTAACTTTATACATTTGTACAGTGCAATAATCAATCATCAATCGATCATTCAACATATCTTGCATCTAAATCATCAAGCAATGATTCCACAACAACTCAAATCATTTTCATGAATCAGAATCAATCAAACATGCAGAGATTATCATATGAGAAACTAGGGTTTTAACATCAATCAATCAATCAACAATTAACATCACACAATGATTAAACAATTACCTTGATTCGATTCTAGATGGATTGGCAATCAACCTTGATGCAAAAGACTTGTGAATCCAAGAATGATAAGAAGATGGTTGTAGAGAGGATTAGGGAATGTGGGTACGTGTTTTGATTCTTGTGATGATTAGTGAATGATTAGTAAAAGAGATTAGGGTTAAGTATGGTTTAATTTTCACTAATTACACTATACATCCTGAATTTCTATATTTTACACAAGTACACCATCCCCTAACAATTTCACAATTCCACCACCATGTTCATATATTTACTAATTTCATAATTAACCAACAATCATGCACAATCACACAATTAAACATATATAATTCCATGGCAATCAATTGTGCAAGTAAACAACTAAATCATACAAGAACGTGCAATAAATGCGAAATAGAATCTTGGAAATTCGAGTTGTCACATTATCCCCAACTTAAAAGAAATTTCGTCCCGAAATTTGGTACGCACTCACTGAGGAAGCTAGGTAAGCTGTATCGTTCACTGGTTTTCCTGGGGTGTCACATCATCCCCCCGTTGATTTGGAATTTCGTCCCGAAATTCCGCAGTAGTAGCTTCAGTCTCAGCAGTGGTTGCGCGGTTTTCGAATAACTGGGGGTACTTTTCTTTCATATGGTCTTCGCGTTCCCAAGTGTACTCTGGGCCACGTCGGGAGTTCCAACGAACTCGAACAAGAGGGATTCTCTTGTGTTTGAGGACCTTAACATCCCGGTCCGTGATTTCAACTGGTTCCTCGACGAACTGCAACCGCTCGTCGATAGTGAGTTCCTTAAAAGGAACTATGAGGGTCTCATCTGACAGGCACTTCTTCAGATTCGACACGTGAAATACATTGTGAACTGCACCGAGTTCAGCTGGTAGGTTCAGTCTGTAGGCTACTGAGCCTATTCTTTCAGTGATTTCGAACGGTCCAACATACCGTGGATTGAGTTTGCCTCGTTTACCAAATCGAACCACACCCTTCCAGGGTGAGACTTTAAGTAAAACCCGGTCCCCGACCTGAAATTCCAACGGTTTCCTTACGCTTATCCGCGTAGGCTTTCTGACGGTCGCGTGCTGCCGCCATGCGTTGTCGTATTCTGTGCAATCTTTTCCGTGGCGTCCACTACAATCTCTGGACCCGTAATCTGACTATCCCCCACCTCTGCCCAACAGAGAGGTGACCGGCATTTACGTCCGTATAATGCCTCGAATGGAGCGGCTTGAATGCTGGTGTGGTAACTGTTATTGTATGAAATCTCTACTAACAGGAGGTGTTTTTCCCAGCCGTTGCCGAAATCGATAACACACGCCCGAAGCATGTCTTCCAGAGTTTGAATTGTGCGCTCAGACTGACCATCCGTCTGAGGGTGATATGCTGTGCTCATGTCTAACCGTGAGCCGAAAGGTTTATGCATCGCTTGCCATAGCTCTGACGTGAATCGTGCATCCCGATCCGAAATGATGGAGGTGGGCACCCCGTGCCTCGAAACAACTTCTTTAAGATAGATGTCTGCAAGAGTGGAGAACTTATCCGTTTCCTTTATCGCTAGGAAGTGTGCAGACTTGGTGAGTCGATCCATGATCACCCATGTCGTATCGTTCCCACGCTGGGATCTGGGTAGGCCTGTAACGAAATCCATGGAAATTTCTTCCCATTTCCATTGAGATATCTTAGGCTGCTGAAGTAGGCCTGTGGGTTTCTGATATTCAACCTTGACTCTTGCACAGGTCAAGCACTTGCCAACATAGGTGGCGATGTGGGCTTTCATACTTGGCCACCAGTATGTTGTTTTAATATCGTGGTACATTTTATCTGCCCCTGGGTGTACCGAGTAGCGAGACTTGTGCGCTTCGTCCATCACAAGCTCTCGTAGACCGCCATAAAGTGGGACCCAAATACGCCCCGTTACATAGTAGGCGCCGTCTTCCTTTTGTTCCATGCGTTGCCTTGAGCCGCGTAAGGCTTCAGCCATGACATTCTCGGGTTTTAAAGCTTCTAACTGAGCAGCTCGTATCTGTGCAGGAAGACTGGACTGAATAGTAAGCTGTAGCGCTCGCACGCGCTTAGGTAGGGTGTCCTTTCGACTGAGGGCGTCGGCCACAACATTGGCCTTGCCTGGGTGATACTTGATGGCGCATTCGTAGTCGTTCAGTAGTTCAACCCATCTCCGTTGACGCATGTTCAAATCCTTTTGCTTAAGAACATGCTCGAGACTCCTGTGATCGGTGTAAATCGTGCACCTGGTACCGTACAGGTAGTGTCGCCATATCTTAAGCGCGAAAACAACAGCTCCCAGCTCTAAATCGTGCGTCGTGTAGTTCCGTTCATGAATCTTGAGTTGCCGCGAAGCGTAGGCAATAACTTTATCACGCTGCATCAATACACAACCAAGCCCCTGTATCGATGCGTCACAATAGACCACGAAATCGTCGGTGCCCTCTGGCAATGAGAGATTAGGTGCACTGCAAAGCCTATCCTTTAAGTACTGAAAAGCTGTTTCCTGAGAATCTCCCCAACGGTAGGTAACACCTTTCTGTGTCGACATAGTAAGCGGTTGTGCGATCTTGGAGAAGTCTTTGATAAATCGCCTGTAATACTCAGCCAAACTCAAGAATTGGCGTATTTCTGTCGGTGTACGCGGTGCAAGCCAGTTCCTGATCGACTCTACCTTGGATGGATCGACATGAATCCTATCCCTGTTCACCACATGGCCTAAGAAGTGGACTTCACGAAGCCAGAAGTCGCATTTTGAAAACTTAGCGTACAGTTGTTCCTTTCGTAGCAGTTCCAAGATAAGATGTAAATGCTGCTCGTGTTCCTCCTGACTCTTGGAGTAGATCAGAATGTCGTCGATGAAGACAATGACGAACTTGTCAAGATAGGGTTTGCACACCCTGTTCATAAGATCCATGAAGACTGCAGGCGCGTTCGTAAGCCCGAATGGCATGACAAGAAACTCGTAGTGGCCGTAGCGAGTTCTGAATGCAGTTTTGGAGACGTCCTCATCCCGGACTCTCAGCTGATGATAACCAGACCTTAGATCAACCTTGGAGTAGTAACTCGACCTTTGCAACTGGTCGAATAAGTCGTCAATGCGTGGAAGAGGATAACGGTTCTTCACCTTGACCTTGTTCGGTTCACGGTAATCAATTTCACATCCTGAAGGTGCCATCCTTCTTCTTCACCGATAATTGGTATCCAATAGTTTTTGTAGCTCCCCAAGGCGAAGAGATAGGTCGGATAAATCCCTTATCCAAGATTTCTTGTAGCTGCGTCGATAGTTCTTCCGATTCTGGTGGAGCTAAGCGATACGGTGCTCGAGCTATGGGTGCTGCTCCTGGAGCGAGCTCGATTTGAAATTCATCCTGACGATGAGGCGGTAGACCAGGTAAATCTTTAGGAAACACCTGAGAAAAGTCGCGTACAACTGGATGGTCTTCCAACTTCTTTTCTTTCGCTGATGCGTCAGTAACGAGAGCCAAAATTGCGGTGTGGCCCTTCCGCAAACATTTCTGAGCCTTCAAGAAATAGGTGATGCCAACCACAGCACCACTCTTGTCGCTTTGAACTTCGAGAGGTTCTTGACTAGAACCAGGAATGCGAACAATCTTTTCTTTGCATAAGATTTCTGCTTGCTGTTGCTGCTGTGCTTGAGACCGAACGGTAGCTGAACCCTTGCTGGAATACCCATCCCTTTCCCGCTTGTTGTCACTAGGAGTAGCGGGAGTAGCAGAAGTGGTAGCGGTAGCGGTAGTAATAGCGCTGATACAACTAGGCAGCCTGTTCTGTTCCACTGCCTGATCCGTGAAGCGATGAGCAAGACACTGAATGTCTTGGATATTGTCGAGGTTGGCCGATGTAGCATGGCTCTGAATTTCTGAGGTTGGACCCTTGAGGTACAATTCGATACGCTTGCTTGGAGGGTCCACCATGGTTGGACACAAGGTGGCCAGTTCGTTCGACCGTTTCGTATAAGCATCAATTCCTGACCCTGTCATTTTCAAATGGTAAAGCTCCACTTCCAACTTGTGGACGACATCACGCGTGTGGTATTCCCTTTTAATGCGTTCTTTGAAATCATTCCCAGGGGTGGCGTTAGCAGCTGCCAGCCCTAATATCTGAACTTGCGCGTTCCACCAGGTTAGCGCGATTCCTTCCAACGTAACAGTGGCGTACTTGACCCTGCGAGCCTCAGGGCATTCACACATCTCGAATACCGACTCGAGCTTCTCAAACCAATGGAGTAGTCCCACTGCTCCTTCCGTGCCACTGAATGTGCTTGGACGACTGTCCATGAAGTTCTTGAATGTGCAGACAGGTTGCTATGCGTTCCGACCCGTTGCGCGAGAAAGATAGGTCAAGGTTAAGCGCGAGAGTTGGGTCACGAGAGTAGGATCTAACATCCTAGGATAGGTCTGGAATAGCAGGTTATACTTCCTGCTTGTGCGGCTGCAAGTGCCGCAGCAACTTGTTCGTTAATGAGAGCCGTCAACTGAGCTTGAGTCATGTCAACACGTCCAGACATGATCGAACAGTAAAGGTAGCATAAGTATAAATGGTTCGCGAGTAGTGCGATGACAGAAAAGTGTAGGCATATAGGTGTTCTCAAGCAGTAACAAGTAGTGAGCAAAGTAATGTAAGCATACTACGAGCAAAGTTCTATGCAATTCTAGCATGTAGGCAATAAACATAAACCTTATTACCTAGGATGTCGAGTCTTGCACGTGGAGCGAAGCGTCGTTGTGGATCGTTGAGAGCACTGTTCTGGTTATAGTCTGGTTTTAATAAAAAACGTTTTCCCATATTAAAACCAAGTTCTCTATAACCAATGGCTCTGATACCAATCTGTCACACCCCCAAAATCCACCTGCGGAGTATCACCGCTTGGGAGCGTGACTGACCAGGATCAAGCCACCAATCATATAGAACATTGTATAAAGTAAAAGTAATTGCAATATAATCCAAACCAAATCCATATGAAAGGTGTTTCCAAAACATAAGTAAGTTATCATTGTTTAGCGGAAGCGTATAATCAAAACCCAACATAATTAAGTACGAAATGTCAATAGTGTTTAATAAGATAATCACGATCCAAGCCCACAACGACCCGCTCCTCCATGTGCAAGCTCCATATACCTAACGACCTGCAAGGCATGTAACAGAGGATCAACAACTAGTTGAGCGAGTTCACAGAAAGTAAATGCGTAATAGTAAGTTCGTTTGTAACAGGTGGCTCTACTGGGCCGTTAGTACGATCTATTGGTGGGGGTTTCCCACGTTGTATAACCACTAGACTACTCGTAACCATATGTGTTCTTCACAATCCGAGAACAGTAGTAAGTATAAGTTCACGTAGGTCTTACGTGAGTATCCTTCACAATCCGAGGATAGTAATTAAGTATAAGTATCCTTCACATCCGAGGATAGTAATATGTATAAGTATCCTTCACAACCAAGGATAGTAGTAGGTATGGGTATCCTTCACATCCGAGGATAGTAATATGTATAAGTATCCTTCACAACCGAGGATAGTAGTAGGTATAGGTATCCTTCACATCCGAGGATAGTAATATGTATAAGTATCCTTCACAACCGAGGATAGTGGTATGGTAGTCTAGTTTTAGTGTCAGTACGAATCTATTCAACCTTATTCCTTCAATCCCATTCCCAAGCCCTGGGAATCCCATGCCTTAGTAAGAGTGTGAACTCACCTTGGTTTGCTCGGTATGTTATTGCTTCCAGGGTTTATTAATCTCTAAGTCCGTTACACACGACCTAGGATATATTGCACATGATTCGTTCCATTAGGGTTTACAAATCCTCGATATTCAAACAACGGTGCTTTGTGTGTTTATTGTGTACACGATGATATTACATATAATGTTCACACATGCAGAATCATACCGTTGCATTCAATATCACACAATTATTCACATAGAATCATACATCATGTAAGCAGTCAATCCTACTCACGTAATTCATGCGTAGCGTCCCTGATTTCACGGTTTAACCTTACGTGTACATTATTCTAGTGGCCACTGTTAACACGCTTTATACATTTAACAGTGTAAATACTTCACATGTTTAACGAAGTCAGGGAATCAAAGTGTCATGCACAGCTTAACAGAATTAACATAATACATCATGCAGCTACTTGTTTCAAATTGACAATTACACAGCATCATACAGTTACATAATATCAGACAAGTGTGGGGGGGGGGGGGGGTTTCCCCTGTTTGAAAGTCGGACCACATGAGGATCCAAACTCGGACCTTCTTCACTTGATAAGAAGTTCGGACACTTGTTTTGTGCTTATAAAATTCGGACCAAGGGAGGCTCACCAAACTCGGACATCACTTAACAAGTAAACTCGGTCATCACTTAACAATAAACTCGGACCTTCAATCATTCAAGAAACTCGGACAAGCATTTAAGGGATTAAACTCGGACTACATGTAATAAAGAAGGTCGGACACTACATGATCATGCCAAACTCGGACCCTATACCCTTTCATAAACTCGGATCATCAACATATCACACAAACTCGGACCACATAACACTATAATAATCTCGGACTTACATGAAGTAAAGAACCTCGGACCCCTTTTTACTTGGCAAAACTCGGACCACACAATTGTGTTAAAGGTCGGGCAACATTTATAACAACAAACTCGGGCATAATCATCAACTAAGGTCGGCATATATCACTTTCTTTGCAAAAACTCAGACAACAATCATATATATATTAAACCTCGGATCATGCTTGATGAATTAAACTCAGACAACTATCATCCAATAAACTTCTGACTAACAAATAATCATGCGTTCATTGCGATCAAAGCAGTTACGTTTCTATTGTTCAAGCGATCTCAAAACCCTAACTTTATACATTTGTACAGTGCAATAATCAATCATCAATCGATCATTCAACATATCTTGCATCTAAATCATCAAGCAATGATTCCACAACAACTCAAATCATTTTCATGAATCAGAATCAATCAAACATGCAGAGATTATCATATGAGAAACTAGGGTTTTAACATCAATCAATCAATCAACAATTAACATCACACAATGATTAAACAATTACCTTGATTCGATTCTAGATGGATTGGCAATCAACCTTGATGCAAAAGACTTGTGAATCCAAGAATGATAAGAAGATGGTTGTAGAGAGGATTAGGGAATGTGGGTACGTGTTTTGATTCTTGTGATGATTAGTGAATGATTAGTAAAAGAGATTAGGGTTAAGTATGGTTTAATTTTCACTAATTACACTATACATCCTGAATTTCTATATTTTACACAAGTACACCATCCCCTAACAATTTCACAATTCCACCACCATGTTCATATATTTACTAATTTCATAATTAACCAACAATCATGCACAATCACACAATTAAACATATATAATTCCATGGCAATCAATTGTGCAAGTAAACAACTAAATCATACAAGAACGTGCAATAAATGCGAAATAGAATCTTGGAAATTCGAGTTGTCACATTATCCCCAACTTAAAAGAAATTTCGTCCCGAAATTTGGTACGCACTCACTAAGGAAGCTAGGTAAGCTGTATCGTTCACTGGTTTTCCTGGGGTGTCACATCATCCCCCCGTTGATTTGGAATTTCGTCCCGAAATTCCGCAGTAGTAGCTTCAGTCTCAGCAGTGGTTGCGCGGTTTTCGAATAACTGGGGGTACTTTTCTTTCATATGGTCTTCGCGTTCCCAAGTGTACTCTGGGCCATGTCGGGAGTTCCAACGAACTCGAACAAGAGGGATTCTCTTGTGTTTGAGGACCTTAACATCCCGGTCCGTGATTTCAACTGGTTCCTCGACGAACTGCAACCGCTCGTCGATAGTGAGTTCCTTAAAAGGAACTATGAGGGTCTTCATCTGACAGGCACTTCTTCAGATTCGACACGTGAAATACATTGTGAACTGCACCGAGTTCAGCTGGTAGGTTCAGTCTGTAGGCTACTGAGCCTATTCTTTCAGTGATTTCGAACGGTCCAACATACCGTGGATTGAGTTTGCCTCGTTTACCAAATCGAACCACACCCTTCCAGGGTGAGACTTTAAGTAAAACCCGGTCCCCGACCTGAAATTCCAACGGTTTCCTTACGCTTATCCGCGTAGGCTTTCTGACGGTCGCGTGCTGCCGCCATGCGTTGTCGTATTCTGTGCAATCTTTTCCGTGGCGTCCACTACAATCTCTGGACCCGTAATCTGACTATCCCCCACCTCTGCCCAACAGAGAGGTGACCGGCATTTACGTCCGTATAATGCCTCGAATGGAGCGGCTTGAATGCTGGTGTGGTAACTGTTATTGTATGAAATCTCTACTAACAGGAGGTGTTTTTCCCAGCCGTTGCCGAAATCGATAACACACGCCCGAAGCATGTCTTCCAGAGTTTGAATTGTGCGCTCAGACTGACCATCCGTCTGAGGGTGATATGCTGTGCTCATGTCTAACCGTGAGCCGAAAGGTTTATGCATCGCTTGCCATAGCTCTGACGTGAATCGTGCATCCCGATCCGAAATGATGGAGGTGGGCACCCCGTGCCTCGAAACAACTTCTTTAAGATAGATGTCTGCAAGAGTGGAGAACTTATCCGTTTCCTTTATCGCTAGGAAGTGTGCAGACTTGGTGAGTCGATCCATGATCACCCATGTCGTATCGTTCCCACGCTGGGATCTGGGTAGGCCTGTAACGAAATCCATGGAAATTTCTTCCCATTTCCATTGAGGTATCTTAGGCTGCTGAAGTAGGCCTGCGGGTTTCTGATATTCAACCTTGACTCTTGCACAGGTCAAGCACTTGCCAACATAGGTGGCGATGTGGGCTTTCATACTTGGCCACCAGTATGTTGTTTTAATATCGTGGTACATTTTATCTGCCCCTGGGTGTACCGAGTAGCGAGACTTGTGCGCTTCGTCCATCACAAGCTCTCGTAGACCGCCATAAAGTGGGACCCAAATACGCCCCGTTACATAGTAGGCGCCGTCTTCCTTTTGTTCCATGCGTTGCCTTGAGCCGCGTAAGGCTTCAGCCATGACATTCTCGGGTTTTAAAGCTTCTAACTGAGCAGCTCGTATCTGTGCAGGAAGACTGGACTGAATAGTAAGCTGTAGCGCTCGCACGCGCTTAGGTAGGGTGTCCTTTCGACTGAGGGCGTCGGCCACAACATTGGCCTTGCCTGGGTGATACTTGATGGCGCATTCGTAGTCGTTCAGTAGTTCAACCCATCTCCGTTGACGCATGTTCAAATCCTTTTGCTTAAGAACATGCTCGAGACTCCTGTGATCGGTGTAAATCGTGCACCTGGTACCGTACAGGTAGTGTCGCCATATCTTAAGCGCGAAAACAACAGCTCCCAGCTCTAAATCGTGCGTCGTGTAGTTCCGTTCATGAATCTTGAGTTGCCGCGAAGCGTAGGCAATAACTTTATCACGCTGCATCAATACACAACCAAGCCCCTGTATCGATGCGTCACAATAGACCACGAAATCGTCGGTGCCCTCTGGCAATGAGAGATTAGGTGCACTGCAAAGCCTATCCTTTAAGTACTGAAAAGCTGTTTCCTGAGAATCTCCCCAACGGTAGGTAACACCTTTCTGTGTCGACATAGTAAGCGGTTGTGCGATCTTGGAGAAGTCTTTGATAAATCGCCTGTAATACTCAGCCAAACTCAAGAATTGGCGTATTTCTGTCGGTGTACGCGGTGCAGGCCAGTTCCTGATCGACTCTACCTTGGATGGATCGACATGAATCCTATCCCTGTTCACCACATGGCCTAAGAAGTGGACTTCACGAAGCCAGAAGTCGCATTTTGAAAACTTAGCGTACAGTTGTTCCTTTCGTAGCAGTTCCAAGATAAGATGTAAATGCTGCTCGTGTTCCTCCTGACTCTTGGAGTAGATCAGAATGTCGTCGATGAAGACAATGACGAACTTGTCAAGATAGGGTTTGCACACCCTGTTCATAAGATCCATGAAGACTGCAGGCGCGTTCGTAAGCCCGAATGGCATGACAAGAAACTCGTAGTGGCCGTAGCGAGTTCTGAATGCAGTTTTGGAGACGTCCTCATCCCGGACTCTCAGCTGATGATAACCAGACCTTAGATCAACCTTGGAGTAGTAACTCGACCTTTGCAACTGGTCGAATAAGTCGTCAATGCGTGGAAGAGGATAACGGTTCTTCACCTTGACCTTGTTCGGTTCACGGTAATCAATTTCACATCCTGAAGGTGCCATCCTTCTTCTTCACCGATAATTGGTATCCAATAGTTTTTGTAGCTCCCCAAGGCGAAGAGATAGGTCGGATAAATCCCTTATCCAAGATTTCTTGTAGCTGCGTCGATAGTTCTTCCGATTCTGGTGGAGCTAAGCGATACGGTGCTCGAGCTATGGGTGCTGCTCCTGGAGCGAGCTCGATTTGAAATTCATCCTAACGATGAGGCGGTAGACCAGGTAAATCTTTAGGAAACACCTGAGAAAAGTCGCGTACAACTGGATGGTCTTCCAACTTCTTTTCTTTCGCTGATGCGTCAGTAACGAGAGCCAAAATTGCGGTGTGGCCCTTCCGCAAACATTTCTGAGCCTTCAAGAAATAGGTGATGCCAACCACAGCACCACTCTTGTCGCTTTGAACTTCGAGAGGTTCTTGACTAGAACCAGGAATGCGAACAATCTTTTCTTTGCATAAGATTTCTGCTTGCTGTTGCTGCTGTGCTTGAGACCGAACGGTAGCTGAACCCTTGCTGGAATACCCATCCCTTTCCCGCTTGTTGTCACTAGGAGTAGCGGGAGTAGCAGAAGTGGTAGCGGTAGCGGTAGTAATAGCGCTGATACAACTAGGCAGCCTGTTCTGTTCCACTGCCTGATCCGTGAAGCGATGAGCAAGACACTGAATGTCTTGGATATTGTCGAGGTTGGCCGATGTAGCATGGCTCTGAATTTCTGAGGTTGGACCCTTGAGGTACAATTCGATACGCTTGCTTGGAGGGTCCACCATGGTTGGACACAAGGTGGCCAGTTCGTTCGACCGTTTCGTATAAGCATCAATTCCTGACCCTGTCATTTTCAAATGGTAAAGCTCCACTTCCAACTTGTGGACGACATCACGCGTGTGGTATTCCCTTTTAATGCGTTCTTTGAAATCATTCCCAGGGGTGGCGTTAGCAGCTGCCAGCCCTAATATCTGAACTTGCGCGTTCCACCAGGTTAGCGCGATTCCTTCCAACGTAACAGTGGCGTACTTGACCCTGCGAGCCTCAGGGCATTCACACATCTCGAATACCGACTCGAGCTTCTCAAACCAATGGAGTAGTCCCACTGCTCCTTCCGTGCCACTGAATGTGCTTGGACGACTGTCCATGAAGTTCTTGAATGTGCAGACAGGTTGCTATGCGTTCCGACCCGTTGCGCGAGAAAGATAGGTCAAGGTTAAGCGCGAGAGTTGGGTCACGAGAGTAGGATCTAACATCCTAGGATAGGTCTGGAATAGCAGGTTATACTTCCTGCTTGTGCGGCTGCAAGTGCCGCAGCAACTTGTTCGTTAATGAGAGCCGTCAACTGAGCTTGAGTCATGTCAACACGTCCAGACATGATCGAACAGTAAAGGTAGCATAAGTATAAATGGTTCGCGAGTAGTGCGATGACAGAAAAGTGTAGGCATATAGGTGTTCTCAAGCAGTAACAAGTAGTGAGCAAAGTAATGTAAGCATACTACGAGCAAAGTTCTATGCAATTCTAGCATGTAGGCAATAAACATAAACCTTATTACCTAGGATGTCGAGTCTTGCACGTGGAGCGAAGCGTCGTTGTGGATCGTTGAGAGCACTGTTCTGGTTATAGTCTGGTTTTAATAAAAAACGTTTTCCCATATTAAAACCAAGTTCTCTATAACCAATGGCTCTGATACCAATCTGTCACACCCCCAAAATCCACCTGCGGAGTATCACCGCTTGGGAGCGTGACTGACCAGGATCAAGCCACCAATCATATAGAACATTGTATAAAGTAAAAGTAATTGCAATATAATCCAAACCAAATCCATATGAAAGGTGTTTCCAAAACATAAGTAAGTTATCATTGTTTAGCGGAAGCGTATAATCAAAACCCAACATAATTAAGTACGAAATGTCAATAGTGTTTAATAAGATAATCACGATCCAAGCCCACAACGACCCGCTCCTCCATGTGCAAGCTCCATATACCTAACGACCTGCAAGGCATGTAACAGAGGATCAACAACTAGTTGAGCGAGTTCACAGAAAGTAAATGCGTAATAGTAAGTTCGTTTGTAACAGGTGGCTCTACTGGGCCGTTAGTACGATCTATTGGTGGGGGTTTCCCACGTTGTATAACCACTAGACTACTCGTAACCATATGTGTTCTTCACAATCCGAGAACAGTAGTAAGTATAAGTTCACGTAGGTCTTACGTGAGTATCCTTCACAATCCGAGGATAGTAATTAAGTATAAGTATCCTTCACATCCGAGGATAGTAATATGTATAAGTATCCTTCACAACCAAGGATAGTAGTAGGTATGGGTATCCTTCACATCCGAGGATAGTAATATGTATAAGTATCCTTCACAACCGAGGATAGTAGTAGGTATAGGTATCCTTCACATCCGAGGATAGTAATATGTATAAGTATCCTTCACAACCGAGGATAGTGGTATGGTAGTCTAGTTTTAGTGTCAGTACGAATCTATTCAACCTTATTCCTTCAATCCCATTCCCAAGCCCTGGGAATCCCATGCCTTAGTAAGAGTGTGAACTCACCTTGGTTTGCTCGGTATGTTATTGCTTCCAGGGTTTATTAATCTCTAAGTCCGTTACACACGACCTAGGATATATTGCACATGATTCGTTCCATTAGGGTTTACAAATCCTCGATATTCAAACAACGGTGCTTTGTGTGTTTATTGTGTACACGATGATATTACATATAATGTTCACACATGCAGAATCATACCGTTGCATTCAATATCACACAATTATTCACATAGAATC
Organism: Helianthus annuus; assembly: GCF_002127325.2. NCBI lineage: Eukaryota > Viridiplantae > Streptophyta > Magnoliopsida > Asterales > Asteraceae > Helianthus > Helianthus annuus. The sequence continues at coordinate 185,393,434 of NC_035436.2, read as the reverse complement.
ATACATCATGTAAGCAGTCAATCCTACTCACGTAATTCATGCGTAGCGTCCCTGATTTCACGGTTTAACCTTACGTGTACATTATTCTAGTGGCCACTGTTAACACGCTTTATACATTTAACAGTGTAAATACTTCACATGTTTAACGAAGTCAGGGAATCAAAGTGTCATGCACAGCTTAACAGAATTAACATAATACATCATGCAGCTACTTGTTTCAAATTGACAATTACACAGCATCATACAGTTACACAATATCAGACAAGTGTGGGGGGGGTTTCCCCTGTTTGAAAGTCGGACCACATGAGGATCCAAACTCGGACCTTCTTCACTTGATAAGAAGTTCGGACACTTGTTTTGTGCTTATAAAATTCGGACCAAGGGAGGCTCACCAAACTCGGACATCACTTAACAAGTAAACTCGGTCATCACTTAACAATAAACTCGGACCTTCAATCATTCAAGAAACCCGGACAAGCATTTAAGGGATTAAACTCGGACTACATGTAATAAAGAAGGTCGGACACTACATGATCATGCCAAACTCGGACCCTATACCCTTTCATAAACTCGGATCATCAACATATCACACAAACTCGGACCACATAACACTATAATAATCTCAGACTTACATGAAGTAAAGAACCTCGGACCCCTTTTTACTTGGCAAAACTCGGACCACACAATTGTGTTAAAGGTCGGGCAACATTTATAACAACAAACTCGGGCATAATCATCAACTAAGGTCGGCATATATCACTTTCTTTGCAAAAACTCAGACAATAATCATATATATATTAAACCTCGGATCATGCTTGATGAATTAAACTCAGACAACTATCATCCAATAAACTTCTGACTAACAAATAATCATGCGTTCATTGCGATCAAAGCAGTTACGTTTCTATTGTTCAAGCGATCTCAAAACCCTAACTTTATACATTTGTACAGTGCAATAATCAATCATCAATCGATCATTCAACATATCTTGCATCTAAATCATCAAGCAATGATTCCACAACAACTCAAATCATTTTCATGAATCAGAATCAATCAAACATGCAGAGATTATCATATGAGAAACTAGGGTTTTAACATCAATCAATCAATCAACAATTAACATCACACAATGATTAAACAATTACCTTGATTCGATTCTAGATGGATTGGCAATCAACCTTGATGCAAAAGACTTGTGAATCCAAGAATGATAAGAAGATGGTTGTAGAGAGGATTAGGGAATGTGGGTACGTGTTTTGATTCTTGTGATGATTAGTGAATGATTAGTAAAAGAGATTAGGGTTAAGTATGGTTTAATTTTCACTAATTACACTATACATCCTGAATTTCTATATTTTACACAAGTACACCATCCCCTAACAATTTCACAATTCCACCACCATGTTCATATATTTACTAATTTCATAATTAACCAACAATCATGCACAATCACACAATTAAACATATATAATTCCATGGCAATCAATTGTGCAAGTAAACAACTAAATCATACAAGAACGTGCAATAAATGCGAAATAGAATCTTGGAAATTCGAGTTGTCACATTATCCCCAACTTAAAAGAAATTTCGTCCCGAAATTTGGTACGCACTCACTGAGGAAGCTAGGTAAGCTGTATCGTTCACTGGTTTTCCTGGGGTGTCACAGTTTGGATAGATTCGGATAATAATAGGTATGATGGTGCTACAGCCCGTGAGGTTTGGTATAGAGGTGAGCTGCGTCTACATGATCCTCCGTGAGTGTTAGAAAAGTTGATAGCACACTTGTAGAGTTTGCAGATTTTGAGTGTTTATCATAGTTTTAGTTCTTTTTCGTGTTTTGTGTTTTCGTGTTTACTTGGTTATTGAGTCGTTTATTTTGTACCATGAGTCTAAATTAGTAGTTTTTTGAGTCATTTTTTTAGAGTCGGTACTGCTTTGATTTTTGCTTGTTTTTGTTTATGCAGGTTTGAATATGTACCACCTGTAAGCAATCTCCATTCGGGTGAGTTTGGAGCTGTTGTTCGAATATAAGGCATTTATCAAGCGTACCAGTGTCAGAGTCAAAGCCGATCGCGACCGAAATGCTATACGATCGAGCAGGATGGGACGAGAGATTTGGAGCATACGCGTTGTTATTAATCAGCTAAGTCGTTTCACTTGTATTTTTGTATTAATTTATTTATTTCGTCTTTAGTTATCGTTTTTAGTGTTCAGTTAGTTATTGAGTCGTATATCCATTCTTGAATTAGGGACAATGCAATCTTTAAGTGTGGGGATGAGATACATGTAAATAATCGGGTCTTATATTGAAAAATAAAAAAAAATTTAAAAATTTGAAAAATAAAAAAAAATCGAAAAATCAGAAAAATGTCCTTCGATATGAGAAGTTTGCATATTTAAAATGGAAAATGATAGAAAAGATGAATTTTTTGCTTGGGTTAAAATAATAATAATATGAGATTATAATAAATCGAGCTTGCGTCTACTTAGGGATATATGGATAGGCCCGGGTTTGGTTTTAAGTCCCTTTGAGCTAATATACCTTAATTGTCGGTCTGCTAGTGGGTTTTCGCCTGGGAGATATGGGAAATTAAAACTACCGATAATAGTATAAGGGGCACCGTTATAAGTTAAAACTGTTAGAGTTTGTGATCATGCGAAAAAATAGAATAAAAAGTGAGCTAGAAACTAAATGAAAGTAATGCATTCCTATGTAGTCTGGGTTGGGGATAGTGACTTTACAACCGGATTACCGCTAGGGTGTGTGAAATCGACTGTGCAAAGAAAAGAAAAAAAGTACCGAAGCTTAAGTAGTCCGAGTTGGAGATAGCGACTCTACAGCCGGATTGCCTCTTGGTTAGGGAAAGCATTGTCTACGCTCATGAAAGAAAAAAAGAAAGAAAAGCGAGAAAAAAAATGGAAAAAGAAAAAAATGATTGTAAACTCTATTGGTTTTGATATAAGACGGTTGGGAATTGGTCCAGTGATCGTTCCTTTAGTCCTATAAGCTTGAGGTGGGAGTAGGTGAACCGTAAATTCTAGTGTGAGGCCCTAGGAAGATTGACTGCACTTAAATTAAATTTACATGATAAGGGCTTAGGATTGAATTCGGGTTTAAAGGGACAAGTATATTCGCAATCGCGGCTAACGCAAGCATTGGTTTTAATAATATATAAATAATTTTTGACCCAAGTGATTGTTTATCTCTGATTCCGTCGCACAATTCTTTTTCGAGGACGAAAAAAGAGCAAGTGTGGGGATATTTGATGTATGGCAAAATAGATCCTTTATTCGTGTATAATTTGTATAGATTTCCGTTATTTCTAGTTTCGTTTTAGTTAGAATTGCGTGCTATTGATTAGATTGTGTTTTTCCAGGTCTTGGTACTAAAAGTTGATGAAAATGGAGTGAAAACGAGCTACAATGATGAAACACCAAGTCTTGGAACAAGTAAAAAAGAGTTAGAATAATTTCTGGAATTTTTGGGATGTTGAAGCTTGTGAAAATTCGGAACTTTCTATGAAACTGGGGCCTAGGTGATACGCCTCCCCCTTAAGCAAGGAGCTACATGCAACACCTAGACCCTTGGAAGAATTTGCTGAGTTTTAGGGTTTAGGTGTAGCGCGGAGCATATGTTGAAGACCCGTCGCGTGTCACCTAGGGGTGGTTTCCGGGAAAAGTTGATTTTTGTTGCTGGATCTTTATTCCAAACATATATATACCTCATAAACTTCCACAAAACCCTAGTTACGAATTCAAGAACCCTAGGGCGATTTTCAGAGCAATTATTACGGTTTTCGGAGCGTTTTGGCTTGCGGCAATCATTCGGTTGAAGCTTGGAGCGTAGGATCGAAGATTGTTCGGGTCTTATCTACCGGTTTTCTTTATTTTCGTGTTTCGATACTTTTCCGATGAATTCTTGTTTTGAACTTGATTTTTTTATTTTAGACATCATGTCTCTTGGCTAAAACCTTTGTTACTACCTAGGCAAGATGATAGTTTGATAAAGTTTGGATCTTTTAACGGTTATTATTTTTGTTTATGGATTGATTTCTGAAAGTAAAGTGTTCTAGAATTTCTGATTTGGTGCGTATGCGTATTTACTTTTGATTGTTGATTATTTACTGTTTCATATAGATTTTGGTGAATGTCTTTCACATAATAAATTTGTGTTGATTATTTGCATCCTTGCGGGTTTGGGTGATCTTTGGGTAAATTGGCCAATAGCCTTAGAAACAGTAATTAAAATACAATTAGAATTAAATATTCTGCTTAACTTGTCGCTAAGAGGCTCGAGTTAGTTATTAGGTCTCAGTGCAATATATAGCTAAGATAGATTTTGAGAGAAGTCGGTTTTAGTTCCCTAATTGCATTTGTGTCTAGTAAAGCAAGTTAGAACCTAGAATTGCCTTAGATTGTCGCGCTGAGAGGTAGATAGTCGAATTAGGGCACTTTTAGAGTCGTTAGAGGACTGAGAGGAAGTCTAACAGTCGGTATACACAACAGCCGTGTAAGGTTTCCTAGGTTTCTTCCTGAGAAGGGTCGGGAAGTCTTAGCATTGAAATACCTTAAGGTTTAGTATTTTACGATCCCGACTCCATACAACAATAATACCGTTAGAAGTCCATTCCTAGTTAAACTGGATTCAAGTCTAGGTAGTCGTTAATCTCACCTGAATCAAACCTTAGTCTTTGTTCGTGTCTTAGTTTAATTCCATTTTAATTTCAATTTTAGGATTTTAGTAAAACCTCCCTTAAAAACAACAATTGTTAAGTCGTGTCAGTGTCTAGTCTAAATAAAGTCGTTAACGTAATTAATTAGAGTCCTTGTGGGTTCGACATCCAGACTTGCTTTTCTTTGCTAGAGTCGACCGGTTCACTTGCCGGTGAGTAGTTTAGTCAAGTTAGAGAGTCTAGATTTTTATTACTTGAGTTTTAATTTAGGGTTTCTTTAGTTTATTTAGTTGAACTACTTTTTCCACATTACTGTCTTTTTGCTTCTTCTGTTCATTATTTAATCCTGAAAATACAAAAGGAAGACAAAAACACACTTTTTCCAACATTAGTACTAAAAAGGGTTAGTTTTATGCCACAATTGATGTAATTTATATGTTGCATTTTGTGCACATCAATAGCCGTCATAGTGCGATACCATAGACTCTTTTCATCTTTTTTGTATCTCCACCACCACTTTAGAAGAAGACTAGCGTTCATGTCTTTTAAAGCGCCCAAGCCGAGCTCTCCTTTTTCATTTGGACCAATAATCCGATCCCAACATATCCATGCCATTTTAGACTTCTCTTCATCCCCTCCCCAAAAAAACCGTCTTCTAACGCCTCTAAATTATCCAAAACTCCTTTCGGGGCTTTGTATAAAGAGAAATAGTATAGAGGCAAAGTATCTAACACTGCTTTCAATAACGTGGTACGACCTCCGATTGACAACATTTTTTCTTTCCAATTCGATAGTCTTGCTTTGAAACATCAATCACCTCTTTCCAATGTTTTTTCTGGTTCATATTAGCACCAACTAATAAACCAAGATATTTGCAAGGAAATTTTCCAACCTTGCATTTTATGGAATTGGCTAAATCTGTTACCGCCTCATCATTCACCCCAATCCCAAATAAGTTAGATTTTTTTGTGGTTTATTTTCAGCCCAGAGATGAGGTACAAACATTTCATAAGCCTCATAATATTTCGTATGTTATTCTCCCATAAAAACTATGTCGTCCGCATACATTAGATGGGTCAATACTGGCCCGTTGTTTGGTAGATTAATTCCCGAGATGCTTCCTATCGAGGCTGCCTTTTTCATAAAGCCAGACAAAGCTTCCATTGCAATAATGAAAATAGACGGAGACAACGGATCCCCTTGACGAACTCCACGGAAACATTCAAATTCGAGCGTAGGTGACCCATTTATTAAAACAGAAGCACGAGAAGATGCTAAGATACCTCGAACCCATTTTCTCCATACCATTGGAAATCCCATCTGATCCAATATGGAGTCGATGAAATCCCAATTGATTGTATCGTACGCCTTTTCAATATCGATCTTGAGAATGAAAGCTTGTTTTCTAACCTTCTTAACCCAAGATAGCATTTCATTGATTATAAGTGGCCCGTCTAGTATGTTTCTGTTTGACAGAAACCCAAATTGACATTCAGAGACTACCGAGCCCACCACCAGGGGCGGATGTAGCATATAGTAAGGGGTGGCGTCCGCTACGGCTTGGCGTTCCGGCGGTAGTGTAAAATTAGTGTAAATTTTGGAAAAATTTGATGTTTTTTCGATTTCGTTACCTGTAACACCCCGTGTTTCGGAAGTCAAAGTCAAAGTCAAGATTGAAGTCAAAGGAAGAAAAGATTGCTAATTGTGATCTGTCTCTCCTTGATCAATTCCTGTTTTGACTTCTTTGACTCGAAGATTAGTCTATTTTATTTTCGCTTTAATTGTATTATGTGGAGTAATTGTTAAGAATCGATGTATACTTATCGCTATGAATCGCTTTACGACTGTGAATAATAGGAAGTAACAATGCGATAAAGTCAACTAAACGATAATCAATCTAATTTCATCAAACATCGAATCGCAATCGAACCCGCAACTCGAATTACGCATTTTGATTATTGTTATACGTGTGTGTACCTTACGTGTTACTTGTGCATGTTCATTTATGTTATGTGTGCTAATCAATCGAAACGCAATCGAACTCAATCGCAATCGAAACGGTATGATAATTGGTGGAGAAGAGATAGTGCGAGATATGAGTAGTTGGGATTAAGAGTAATTTGAATAGGAAACTCTATCGCATTCGCATTGCTCTGAATCGAAATCGAAACGACAAAACTCGTCAAAGCAATCGACTGATCGATCAGGCAGCTGACCGATCGACCAGCAGTCCGATCGAACTGCAGTTCGATCGACCAACCAGTCGGCCGGCCTGCCAACCGATCGACCAGCCCCTTTCCTCTTTCGGTAACCCTATAAATACCCCATGTCACTCTCAAACTTTCTACTTTTGGCAACTGACGTCTGACCAGCTCGTTTTCCTCACTTTTCTTCAGATTTCTCTCGATTCCGGTAAGATCTCGTCCTAAATCTTGTACTTTCTTGATCTACACGCACTCCTACACCTTTCTATCTTTTGAATCTTAACTTTTAACCATGAAATCACCAAGATTCAAGGTGTTCTAGGATGACGTCATCATGTGTTCTTGAAGAACTTTATGTTTTGGCCTCAATCCACCAAGAACAACTTAGATCTAACCGATTTCCACATAAATTAACAAAGATCTTTCGTAGATCTAAACATATTCACAATAAAAAGGATTGAAAGATGGTTTTTCTAACTTTCTTTCAACTCTTTTACACTCAATGTCTTCAAAACCGATAGAAACGGAGCTTGTGCCGGCCTACTACTCATTCTTGTGGTTGTGTGGCTCAAGATCTGGATTCTATCCACGAGGTTCACCGATTTCGGGTTAAACATGGAACACCTTCACGAACAGTTAACTGACCGGATTTGGGTTATTCCTGTCCGATTAGGAGTTCCAAGTATTGATGAGGTTTCTGTTGTTTAGCACGTTATCATGACATCTCGATAAAAATGACAAACTATCAAAACAACCAAGTGGAAGACGAACGGAACGACCAGGACGGAATGCTGTCCGATCGAACTACCGTCCGATCAGACTGTTATCCGAACGAGTTGTCACCCGTTCGATCCAAACCTTGGGTCCCACACTTAAACTATCCACCAACATTTGAAGTTTGAATGTTGAACGAATTATTTTGTTCGATCGGACTACCATCCGATCGAACTGCCATCCGAATCATGAGACATTTAAACTTCCACACTTAAACAATTTTTAACATGTTCAATGCACTAGGAATGCCACCCGATCGAACTGTTGTCCGATTGAGTGACAATCTGCTGTGCACTTGTTCTCGTTAAAAGTGTCCAACCAATCGGATTGTCGTCCGATCGAACGGTCGTTCGATCGACCGACCTGAAAGGTAAAGATACTTCGATGTTTTCAAAATGCTTCAAAAGAAACTTCAAAAGTCAAGCCATCATACACAAACATCCTTCCTAAAGGAAGAAACAATCCACTCGAATGGCCATCCAACCGGACAGCCGTCCAAACGGACTGTCACTCGCACGATCAGCTGTCCGATCGGACTACCATTCGATCGACCAACTGTTCAACCCACCGAGACTTGTTTTCGTTTGCGTCACTTATCGTATCATTCTGATCAGGCTAACCATACTCTCAAGTGCTCCCTTCAATCCATTCAACCGCTGTGAGTATACTCGATCCCTTTTTACTTTACGCACTTTTGGGTGTTACATACGTCACTTATACAAAATCACATCGAACACACTACGCAATACTTTTAAACGATAACCACTATCGCATGTACACGTGACTAAATAAATGCTTGTTTGTTATGTTTACACATGGAATGTTGTCTACCTGCCTTAGCAACGGTAGTACTATTTGTTTGGACTCAGCACCCGTTCACTCGGGGGTTGTTAAGGACAATTACCTACATGACTCACAGTGGTAAGTATGTATCGCGAACTGCCTTGGGCAGTCAACCCGCAGTCATTGGCATCGATAGGTTCATGTCGATAACTAACATGCCTCATTTCACTCTGTGTACGTGCTGGTTATGCGTAACGCTTTCGAACTCTATATGATATTATCAAACTTGTATGCTCGCCTTTAAACTATGTGTATTGACTTTTATTTTAACGTATGTAACAGGTGCTTAAGTTGCTAGGATGCTTAGGTGCATGGTGATGAAATCGAGGCTAGGGAAGGTCTAGAAACAATAAATAAATAATTGTCTGTAATAAAATCTGAGTTGTCGGAACAGAACAATTTGCCTAGATCCTTTCTGTAATAATTGTATTATCTTATATGACATGGTATGGGACGTGTTGTTTAAATATTTGGTAAATATAGTTGTTATGGAAACTTCTGGACAATCTGTTTCGCTCAGTGCCGTGCCCCGATGTTTCCGCCATCGGTTGGGGTGTGACAGTTACCGCTTATTTTTAAAACGTTACGGCTTGGCGCGAATCCTAGTTCCGCGACTGCCCACCACCTTTTTTAATCTATTTGCTAAAGTTTTAGATATAACTGTAGAAATGCACCCAATAAGAATAATTGGCCGATAGTCGCTGAAAGACGACGAGTCCACACATTTCAGAATTAAGGTCAAAAAAGAAGATCCGCAACCCCTGCTGATTTTTCCTTCGGAATGAAACTTGACCATTATACTATATGTTGGTGCATACATCTGTCGATTTCGTCTTGTACGAGTCTTTGACTAGATTGTATAGATCAGGGCACGTTTTACGAGAAAATAGGAAGGTTTAGAGTGTTAGAGGCTGATTTCGCTCCTAGCTACACTTGTAGGTGATTCCGCCCGGAATCACGAGTAGCTAATTCCGCCCTAAATTATAAGTTCTAATTCCGCTCCAAATGTGGCTATGTCAGTACGAGCGGAATCAGGCACCTATAAATAGGTCCTCAGGAGCGAAATCAGTAATAGAGCATTGTATTCCATGCCGAAGTGCTGCCGGTGTGAGGTTTGAATGTAATTGCTGTCAGATTAATCAAATCAGTGATTTAAGTGAATTGCAAGCTGTTTCTACCTTTGTTTCTTGTTTTCCGCACTTGAAACAAAGTAAAACTCCTCTGAACGACTCATTCGGGTCAATCGCACGATCCTACACTATATATGTCATCTTTAAATAAATTCCAAAAATGCTTAAGGAAGCCGAAATTAAAACCATCCGGACCCGGTGCCCGGTCGCTAGCACAGTCCCAAACCACATCTTTGAGCTCACTAATAATCCTAAGTTTCAACAGTTGGCCGATAATAATCTCAACTTTAAAATTTTCCTCCAATAATCCCAACTTGTAAAAGTTTGGCCGCCATTGATCCTTTTCTAACATAGGTGTACTTAAATCAATTAAGGAGTCTCTATGTGTAATTGAATCTATTGAGGAGACCAAATTCTTATATGTTTGAAAATGATCAATGGCGGCCAAACTTTTACAAGTTGGGATTATTGGAGGGAATTTTTAAAGTAGGGATTATTATCGGCCAACTGGTGAAACTTAGGATTATTAAAATCCAATAATCCTATAATTTACTATTAAAATAGCAAATCCAACAATACCATATTGTTAACAAACGTTAAATGTTAACTTTGTAGCATAAAACATGTCAAATTTGTCAAAAAAAAAATCTATGATTTCAGGTCTAGGTAGTTTAAAACTTAAAAGTCAACACACCACATTTCAAATTAAACAACCCAGTTGCTAGTTGCTGATGGAACAATCACTGGGCGACATGATACCAAATCAAAACAGAATTCGAAGGGTTTAATTTCAAATTGGACTCCAATTGCTTTACAGATAACTAATTGCTTTACAGATAACTGAAAAAATAATATTTAGTAAAAATGACTAGCTCACCCAATTGGTAGGCTTTTTTTTGGGTTTTTTTTTCTATTTTAACACCCAGTTGTTGATAATTTGATAATGATCATCCAATTCAATTGCTATTATCACCTAAATCGAAAGGTTCAATACACAATTTCAGCACAGATACTTAACGATTCTAAAAAATGTCAAATTAAGGTGATTTGGTATGATTAGTGGAATTCAATAAACCTTGTGAAGAGACTTGCTGATGCATAAAAAAGACGAAACCCTAGAATGTCAATCATAAGATGCAAGATCACAGAGACGTCTCTAGAGTCAGCGGCAACATCAAGGTTGGTGAACTCCATCTCCGATCTTCATCCTCCTTCCATGGCTTCTCAATCAATCGCCATTCTGGAATTGAAACTTTTGTGCTCTGACAAATTCAAAAATTAAGGTGGAAGTGGAAGTTATGATGGTAGTTGCGGGAAACGAAAAAAAAAGACGCCCTGGTTGACTAACACGTGTACCCAAACGGTTTCTTTTATGATATATAGAGTTAAATGTCTGTTGGTCCCTGTAGTTTGCAAATATTACAGACTTGGTTCCATTGCTTCAATAATTACAGAGTTGGTTCTAGTGGTTGTAATTTTTTCATTAATGTGGTCCTTATGACTAACCTATGTTATTTTTCTCAGTTAAATGTATGCGAAATTACTAGATTACTCCTAAACAATAAAAAAAATAAAAACAAAATAAAAAGAGATTGGCCCACCCCTCATCTTCTTCCTTCTTTCTCTCAAACCCACCACCACCTCCACCTTTAACCCACCACCACCTTCACCGTCAATCCAACACCACCACCGCCACCGTCAACCCACCACCACCGCCACCTTCAACCGACAACCACCACCTCCGCAGTCACCTTCAGCCGACAACCACCACCTCCGCCTTCATCTTCAACCCACCACAATACCACCCCAACCTCCACCGCCAACACAGCCCCAATCACCACCACTCAAACACGTCGGAAAAAACGAAGATGGCCGGAAAAAGGAATCCGACCAGCTACCACCATCTCCGACATATTAAACCATACGAATTGTAACGTTGAAAGTTTTTGATCTTAACTTTGATGAGACCTTCTCGATCAAGGTCATCGTTAGAGAGGGTAAAACCCAGAATTCAGTAACGACGTCAGCCGTCGGTGACGGAGAAATTATGTCATCCGGTTTAGGTCCCATCTGTGAATGGCACATTTAGATCTGATTTGAGTTTTCCACATTATTATCCATAAATGTATGGTAGCAATCAAAGGTGGTTGTGGTGGCAGTTGTATGGTGATGTGGTTGTGGAGATGGAGAGATCATGGTGAGGTGAGTGGAGATTGGTTAAAGATAATTAAATTATTTTAAAATATGGGCCCCACTTTATAATTAGTTCTTTTTTTAATTTATTTATTATTGTTTTTTAATACTAAGGGAAGTTTGGTAATTTCGCACACACTTAACTAAGAAAATTAACATAAGTCATAAGGACAATAGGAGTGCAAAAATTACAACAAGTAGGACCAACTTTGTAACTATTGAAGCACTAGAACCAAGTTTGCAATATTTGTAAACCACATGGACTAACCATGCATTTAACTCTTATATTTATAGATTATTATTATTATTATTATTATTATTGTTATTATTATTATTATTATTATTATTATTATACAATTTAGTGATCTATACACAACCAAAAATAAATAAATACATATTGTTATTATATCATATCAAAATATATAATTTATTAGTCTATACATAACTATAGATAAATACGTAATAAGTACAAATATTTATCTTATATTATTGCAGTGTTCTATTTATTTATTGTTATTTTCATATGACATAAAGTTTTAATTTTTTAATCATTGCGGATCAAACCAAATTAAGTTATATACTTGTAGAACTAAATTTTCTAGTCTAGCCTAATAATTTGTTTGCAAACAACTATACATAGATATCTCTTAATTTAGCAATATTATTATTTTATTAATAATATATTAGATTAATATCCAATTTTTTTATTAACACATGTGGTGTCCGATACAAAAGGAAAAAAAATACTTTATTGCGAATATAACTCTGTATTCAACGAATTTTATACCGCCATGTCGATAAACGTATAAAAACGAATACAACAACAACAACCATACCCAGTAAATCCCACAAATAGCAGAGCTACTTATAGGGTCTGGGGAGGGTGGGATGTAGACAGACCTTGCCTCTATCTCTAGGGATAGAGAGGCTGCTTCCAGAAAGACCCTCGGCTCCAAAACGAACAACATGCCAACACATCAAGTCAAACAATACAGAAATAGCATACAATATCATTTGGACATAATTTAATGTAAATAGGAAGCCACCAATACCAAGGAAGTGATCATAGTGACACAATATAATGTAAATCATGGATAATAGCATACAACATCGTATGGACATAAACACCAGAAGGCAATCACCGGTAAAGTCACTTTAAGAATAAGAAAGACCTACATCCCTAAAAACACCTAAGACCTTAATGCAATATCCTCTAGAAGTCCTTAACCCTAATCCTACGCCTCCACGAAATCCTATCTTGGACCATGTCCTCAGAAAGATGCAACTCTAGTATAAAAACGAATATGATATGTAATTTAAAATTTAAATTATATTTTATATAATTTAGATTATAATTTAATTTATTTTTGTATTTTAATATCAATAATGATTAAGTTAAACCTCATTATTATAGAAGATAGCTCTTTAAGTTCACATTTTACCGATGATATAAATTAATAGGGGGGATTTATTTGGATTAAAAAAACAATAAGTTAAATAAGTAAAAGACAAAATTGTTCCTCATTTAACTGACTTTTTTGGTAAAGTTAATGAGCTGAATGAAAATGGCAAACAAAAAAAAATGCAAACCTTAGCGACATATAAGAAAAACTGTTATTGTTATTTTTCTATGTAATTATTATATTATTAGAATTATATTATCTAAGTCACTAGGTTTTAGTCTCGTATGTCACACGAGTTCGTAAGATATAGTCTTCTTCAATCCGTGTAATAAACGGGCCTATAACCTAATATAAATATTATAAGTTTCCACAAATAATAGACGAGAGATCGCGTAATCCAAATCCACATAATTATTCAATTACCTATTGAAGGGGTAAGGTCCCAAAAACCTCGTAATAAATATTTGGGACCATACCAAAATCTTACTGATCAGCCTTGTACCTTGTGCGGCCGCGCACTGGTCTCACAAAAAGAGATTTAAAGAACAGTCAACTGTCAACACTTGCGCGCCCAAAGGAAATCATAAACCTGTGCGCTTTCTCCCATAGACAAAGGATGAAAATCCTGAAATAAACACTCCCGCCTAAATATCCAGACCTGGATATTATTTACCCAAACCTGGGATTTATTTATTCACATGTCTCCACATGATAAGGTGCCACACCAGATTACAGCAGTAATCTTCTAGAAGAAATACAATCGTGCACCACCAAGACGGTTACAACCGTCTGGACACGTGCCACCATCTCAAGCATCCCTGAATTCACAACGGAAGCATGCAATTGGAAAGTAATCTCCACTTGATCACTTTACACGTGGCAAATTCCCAGCCTTCGATCTAAGCCACGATCCGTGTGCTCTCACGTCGGATCAAGAAGTTTGACGGAAGGGAAGATAACCGCTTACGGGGTTAGCATCTTCCGTCAACTTTTCACTAACGGGTTTTCCCGCCTAAAACGACTCCCGGTTGTAAATATGAGAAGCAACCCAGGTATGATTTCAAGTTACACACACTTACAAAATACATCTTCTTCTTCATTACCAATACTTATTCTCACACCGGAGTCGGGTCAAGGAGAGAACCCTTTTCTCCCCTTGGCGAGGCTAACGGTGCTCTTTTTCTGCAGAGTTATCGGAGAAGAAGACCAGTCGGACCTGAATCAATCGAGTGGAAACCAACCTTTTATGCGGATTCAAACCCCCTAGATATCTCGGTTCCGACCATTTATCTTGTGTTTCTTCACCTATATATTAAAAATAGAATCCAATAAAGTAACATCATCAAAGGATAATCAAATGGTATTGGGTACCGGTACCGGTATCAAATTTGGATTAATAACCAAAAATGATACTTTTCCGGCGCTATCTTTGTCAATATAAGCAATGATTTTTTTTTACTAAAAATCTTTAATGAATTGCTGCTCCACACGAAAAAGTGCAATTACAAAGCAATGGCAGGTAATCGGGCAACAAGTTGCGCCGCCACCCCCTTTTGAATAGAAAAACCAATTCTACTAAATACAAAGTTTGAAACCTTTAGCGACGAAGAATTACTATTAACGACTTTTTGAACCCGATTCAAAAGTCGCATAGCGTTAGGAGCGAGACCACATAAAACCCGGAACTGTCTTTATCAATAATGTCAAATGAAACTCGACGCTTACTTTATCTTTTTTCTTTTTTCAGTTTAACGTTTTCGCTGCAACGCACGGGTCTTAAAAAACTCATGAAACTTTTATCATTTTTCAATAATATGATATGGTTTAATACACTTATCATTCTGGAACATCTAAACTTATATAATAAAAGAAACCAATTAAAGGACACATGTCATTCATTGAAGCCATCTCTTTTTATAGATAATTAATATCAATTAAAAATAATTATAAAATTAAATTTAATATAAATTTAAACAATTTGTATAGCAAATAATATAATATTTTATAATATTTATAACTTTGTTATAGTTACATTCTTACCCCAAAACTTTATCAAATTTTATCTTTATCCTTTCTTAGCCCTTAAGTTCAGGAAATGCAATTTTTAACCACTTAACTTTTTATGAACTTTGTAAATGCCACTTTGACCCCCTCAAGAGTTTTTATCTTGACGATATAAATTCGAGTTAGTCGGGTCGTGTATAATATGTTATGATTGTACGATATAAATTCGATTTACGTTACGTTTTGATCCAATCGCAATGCAACTGTAGGATATATTGAGTTCAATCGGATACGTTAAAACGTGCGTTTTCATATGGTTAACACGTCACATAATGCTTGGACTAATCCCTTCGATATAAATTAATATAATGTAAATGATTTATTTATTTTATTAAACTAAAGTAGTTAAAGATAGAACCTATTTCAAAAATGTTTATAAGGGGTAAACAAAAATATTAATCAATGTTTATTGGTTCTATACTTTTATTTCCGTGTTCGACTCTCAACTCAAATACGGCAATCACTATGTTTACGTGACATTTATAAGAATTATCACCGCAATCACCCCATCAATCGTATATCGAGTATATCCGTTAGTTTTTTTAAAGATATTACTACACAAAATTACATTTATGCAACTCGTGTAATACATGGGGTTTTTAAAAATATTATTTTTTCTTTATTATGTAGTATATAAAATTAGATTTATTCAATCCATATAATAAATATGGTTTATAAAGATATAACTTTTTATTGTTTGGTATATAAAATTACATGTGCTCAACCCGTATAACACATGAGGTTCTTAAAAATGTAACTTTTTTCGTTATTTAATATATAAAATTAAATTTACTCAACCCGTACAATACACGAGGTTCCCACTCAAATATATAACATTTTTATTATTTAATATATATAAAATTACATTTATTCAACCCGTATAATACACGGGGTTCTAACCTAGTAATATTTATACCATTTTGTTTTTGTAACACGACTAAATACCAAATTTGATTGAAATAAAAAAAAGATTAAAAATAATTATACCAGCCTGATTCTTGAAACCTTTGTATTTTATTTGGTTAAAATGTGTATTTATTTCAAAATTAAAAATAAAGATTAATCTACATCATCATCATCTATATATACACGTTTCCAAAACCCTAGATGAATATGACGTACAAGAAGACCATGTCGTCCGTAAATGATATCTGTAAGCTTTTTCCGGCAATGACGCTGGAGAATACATCATCATCATCATCATCATCAGGGAATAAGTTGTTGAAGAACAAGACAACTAAAAAGAAAGAAGAGGCGTTGAGGAAGTTGAGCGGTGGTGTTAACAAGAAGGAGAAGAAGAAGAAAAAGAAAGAGGATGAGGAGCTTGAAGAGTGGTGGAAGTTCGGGCGCCAAACTTCTTGCAGTGAGAGAAAGAAGAGGTGGAAGTTACTGGGTGTCAAGAAGTCGGGGAGTACCTATTTCGCTGCAATAATCTATCCCGATGGTCGTCTCGTACGCCTTGGGACCTATACGTCATCCAAACTCGCAGCTATGGCTTACGATCAAGAGTCTTTGAAGATTTACCATCTTCAAAAACCCCTTAATTTCCCGCACCGGGTCATCATTGGGACGCCGGAACCAGGTATTACCAATTACCAATACAACAACCGAACCAATACAACAACTGAACCCCGTAAATCTCACTCATAGCAAAGCTATTTTTAGGGTTTTAATTCGTCTGATTATAATAATTAATATTTATTTATTGTTTGTTTATTTGTTTTTCCCATATTTATGGTTGTGGTTATGGTTATGGTTAAGAGTATCCAGACATGGTTTTGAGTTTTGGTAATTGATTTTAGGGCGATTTTCATGGTATTCGGTTTCTTCATTTGCATCCTTGCAGTGTCCAACAAAGAGTTTTCCTCAAATTTGGATTTGATTGTTTTTATATAGTGATTTCAAATATACTTTGTTCACTCGCATTAAAGTTACAATAGTGAGGGTTTTTTAGATGAATATATAGGTAGTTTGGTTTGGTTTGGTTACATTGTTTTAGGTAATCAGGGAACTATTTTTTAAACAGAAACGTGAATAGTGGTTTCATTTTAAGGACAAAAATTGAGTTAATTCTTTTTAAACATGATGGCTGTTCAAACCTGCTTTAAGCAAGGTGCTTGTCCAAACCTGTAAGTTCTAGACCGAGAACATGCATATCCCAAATTAAACAAATCCGTAGTTCGGTTATGGTTGTAGTTAAGGAACTCCCGTAACCGAAACTAGCAGTTATGATCAAGGGTAGAAACCAAACTGAGCCGAACCGCGATTTGCACACCCCGAATGAGAGGTAATCAGGTTTTAGCATAAGAGTGGTGGGGGTGCTCCACTTTTTATCACTCACCACCAGCTTCCGCAACGTCATCAAACTTCATTCCATCACTAGTAATGGATTTTAATGGGGTGCCTATCACTAGTGATGGATTTTTTTTAAAATAATAAAGTAACAATACAAATTTCATTTATTTAAAAATAAATACTACATTAAAAACCCTAAATTACAAAGTAAAAAAAAAACGAAACATTGCAAAGTAAAAAAAAAAAAAAAAAAAAAAAAAAAAAAAAAAAAAAACTAAAAATTCTACGGCGAACCTTTGGCCCTGTGGGTTTTTTCTTCGAACCCGAACCGCGTGTGCTTGAACCTTCCATTTTTCGGTTTAGAATGTAGAGTGTAGAGATGGTATTTTTGTGGGTTGAAATAAGGTATTTTTTTGTGGGTTTAAAGATTAAGATGGATGGTATATATATAGTGTTTAATTTTTTTCATATTTATTTAAACACCCCCCAACGGTCCCCTCAACGGTAACTTTCAAAATTTCACACGTGGTCACCACTGGTCACCAGCACATGTGGTCACAAGGACCGGTGGCGGTGTTCCACGCGTAGTCACCCATGAACTATGCTTCATCACGGGGCACCCCACTCCCCTAATACTCGTATCTCTAGCTATATGATTGTATGTCCCTTTGAAAGTACAAATGGATCATGTGAATGGTTTACAATTACATCTTAGACTCCCTGGTCATTGCCATCTTAATTTCCTGCACCAGCTCTTCATTAGGACTCCCCGATCATTGCCATCTCAGGGCTTAGGGTTTTAAATAATACTTTTAATATTTTTATGTGCTTTATGTGAAATTCTATTTGAATGTTTCGTTTAAATTTCGAATTTCTAGTTGGCAATCAGATGTTTGAGCATTCATTAGATTCTTCACAGGTTGTTTGTTTATTGAGAAGTGACTTTATAAAAAGTCATCTATAAAACTTGAACCTAAAACCTTCAAAACTAGGTGATCCAATCCACCAACCCTATTGACGTTTACTCTAAATTAAGTCGCATAAATCAATACGAGCAAAGCCTAAGAAACCTTTCTAGGGCCTACAAACAGTATAATCATTGATTAATCGTAAATTATAGATGGTATTATGATAAATTATTTAAATTAAGAGAAACTGGATCAGATTAATTCAAATATAATTATAGAAACGGTATTATATCGTAATGATATTAACTTTTATTGATGTGATATAATAGGTTTCATGCATATAGCATATGGGGTATTTGAGAATTCATATTCATATTCATATATGATAAAAAAGAAACTAAATGAATAGTGAATGATAAAAAACAAAAAAATCAAACTAAATGAACAATTAATTAATTTAGGTTCATATATGATAAAAAAGAAACTAAATGAATAGTGAATGATAAAAAACAAAAAATCAAACTAAATGAACAATTAATTTAGGTTATATTAGAATATGGGGTATGGGGCGGGGTTGTGGCGTGAGTTGGATACAAACGCCCAAGTCACCACCCTGGGTGGGCTTGGGTTTCGGCGTGGCCCCTTGGGCGGGGGTTTCAGCCTGGGGGCGGGGGTTGTGGCGTGGGTTGGGTACAAACGCCCAAGTCACCACCCCGGGTGGGCTTGGATTTTGGCATGGCCCCTCGGGGCGGGGGTTTCAGCCTAGGCGTTGGACGGGGCTATCAAGATGACATGGCAGGATCTCATTGGCCAAGACAAGTAGCTGTTGGCCAACGGCTATGTGTTTAAAAAAATTATTCACTATAAATACTCACACTTCTATTCATTTTTTTTACTACAACTACTCCACCTCTTCTATAATCATCTCTATCTTATTTAAAAAAAAAAATTTCTCATCCAACCACAATACGAAAAATGAATCCTCATAATCGTGGTTTTGACCCGAACAATCCGTGGGCATTCCAAGAAACACCTAGCCCAGCATCCAATCGTCCAATTGCTCCCTTTTTAATACACTCCACGATGCCGGATATGCAATGGCGGAACCAGAAGAAATATTCAGGGGTATCTCAATTTTTTTTACCGTGTGTTTATATAATTTATAGAATGGAGAATTTTTTTTACCTGTATTATGGGGCAGGGCCAATCATGAAAATCAAGTGCCCTGGTCGAGCCATAAAAAGACACTTAGGCCTTAAAGAATTAAATTTTATAAACTAGTTTTTTTAATGTTATTAGTATTTAGGTTAATGAATCCCTATTGAGCATTTCACATTTGAGCTATGTTTCATGAATCAATATTGACAATAAGTTCCGGGCTAGATTTATTTTTAATTTTTACGTAAGGGGCCGATCGATTACGCAAAGAATGAAGACTGTGCGTTGGAGCAAGAAGATTGTAAACCGAATTTCGCTACAAGGCATACTAATTGTTGAATATAATGAAACTGCTTCTCAATATTTATACACAACACAAATCCCTTAATAGTCCATCCTCACCCCACCTAACAGGTTATATTAAATTGTTTCTTTAAAGAAAGAATTAAAATGTATTTTTTTGGAATTGAAAGGTAAATTAAATTAACTTTTGACTTTCAGACTTATCTTCCCAAGATGTACTCCTCAAGAAACCTTTCTTCCTTGTATCAAAACCTGCAACTTTTTTTTATTTCACTTCAACGCTAACAAAGAAACTTTACCAACTTTATCTTTCTTCTTTGTTTTCCTTCCATGGTTATTTGGGCCAATATAATCAGTATTTTTTGGTCTTAATTTCAGTTTGTAAATTTTTTTTTGAGGGGTGTCCTAGTTGTTGTTGAGGAGTGTTCTTAGTATAAAAATCGAGAAAAAAAAAATTTTACACTACCGGATAAAAGTTGAGCCGTAGCCCGGGCTACGCCTCGGACTACACTAGGTCCGCCCCTGCGGATATGGCTGGTTACGCATCGTTTATCTCGGATCGTTTAAAGAATGATGTCGGTCGAAAACACCAATGTCTTTCGCGCAACGCGCGTCATTGAAAAAAACTAGTATATGATAAAATCAAAACTGAATGAACAGTACATTCAGTTTTGATTTTTTATTCATTTTTTAATTTTAATTCTTTATTTATTACATTAACTTTTTTATATTGGGGTGAGGGTTGGGCCGTGGTTTGGATACAAATGCCCAAGTCACCACCCTGGGTGGGTTTGGGTTTCGGCGTGGCCTCTTGGGCGGAACTTTCAGCCCGGGCGTTGGGCATGCCTAGCGGTCCTCTGTGGCCGACTCTCATTGGCTGGGTTGGCTAGGCTATAGCGGCTAGGTTTAAATTTTAAAAAATAACCGTTTGGCGCTAGGTCCTCTGTGGCCGGCTCTCATTGTCTTGGTTGGCTAGGCCATAGCGGCTAGGTTTAAATTTTAAAAAATAACTGTTTGGCTTCAGCCAGGGCATTGGGCGTGCCTAGCGGTCCTCTGTGGCCGGCTCTTATTGGCTGAGTTGGCTAGGCCATAACGGCTAGGTTTAAATTTTAAAAAATAACCGTTTGGCGCTGGGTCCTCCGTGGCCGGCTCTCATTGGCTTGGTTGGCTAGGCCATAGCGGCTAGGTTTAAATTTTAAAAAATAATCGTTTGGCTTATATTGGGGCGAGGGTTGGGCCGTGGTTTGGGTACAAAGGCCCAAGTCACCACCCCAGGTGGGTTTGGGTTTCGGCATGGCCCCTTGAGCGGGAGTTTCAGCCCAGGCGTTGGGCATTCCTAGCGGTCCTCCGTGGCTGGCTCTCATTGGCTGGGTTGGCTAGGCCATAGCGGCTATGTTTAAATTTTAAAAAATAACCGTTTGGCGCTAGGTCCTCCGTGGCCGGCTCTCATTGGCTTGGTTGGCTAGGCTATAGCGGCTAGCTTTAAATTTTAAAAAATAACCGTTTGGCTTCAGCCCGGGCGTTGGGCATGCCTAGCGGTCCTCCGTCGCCGGCTCTCATTGGCTGGGTTGGCTAGGCCGTAGCGGCTAGGTTTAAATTTTAAAAAATAACCGTTTGGCGCTAGGTCCTCCGTGGCCGGCTCTCATTGGCTTGGTTGGCTAGGCCATAGCGGCTAGGTTTAAATTTTAAAAAATAACTGTTTGGCCAAGCCAAACGGTTCACCCAAGTCACTATAAAACCCTCCAACCCCACCGCCTGTCCACATCGCTACCCCAACCCTTCGCTCCACCTACCCGAACCAACTACCCACACTTGATACCGGCACAACGCGATGAAGGGCAGCCAACCCGGTGAGACATGTTACTGGCCGGAAGCTTTCGCTAGCTATCGGCACAACGTGGGGAATGACCAGCACAATTTAAACGCGTCCTAACACAAGTGGCGCGAGCTACGACCGAAGCTCGACCGTTTTAAAGCCTACTACGATAGCGTTCCGGGTGGTGATATAAGTCACGAAAACCGGGTGGCGGTGGCCAACATCGAGTTCCGGGGCAAGGAGCGGAAGCCGTTTGACAAGCTCGCCCTGTTCGAAATCTACCTAACGCTTTAGGCTTTTTTTTCTTAACCGACCCAACACGTCACTCACCAGCGGGGAGGCTCGAAGTCCACGTGTCAACCCATGCCTCAAACATGAATCCTGTAATTTTTACAGTGATTTAGTGGTGAAACAAGAGTTAGGGTCTACGCTCAGTCTTTGCAAGAATTGAAACAGTTAAAAGAAGAGTTGCAGGATGATGTCGGTCGAAAACACCAATGCCTTTCGCGCAACGCGCGTCATTGAAAAACACTAGTTAAAGATTAAAAATCAGAAAAAAAAAAACAAATAAGGCCATTTATAACCTAAAGTGAAATAACACACTAGTAAGCAACAATTGGTTACCAGGGGCGGATGTAGTTTGAGAATAGGGGTAGCCCCTGCTACCCTTGAAATGTTGTCCCTTGACATTTTTCTAGATCCGCCACTATTGGTTACATAGGCGAAATATTATATTAGCGTAGTTTAACATTTTGTAAATATGCTTAGTCGTTGCTAGAGTTTTATTGTTAATTATGGTTGGTTTTGACCCGTTTCAAGCCATTGGTTTATTAAATATGATGTTTCATCAATCAAATAGTTTTGTTATTTCATCTGGTGTTTCAGCTAATCTTTCTTCTAAGAAACTAACGTGTTAGGGTGGGAGGGATGCTCATATACACTACCCTTAGTGCCGCCAGTCCTGAAGTGTCATGTCCTTCACACTCCATTCGAGCACCCTACCACCCTTAGCTTGAGCAATTTTGGAAGGGACACTAAAATATTTTTTTTTTAAATATTCATGTACCAAATATGTTTTATACCAAACAAGTTTAAATCCAACAAAGGCATGCCCTATGTTAGCGACATTATTCATGGTGTCTTAGCTTGTCTCATTATGATTTCTTCACCTGTGATGTATAGTTTAGTGATGTTTATATAAATAGAAGATAAAAATATATATTAAGCAAGCCTAATATTGCCACTGTATTTCCTATGACGCTATGATTTTGTTCAAAGTTCGACCAACTTTGAAAATGTTTAAGAGGAAGACAACTTTTCAGAATCGTTGAACTTGGTGAATTGATTTATTTGACACACTAGTTGTTGTTTTAGCCTAATCAAATTAAGATTTAATTTACGATAATAGATACTCTTTGAGGAGAACGTTTATATATTTAATTACAACTATTCAGGACTACTTTAAAAATGAAATATTTCATAGAATAATAATCAAGTTTTAATCCACACCATCACCAACATGCCACCACCACCACCACCACCACACATAACCACCATCCTCCACCACCAATTGCTACCCATATCATCGTAACTACCGTTGTTCACCACCACCGCTGATACCCCCAACCAGCATCGTCCTCTCTTTAATGTCGCCATCCACATACAATTACCACACCAAAAGCCCTAACCTCATTACCCACCTGCAACCCATTCAACTACCACCTGACTTAACCCGCCCCTATCTTCGTTTTCCTTTTCATTTCTCAAGTAATCTATTATAATTATTTTCTTTAATTCAATAAACGGATTATCATTATTCTTTGTTTTTTGTTTAATAAACTTATTATAACTTTTTTTTAACTAATTTGTTACATTTTTTATCAAAGTATGTAGTTTCATATGTTTCTTATTTTATTTTTAAGGTTTATATAGATGATTTATGTCGTGTGCGTGTAAAATTTGTGTAGTGTCAACACACGAATATCTATGTCGTGTCAGGTTTTATATATCTAGCACGATTTCGGGTTCGTATCATGTTCGGGTTTGTATCGGTTGAACCCGCCAACCTGCGAACACGACCCGTTTATTGATGCTTGAATATTGTTTCACAGTGTAAACTCGTATGTTAGTTTACCCTTACAAGAATTCACTTGGTGGTTTCTAATATCCATCGACTTAAACATCAGCACACCAAAAGTCAAATATTTCATTAATGCCTTTGTGATTTTATGTTAAATATTTCACCAAGACAGACAAAAACGGGGTATGATTGAATTTTGTTACTAGTTATGTTCTTCATAAATCCAAACATAAAAAATACACTAGAACATCCTTTTATATTTCAACATACTTCTTCTATTAATTACATCACACACCTTTTGGCACACTTCTCATGTCAAATGATCTACTTTTCTAGTTGAAGGTGTATTGATGATCACTCGAGTCAGTGGAAGTTGTGTTTTTAAATACTCCATCCAGTTTAGAACAAAGATTCGAAAACTCGTGTATGTGTCATGTGACCCAAGCAATTCCAAAACTTATGTTTTTAACTTTCATTTTGCTCTCTATGGTTTGATCATTTTAACGGTTTTGCTCCAATAGTTTAAAAATAACCATTTTCCTCCCTGATCTTTCGAGTTTGTCGCTAGTTTGCTCCCTGGCTCTAACTCAGTTAAAACGTTCAATTAAAAGTAGGGGTATTTTGGTAGTTTACTCCCTGACTCTAACTCAATTAAAACATTTAGTTAAAAGTCGCGATAGTCGTGATCGGCAGGTGGTGGTGGATGGTTGTGGATGGTGGTGGCGGGTAGAAAGAGTGGTTGGAAAGATGGCGGATCAGAAAAGAATTACTTATATACATGTAAATAAACAAGTTATAGGTTTATTTAGGTGAAAAAGACTTACATGTCCTTGCTTTTATCTATAAAATTACCAAAATACCCTTCTAGTTAATGGACTTTTTGGATGGAATTAGAGGCAAGGAGCAAAATGATGTTAAGTTAGAAAAATCAGAGAGGAAAATGACTATTTTTAAACTATTGGGGCAAAACCGTTAAAATGACCAAATTACAGGGAGCAAAATGAAAGTTAACTAAAAAAACAAAATCTTTTGATATGTTAAACCCTAAAATTTGTTGGTAATTCTAGTGTTATCGACATATTTTGGTAATACTGGATTAGCTTGTCGACTAAGTGAATCTTGTTAAAATTTAAACGAGTTAGGAGATGTGAAAGTACAACCTTATTTTAATTTAATAAGATCAGGTATCGGTTTTGTTTGGTTGGGCCTTAATATTTATCTGTGCCTTAATATTTGTTTTTGTTTGGTTGGGCCTTAATTATAAATCTATATATATATATAAACATGATAAATAAGGGCTGATGTGTCATGATATGAGGGCTTGGAAAATGATGTGGCATCACCTTAGGCATTCTAGAAATTGGTTTTGGCTCCAAAATTTCGGGTCTTTTTTTTTCTTCATATGGGTATACAAGGGATCCGGATTTTGACCCGGGTATATATTGTTTCTAAAATTTTATTTTCATTCAAGAACACTACATAACTCTTCTCTCTATCTTCCCTCTCAAAACCCTAGCGCAGCCATGTCTGAAATGGAGGTTGCTTGAAGCGGATTTTACGGCAGCGGATAAACACTAATCAAATGATTCTTCTTCCTCCGATTATACCTTAATCAAATGATTTCTTCATTCGCCTCTCCAAGCTCCAACCTTTTCAAAACACAAACACAATTAGGGTTTCTTCTCCATCTCTCTGCCGCTTCTCTATTCTCCATGGCTCTTAGATGCTCCTCCGTCAATGTGTGACCTAAAAGTAGAAACATGCTCCTTTTTCATCATACAACATCGCAAACCCTAATTCTTCAAGCTGAGATACTTTGTGTCATAATACAACAACGCAAACCCTAATATTACGGATTTTCGATGTGTTGGTGATGATGTTAGGGTGAATACAACCATCGGGTATTGCATCTTTTTTTGATACATGTTAATTTGTTTCTTAATCTATTATATTTGTTATAAACTAATCTGATTGAGCCTTAAAATATTGTACTCCGATGAAGACGATTGGAGTATGTGATGGTGGTCTTACAGCAGATCTAGGGTTTAATGGTGATTCCAGGAGACGGCTAGGACTAGGCTTATGGTGCGAGATAGGAAGGGCGGCTCATCATGGAGGTGGTGTTGGCCAACAAGATTTTGGTTGCATCTTATATGGTGGAAAGAAGCAAACCGATTGAAAAGGTTTTCCAGCAAAGCATTTGGTTCCCTCAGCTCAATTTATACTCTCCTATACTTTGTTAAAGTCACATTTAGATTAGCCAGCTTGATCTAAGAGGTATTTAAATTTTTGCTTTAAATGTCATCCAGTTCCTTTTTATTTGGCTTTATAACTTTCAACCATTTTTCTTTAATCTTTTGAGGATTGTTTAGAATTGGAAGGGGTGATAGGCAGGTTGGATAACTGGCTTTGATTAGCAAGTTTTACGCAGGTTATTATCTTTGGCTATACTCTCTTTAAGCTCCGGTGTATCTGGCTGCCATTCTTGAATAGGTCGCTGCTGATGTAAGTTTGGTTGTTGTGTTTTCTAATTTGGAGTGTGCTGGTTTTGATTAGATTTTGTAAATTTACCCTCTTTTTCCCTTGATTGTAAAATAAAAGATTGTTATTATTTTTTGGTTTAAAGTTGTTTTTGGTTAGATTTTTTGTAATATATTGTCAAACGATGGGTGTATTGATTTCTTATCCAAGTAGCTTCCCGTAGTGCAATGTTTTGAGTTGATGAAACTGGTAATTTTGCACCATGTACATACATATTAATTAAAGTTTTGTTTGATACCCAATTTATTTTTTTTGCTAAAGTTTGTTACATTTGTGGTTTCGCTTTCGTTAGCA
Organism: Helianthus annuus; assembly: GCF_002127325.2. Lineage (NCBI taxonomy): Eukaryota > Viridiplantae > Streptophyta > Magnoliopsida > Asterales > Asteraceae > Helianthus > Helianthus annuus. Next base: position 185,366,755 of record NC_035436.2, on the reverse strand, counting down.
CATAAAACTGATTTAGAGTATCCGTGGAAGGGAAGAAGGTGTGGTAGTACTCTGGCGGTGGAAGCGGTGCTGGCGTGAAAGTTTACAGGGTCCGGTACTACGGAGTGGCCGTGGATGAAGCCGTTGAGGGATGGTTGAAGACTGACACAGTAGATATGGTTCAACGAAGGCACGCAGCAGGCCGTCACGCGACCTACAGACCGGACGACACCCGTGAGTGGCGATGCGATTTGGGTTGAAACTTTTGCGAATTCATGTCTGGAGTAAATTCGTTCATTTTCAAAGGTATATGATTCATATATATATATATATATATATCATACATTTTGAATGTTTTTTATTTTTATTTTACTGAAAACTCACATCAGAACCTTTTTTTTTGTTTGTTTCATTAGGCTTCGAATTTTACATTGTTTGTGTTTAGAAATTTAGTTTTGTAAAATTAAAGACAATTACTAATTTTGGATTTTATTGTATGATTATTTTTGGATTGTTTGTGCAAAAGTTTCTCTCCGAGCTGGACTTCTTGCTTAGTTTTGCTGACCTGGCTGCTAGCAGCCCCACCCCGTAAACGAGATCCGATATCACACCACGGTAAGAATTCTCGGTTTAAAAGCATTCGTCAGTTTAAAATATGTATTATTTACCAGAGGTTGTTATTTACAGGATACGTAAGATATTATATTGGAAGAAGTAGACACCCTTGTGTGGAAGCTCAAGATTGGGTGAATTTTATACCAAACGACTGCAAACTTGTAAGATATATATTATTATGCCATTTATGGCTTTTTTTGTTTGTACATTCATTATTATTATTATTATTATTTTTCATAATTTAGTAGGTGAGGGGAAAGAGTTGGTTTCAAATTATCACCGGGCCTAACATGGGAGGAAAATCCACATTTATACGCCAGGTATTAAGCTCGGTTATCATATTATTTTTTCCTGATTAATCTTATTCAGTTGATACCGTAACATACGACCTTTGCAATGGTACATTAAGAATATAATGACCTTCTGTTTTTCCACTTGAAAATTTGTTATGATATTTTTTTGTTTATTTAGACAGATTGGTGTTTTATTTTGAACGGGTCAAACATGTAAAGATAAGATATTTAACTATAAACAATATGGGTCAAATGGGTTGATAGTCATCCGCCATGCACTCGTGCATTTAACCTCTGAAATTGTCTTAATCCTATTAAAATATTTGTGATCATATTTTACATGGAAGTTATTTATAAGATTAAAAAAAGTAGATAAATATGTTTTTTGCGGCTCAGCCCAACCCAGCCTGTTTTAATTCACACAATATATTTACTTTGACCCGTTGGTTAAGTGACGCATTTTGCCACCTATACTACTTTTTACCTTCGTTCTTTATTTTTGGGTTCATTTTTGTTCTCCTTATAGTGATGTGATACCCATTATAGGTTGAAGAAGATAGAATATGGAGGTGGCAAGATGGTCGGGTTGAAAACAGAATGTCCAGGTCGGTTGAAGAAATCTTTAACGATTTGTGATTTTTTCTCATTCATGTATTTCAATTATTTAGTGTACTCTAATATTTGCATTAGTAGTTTAACATTTATATAATTAAAATATTTGTGTCAAATTTTAGGCAAGTGTTTTGTTTTAAGTTGATTTGTTTATGTGTGTAAATGTCTTTAATATGGGGACTATTTCCTGTTAATGTTATATCACAATAATAAGAAAGTGTTGTTTGTTTTTTGAACTAGGGCTGATGTTTGAATGTTTGGAACTACTTACTGCATTTAAAATGAATTTGTACATATTTTTGAATGTTTTGGAACTACTTACTGCATTGAATTTAATAGCAAGTACTGGTGTACTGGAAATAATATAATAGTGATGTGAAGTTTACAACAAGAAAAAGTTTAAGAAACCGAATTAAAAAATGTGATGAAGATAAGGGAAAAAGAATACTTTAGAGGTTAAAAATGTTTTTTATATACTTTTATTTATTGTAAATTAAAATTTTCTACCCTAAAAGTTTGATGTGGAAAGTTTTTGTTATGTTTTTACTTAGGTTATGTGTGGCTTCATGTACAATTGTGTTAAATACTTGGTTTAGGTAGCATTGGGTCAGGTTTGGTAATCGAGTTTTGGTTAAAAAGGTAAAAACATAAGTGCCTTTATTTTTTTGGGATTATGGTAAAAAAAGTGGTTTGGCTCAACTCATTTATTCATAAGTGTTTTGGCTTAACCGGTACCGTATCGCATAGCATAGAGGTGCACATGTAAAGAAAAGGAAGGAGGCGCACCATGGAAAAAAGTGTTATTTTACGGCAAATAACGTTTGAAAACATGTCTTTTAATTTCAACATTGGTACCGCATAGTATTGACACCAAATTTTAACTTATTTATTTTAACACTTAATAACGTTTGAAAACATGTCATTTAATTTATTTAATGACATAATTAGATTATAAATTGATTTTTTCTGCCCGGAAAGTTCCCGGGTTATAAAGATTCACAACTACATGATATATTTTTATTAATTAATATATATAGATGTATATTTATTTTTTAGATATAAAGATTCACAATCCGGGAGTATTCCCGGGTTATAACCTAGTATGTGTTATAAATACATAAAACTTACGTTATGGATGGGCCTTAATATTTATTTGATTGGGTTTTTAAAACATGGATGATGGATCAGATTGCATTTTCCATATATAAATTGGGTTTCAAATTTATTGGATCCATGATCTTATTGTTTTTAAAACATGGATGATGGATCATTTTTTTCGTCACGTTTTTGTTCTATATATTTTCTAGGTTTTGGTCGCCATTTGCCTACTACCCTCTCACGCAACACGTGTTATTCCCCAATTTCTAATAACCTTAAAAAACTTGAAAAATATGACTTTGACTCACTCGACTTTACAATACGTGTTAGTATAAGTTTGAGTTTGTCTATGCTTTATGTCGGGTCGTAGTATATGTTTGCATTTGTCTTTGCATACGTTTTACGTCACGTGACGGTATAAATTCGCATTTTTGCTTTAAAATTATTACTGGTTTTTATCGTTGTTTGTTTACTACTTAGTATGATTTTACCAACCCACAACGCGGGGGTTAAATACTAGTTACAAAGGAAAGGAAAGGATGGAAGTTGAAGGCTACAGTGCCACCGACGAAAATACAATATTGTCCTTCAGATAGAGTGATATCTAGCCCCCCTCAAAACCCCAAAATTAAACTGAATGAAATTGAACAACAAGATTGAAATTTCAGCAGTGGATTATTGATGGATGTGAGGTGAGATTGGCATTGGAAGGTTAGCATACAGGCTATGATCTATAAAATGCATATCAAAATTAGAGAAATGGATTGAGATAATCTGATGTGAGAAATACAAAAGACCATCTTCAAATTTGTTAGTGTTGGCGACTAGTTAGGTTGTGGTGTTGTATTCGGAGACGAGACAGTGGCGGATCTAGGATTCACGACAAGACGTGACGTTTTATAAATAAGCCGTAACGAAATCGAAAAAACATCAAATTTTTCCAAAATTTACACTAAAAACGTCAAATTTTTCCGAGCCAAGCCGTAGCGGAGGTTACCCCCCGATTAAGGCTAGGCCCGCCCCTGGGTGGCGGTGGTGGTGGTTAGAGAGGGATAAATTAGAAGATGGGCGGAGGTTTTGTAGAGAGTGGGTACAAGAACGGGGAAGGTATAGAGAGGGAGAGGAGAGGCGGTGAAGGTGAAATGGAGATGGCACTGGTTAGGTGGTGATGTTGTAGTGGTGGCAGCTCGGTGGTTGTGTGGCTGTAGCGATTGATTCTAAATTGTCATAACAAAAAAAAAATCAAATCTATTTTCACTCTCATTAAATTGATTTAGTCTATCTTTAGTGAATAAAGAAAGTAGTTAATTCTATATCTAATATGGAGAATTCGAGATGATATATAAAAATTCGAATGTCATATAAGTATTTTCCATCTAGTAACATGTGTATTTTAATCTACATTGTTACGTGACGAACCAAGATGATACCGTCCTAACAATATTGACACCACGTCAATTTAGACCGAACAACATCAGTATCAGTAATGATATTATCAAAATCGTTACTAATATTTATCTCACACGTATTGGTATCCTTATTTATTAGGTTTTATCTTTCGGTTATTGACACAAGTATTGAAATTATACCAATATTGTAATGGTTCAAATAGATAACTACCGTAGTCCCGCACGTTCACGGATCAAAAACTAGTTTAATGAAAAAAATACCAAATACAAATAAGAAACACAAAAAAAAAGGGTAAATAAAAGGAAGAGTACGTCCATAGGCATAGGCATAGGTGTAGGTGTAGGATTGATTGGAAGCTCCAAAAACATCACATAAACAAACCAATGCAATGCAATATGCATATGCTTGTGGCAAACTGACACCTCGCATTTGCTTAGAGTCCACAAACATGCATCGGATATGATCTTCTTAGGGGACCCGGGGTGGGGTATAATTTCCCCGTAGTATATGAGTTTCACGTGTGATAAAATCAAACAAACCACCGCGTTTTTTTTTAGCTTTTTCATGCGATTCTACGTTTAGTACGTCAAAGTTATTTGTACGGAAACTTTACTCTACTACCAATAATATATTTAAATACTATAAATTATTAACTTATTTGTACATAAGGTGTTATAAATCATGTTTGAGGAGTTTTTCAAAAATTTTTTTTTTTTTTTTACTTTTTAGTCCAAAAGTATTTGATGAATTATTTTTAACCAAGAACTATTTGAATTTTTACTTGTAACCCAAACTTTTTTTATCTTTTCAATTTAACCTCATAGCAATTTTACTTTCAACGTTGGACCCCTATACTTTTCATATTTCGTATTTTTCGTTTTAAGCTTGGTTCTAAATTTTGCGAGTTAACACGGCGCAACGTACGTGTGTGGTTCAACGTTTTTATGTTCTGTTTTATGCTTTGTTCTAAGTTTTGCGAGTTAATACGATACAACATGCGTGTGTGGTTCAACATTTTTACGTCGTCTATCTTTTTCCCGTTTGACAAGTTTGTCATAATGTGTCGGTCCTAGATCGACTTGGTTATTATTTCCTATGTTTTATGTTTTGTTTTAATTTCTTCGCCGCAAATTCAGTGTTAGTGGTCGCTCACGGTGATGTGACATTGATGCTATTTGACACGGTTTTACGCCCCGTCGCAATGCGGTGAGTGCTTAATACTAGTTGTTCATAATTAATGGTTGTAACATGTGCATAGAACTTGTACTTGAAGCATCTAATGTTTGTCCGGTGAAGTAATGAAATTTCCGTCTGCCTTTCAAAAAAAAAAATCTAATGTTGGTGCTAAAAGAATTGACTATTATAAATCTTGGTTGCAATTTTGGTTCTGGGAAAGTTGTATAAATTGTTAACTTGTTATAGCTGTCTTTACTCTTTACATTGGGTCAAACTTTCATGACACGTGATTCCCTCTGCCCCTTGTGTTTACCCTTTTTTGTCACCCACAACCATAAACGTAAAACCCTTATAAGGTAATGTAATTATTAAGTGGGAAAACTATAAAACTAGCTATTGACCATGTTCTCTTTCTGAACTAGCCATCGCATACGTTTTTTGAGTGAACTTTTAAGCCCAAGAAGCGTCTTTCAAGTACGGAATGCGTCTTTGAAGGTCTTTTAGGAGCTAAAGCGTACGGCGTCAGGGATGCGTCTTTCAGACACGTGATGCGTCTTTGAAGATCTTTCCCATGCATCTTTCACGCCACGTGTCTATTTTTTATTGGGTTTCAGGGATGCGTCTTTGAAAGTCATTTCCATGCGTCTGGGACTTCTTCCATGCGTCTTTCATGCCACGCGTCCATTTTTTATTGGGTTTCAGGGATGCGTCTTTGAGGAGGCATCTCGTGCTTGAAAGGTCGCTCCAAAAAACACATAAGATGGCTAATTTTGAAAGTGGGAATGGTCAATGACTAGTTTTATAATTTTCCAAAAGAGTTAAATGTCATTTTAGTCCCTGTGGTTTGGGTCATTTTGCCAGTTTAGTTCAAATGTTTCATTTTTCGCCTGTGGGTCCAAAAAGGTTTCACCGTTGCCATTTTAGTCCACTGAGGTTAACTTCATCCATTTTTTTATGTTAAGGAGAAGGGTAATTCGGTCATTTGGAATAATTAACAGAATTACATATAAAATGACCGAATTGCCCTTTTCCCTTATAATTAACAGAATTACATATAAAATGACCGAATTGCCCTCCTCGTTAACAGAAGAAAGGGATAAAGTTAACCTAGTGGACTAAAATGGCAACGGTTAAACCTTTTTGTACCCACAAACAAAAAATAAAACCTTTGGAATAAACTGATAAAATGACCCAAACCACATAGATTAAAATGGCATTTAACTCTTTCCAAAATTAAAAATTATACATGTACGTAATTATGTATCAATTTTTTAATCCCACGTTATTTCCTCTGCCCCTTGTGTTTACCCTTTTTGTCACTCGCAAACAAAAACGTATAACCCTTAAAATAATGTAATAAGTAAGATGTAAGTAAAAAAAAAAAAAAAAAAACTATACATGTATGTATCTCTATTTTTTACAAGGGTGTGAGGGCGTCTTCGGGATAGTGAATCGGGTTCACCGGGTACACTGTCACAATTGTTGCAGCTTATGATTTGGAATTCATTTTTTGGCTGGTGAACCCGAGGGATACCAAAGAAGAAGATGGGGAAAGGGTTGGAAATTGGATTCGGGTAAATTTGGAACACCTTCGCGATTAAATAGGATTCATTATAGTATTTTGGTTGTAGTTAAGAGCCACTCCATGGTAAATATAATAAGGTATATAAAAGTTAGCTTTGTTTGAAAAAAATAACAATACCAAATATAATCCGGAGATAATAAAAAGTAATGGTTATTTTGTCTTTACCTTCTTAACCGTATTTAGAGCATTCACATCGAAGACTCTTCATAATACGTCTATATAATATAGAAGAAGAAATATAGAAAATAACAAAAGCATCACTATATTCGAATCCCTCTATAATAGAGAAAACTAGTGGTATAACCCGCGCTACGATGGGGGTATTTAATCGATATCGGTTCAGTTATTTACAACATCGATACGATAGCGGATAGCGCATTCACATCGAAGGCAAAAAACAATATCCTTATATGCGTAAGAGGATAGCAACGCGTGTTTTACATCGATCAAAAATCATAAAATGAATACCGATGTCAGTTCCTATTAATGTTATTCGAACATTATCGATTTAATTCGGCATAGTACCGATACCATAAAACACCATATTGTAAAAAACGGTATCGACTTCGATAATACCAATACCAGTCTGATATTTATATATGTATCATATTTCTAAAAGTCAAGATTGATGAATAATATATAAATATAAAGCTTAAAATTAATAAACCAAATAAATAATATGCTTATAATTAATTATACATGTTTTTTTGATCAAAATAAACCCACATTTTAATAATGTATTTGAAATAAGCTTAGTTTAGTTAAGAAAATTCAGAACAAAACGAACTGATATACTCAGTTTTATACATATACTTCCCTCGGTTTTCCCCGTATGTTACCCAGTTTTACTTGTAAAGTTCCCTAGATTCAGGGTATGTTTGGCAAAAGTAGTTGGTGACTGTTGGCTAGAAGCTGTTAGCTAGTAGCTAGTAGCTGGTAGCTGATAGTTGTAGCTGGTAGCTTTAGCTTTTTAGATATATTTAGGTGTTTGGCAGAGTAGAGTAGCTGGAGCTTTTAATTAAATGTATAAAATAATCAAAATTGACATAACTAAAAAAACATAATACTAAATCGCATTATCTTTAGAGGTTAAAATAGTCATTTTTCCCTAAAAGCTTGTAGCTCATTCTAAACGCTAATAGTAGAAGCATTTAACCAAAAGCTTCAAGCTCCTTCAACCAAATAAGGCTTTTTATTGAGTAGGAGCTTTTTCTTACAAGCTTAAAGCTAGAAGCTCCTAAAATGTCACACCCCAACCGATGGCGGAAACATCGGGATGAGACGAACAAATTGCTCAAAACATCATAACACTATGTGACAATATAATTTAAATTAAATTTCATAGCAAGACTAAAAATTGTCATACAAAGATTCAAATAGAACAACATTGTTTCAAAACATAACATCAAAAATAATAGATTAATCTAGATGTGTATCTAAGTCCACCTAAATCTTGTTTCTTCTCATAACATCATCACGTCTATCAACCTGCAACATGTATTAAAATATATCAACAAAAAGTTGGCGAGTATAAAAGTTTTCATACATAGCATAATATAGAATAAAAATGTTTAATGGCTCATATCCAACATGAAATACAATATGCAAGTTACTAATATGCTGAAACGGTGTACTATATGTTCAAACCCAAGTATACAACGCATTAATTTTGCCTATCCCAAGAGAGTAGCGGGAGGTTAACATGTTTAACTTAACAATACCCCAAGACTAATGTGCAGTGCGTTAATCCTATAGCGCTATAATTGTTAAGGTAGGCTAGCAAAGTTAAGGAGCATATATCGACACAAAAAAAGTTTACATAGCATACAAGTCTAACAAGCATCATATAGTTTTATGTTAAGCATGGATAGAGATTAAAATAGTTTAAGTGTGGCGTGATTTGTATAACATACATGTTGCACCCAAAGTGTAAAAAGGAAAATGGGTTCGAGTATACTCACGGTTTTGCAAGCTTTCTACTTGATAATCCGCGAGGGTTTGTTGGTTGTTAGGATGGTGCACCACATCCTTTTACACGAAGAAACTTAGGTGTATGAGTATTGGACATTAACGGAAGATTAAAGATTCGGAGTTTAAAGTACATGGAATTAGACAGAAGAGAAAGTAATCATCCATCACATAATACTTGTTTTGACACTATGAAACTCAAAAGAGTTTAAATGTTTTCATGGGTCCAAGATGCCATTAGAATCGTAACAAGCACTATGGTCTTTAGATGATGTAACCTAATAATTTGACAAATAACCACTGTAGGTTCATGATTTCGGACCGAAACCGTGATTAGTGTGAGATTAGTTCAAGACGGGAGAGATTAGAGATGAATAAACAAAACATCTTTGTATTAATCCGGTTGTATAACATTACAAAGCGACCCGATTACAAGATAACCGAAACAATACCATAGGAGTATACATCCGGGGAGAGACTAAGTGGTGATCTCTCCCCCAAACACTAAAACCTGATCTCAAACTCTCTGAGAACTCTCCCAATGAGCTCTCACTCTCTCTAGTTCGCAAATGACTAAGGGTTGCTATTTATAGCCACACCCCCTTGTCTAGCAAACACACATGATCAAACAAATAACCCTCCTGTTTGACCACTTCAAACGAGCGGGTCAATACACGTTCGTTTGACCGTTTCACTAACTATTACATAATCAGCATAAAATAATTCTAATCTATTCGAACAACATCGGACACAAAAACTGCACCAACAAATTCCCCCTTGTCCGTTGATGTCGAATGCTGAAAATGCAACTGCAATCGATCTTCAGTCAAGTATTTGTTGATGTCATCTTCTCCGTGTTAACAAATTCCCCCTTGACCGATGATCCAGGTAAGTAGTATCTTCACTTGAATCATCATACCAAACCCTTGAAGCTTTTCGTATAGTATTTCCCCCTCAAAGTATGCGTATCCGGCTGGGTGTTGTGCAATTTCCTCGCAAGGCTAAATTGACCGATCTTCCACTGATGTTCCAATACTCCAACCGACATTTGATAAGGGTTCCATTCTTTAAACACTGCATCAAGTCTTGATCTTGTCATAAGAACTCCATTTCATTCAAGCATACTACATTGGTAGAGTTTTCTGGTGAACTGTCTTCTGTAAACCATCTTTGTGGAATCGACCAAGTAATGCACTTTGATCCTCAGCATCAACACTCAGGAAGTCAGCTAGACCGAGTATATCACTTGCAAGCTCAACCAGCATGCTTAGTTGAACTACATCCAGATCTCATTGTCTCGCCTTTGTGAAGTTGACCACGTGATGCACTACGGATCTTGAACTACATCCAGCATCAGTACTTAGGATGTCAGCTTGACCAAGTACATCGTTTGCGAACTCAACGAATTGAATTACACCAAGAACCCTGTAAAATCACATAAAGATTCCCTAGTTCTTCAGTGAACAGCGCTTTGAAACTACTGTAGACTTTAGATACCTGTGTGTTTCCGTGCAAAACCCTTCACGCTGGCTGGAGAATTAGTTAAAATCCTCAAATATGTGGCTGTGCAAAACATTCCACGCAGAACCTTTGGTATCACCAGAAAAACACAAATTCCACCACCTGTGATTGCGTTTAGAAATTTACCGAAGAAATTCCAAAACATATGAAAATTTTTCTCCCCCCATTTCTTTGGTAAAATCTCTAAACCTTGACAAATTCCCTCCACTGAGCAGAACTGTAGTCAACTTCACTGAACAGATTCTTTCCACTAAGCAGAATCTTTCAAACATTCTCGGTTTTTCTAAAAATCACGAAAGCAACTTTCTTCTTTGCATATTCTAGTTGATAATGAAAGTCCCCTAGCCCCGTAGGATCCGATTTGTATCCCCCCAAAGTTCTGCTAACACCTAATCCGAAAACTTCCATCATAGGCATAACTCTTCGACTTTGTGAACTCGTTAGGACCTGTCTTGGCTCTCTAGGTTCCTTCAGTCGTTACCAAATGCGAGAATATGACAATAAACAAAATTTTTTCGAACATTTACGAACACTGATAACGAATTTTCACGTGCGGAAGAAAAATATACCGTTTTTGGTCCATAATAGTCACGTCACCAATTTTGACATTTGCACCGGTAACCGTGACTACCCTACGTTTAACAAAAATCAAGTTTTCATCATACCTCATCATCCCGCGCGCTGCCGAACCCGTACGAATTTGATGTTAAAAATTAACTTAAATATCTTTCGCGAACACCCGACCCCACTTTGCAAATCACTTAAAATTCTTTCGGTAACAAAATGCTCGGCATGGCCTAGTAAATAAATTATGGCCATAACAATTGTTACCCACCATTACGTGAAAACAAGTAGGCCCAAGTGTAGTGGTGCTATGAATGTCTAATTTCTACAAGCATCACCATACGTCATCCATGTGCATATCCTTAAATCATGAAGTCAAATGTAAATTGAATAAGTTGAAGCTGGCCCACTAAAGTTGCAAACTAAAATTCAATTCAATTTATAATGCGACGTCATCGGCCCATTTAATATTATAATCCAAATCCTAGCTGACAACTACTTTGTACAGCCACCACCGGCTTCCAATCTCTGCAAACCTTATCCGCAAAGGAAGGAAATCAGTCGCTATCAAACATCATCTTCATCATGCACCTCTGCTGTTAAAATTGGGAAGGGTCGACGAAGATTCACGAACAATAAGTCTATGATGGAATTGAACATCATCCAACCTCCGCTACAAGTCTGCAACTGCCGGAAATCTGTTCATCTTCAATCCATCTGACACCCTTTACTCCCACTGTTTTCAGCCGACAAGAACATTATAGCCCCACCTAAGACCATCGTCTACTACCCACCGGTGACCAGTTAGCATTTGAACGGAGACCCGTTAACATCAGAATCGAAGACCAGTTAACATATGATCGGAGACCAGTGATTCTTCGCTAATACCCAACCCCCTACGAACTCTCCATGTTCGACGAACAGTGATTCTTCGTCACAAACAAAGACCAAAGCCCATGAAGGATGATTCTTCGTGAAGAGTCATTCTTCGGCAGGGAAGATTCTTCGCCAGGGGGGTATTGTTTGTCACATGAAGAGTCTTTGCCATGTGAGTCTTCGTCAACAGCATGGAGTCTTCGTCCACTATAAAGTCTTCGTCCAATCCATTATCAGGGACGAACCTTCCTTGTTCGTTCAGTGGAGTCTTCGTCACAAGCAATCCCACAAAGACTTGGGAGTGTTCGTCACATGGATCAGTCTTCATCAAGAGGAGTCTTCGTCCCAAGGAAGGATTCTTCGTGAGGGTACGATCTTCGTCATCTGTGTCTGCGTCGCAAGGAGTGTTCGTCGCACATGGGATTGAGTATTCTTCGTTGCACTTAGTCTTCGTTGGGGAGTCTTCGCCAAGGAGGGGTTCTTCGCTGGTCACTTTTGGGTCCAGATCTGAAGAAAACCCTATCTTCTCTCAACAGCCGCCACCAAACATCAAGAACACAGCGAACTGTTTACTTGCAGATCCGAGAGATTGACGAAAAATACCTCAAAACAATGATGAAAACTTGATAATTTTGGTGTAAAACATAAAACCCAACTCTTGTGTATGGTCTGTTTCCTCTAGATCCATACTTTTCGGGTCCAGATCTGTACTTTGTTTCTTTACACCAAGTTTACATCTCGAACAAAAACCCACAAAAATCACAAATTTAGAGCACATGTGACTTACAACTTGTTAGATTCACTAAATCGGGCACCATGGCTCTGATACCACTTGTAGGTTCATGATTTCGGACTGAAATCGTGACTAGTGTGAGATCAGTTCAAGACGGGAGAGATTAGAGATGAATAAACAAAACTTCTTTGTATTAATCCGGTTGTATAACATTACAAAGCGGCCCGATTACAAGATAACCGAAACAATACCAAGGGAGTATACATCCGGGGAGAGACCAAGTAGTGATCTCTCCCCCAAACACTAAAACCTAATCTCAAACTCTCAGAGAACTCTCCCAATGAGCTCTCACTCTCTCTAGTTTGCAAATGACTAAGGGTTGCTATTTATAGCCACACCCCCTTGTCTAGAAAACACACATGGTCAAACAAATAACCCTCCCGTTTGACCACTTCAAATGAGCGGGTCAATACACGTTCGTTTGACCGTTTGACTAACTATTACATAATCAGCATAAAATAATTCTATTCTATTCAAATAGCATTGGACACAAAAACTGCACCAACAAACCACTAGGTTATCATCAAGGGTTTGGTTACATAGATAATATATAGGTTATATAGTATAGATTCTAGTCCATAACATAATACAAGAACATCATATAAGTCATGCATGAGGTAGGAAGATGAATCTTCCATTTAGGTACCCCTTTGGTATTCACCACTACACATGTTGTCATAGACAACAAGGAGGGTCAAGAATATACAATAAAGAATGAAATAACTACAACTAATCTAAGAAAACATCAAGTGATGTGTGGATTTTCAAGTAGGATAACCCAAGCTAACCTCATAATCACACAATCTTAAAGCTTTAAACTTGTTCATCACTTGTGGGTAAAAACCCTATCAAAATAGAGAGTTTATAAGGACTAAACCTCTGGATTTGCATGTCACAACCTTGTTTTTAAGCCCACCTATTCATAGACTTGATTATGAGCATAAGGACATAGGAATTTGTTGAGAAATCTCAATTTAAAGTGTGTTAAACAAGTGTTTATACAAAATCAGGAAGTTTATTGCACTTTGGAGCCTTTTATGGTGATGTTCCAGCTTTGATTTTCCATGAAAAACCTGTGGAAACATACCTAAGGTTGTTCCAAGTGATTAGAAAGAAGAATCAATGAAAAAGGAAGAGTAGAAGTGAACTTATGCTCACTTTAGTAACTTGTGACGAATCTGACTTTTGCTTCTGATTATCAGTTGATTGAGAGTATTTTGAATGTGTTTTAAGTGAGTTGCAAAGTGGAAAAAGTGTGGAGGAGGCTTAGGTTTTATAGGGAAGCATTAGGGTTAAGGTTTGGTGAGCATTTAATGTAAGAAACACAAAACAACTCAACAAAACACAACAAAATGGCCAATCCCGTAGCTGGAATTGTGTTTCTGCGGATTGGTTGGTCTCTCGGGGCATGACTCGAAAAAGGGGAGGGGGTCGCGGCCGGCGGGCCGCCCCCATACGTGAATTTGTTTGGTTTTTGTCACTTATGCCCCCTATACTTCCATATAATGATGCTTTAAGGTGTTTTCAAGGTATTTTAAGCACAAGAATCATATTTAAGGGTATGAGATGTAATTAAATCATAAAAACAATATAAAACAAGTATAAACAAGTATATTTGTCGAGATTAAGTATCGAATTTGCATAAATTGAGCACATAATCACGTGTTTGCAAGTTTGACGTATTTTGCATAAATTGAGCACATAAATTAATCAATCCAAGTGTATGAACAAGTATGAAATGTGTATAACATAAATTTAATGAAAAATATGAATTCTATTATGATCCAAGTCTCGGATTTTACAAAGATTACAACAAAATGACGAATACAAGAATACAAGATTTCCAAAAATAGAAATCCAAGCAACGCTCTCTAATTATGGAAAGTATGAAAAAGCAGGACGTTACAGTCTCCCCTCCTTTAGGAAATTTCGTCCCGAAATTTAGGAAAAAGTAACGAAAAGTTGTGGATACTTGGTCTTCATATCACTCTCGAGTCCCAATTAAATTCAGTGCCACGTTTTCCTTCCCATCGAACCTTAACGATAGGAATTTGACTGCGCCTCAATTTCTTGACTCCGCGGTCCATGATTTCCACGGGTTTTCAACAAAATGCAAAGTGTTGTAAATTTGAAGATCTTTGAGTGGGACTTGAAGTCTTTCTTCAGCTAGACACTTGTTGAGGTTCAAGACGTGAAACGTTGGATGAACATTGTTGAGTTCTTAAGGTAAATCGAGTCGACAAGCCACCTTGCCAATCCTTTCGAGTATCTTGAAAGGTCCAACATACCGAGGGGCAAGTTTTCCCTTTTTACCAAAACAAACTACTCCTTTCCAAGGGGATACCTTGAGTAGTACATTATCACCAACATTAAACTCCAAAGGTTTGCGTCTTTTGTCAGCGTAACTCTTTTGTCGACTGCTAGCCTTGTGTAAGTTGTCACGGATTTGAAGAATCTTATCCGTTGTTTCTTGTATGAGCTCAGGGCCAGTAAATTGTTTTTCACCAATCTCATGCCAGCTAATAGGAGATCGACACTTACGACCATACAATGCCTCAAAAGGAGCCATTTGAATACTGGAGTGGAGCTATTGGTGTATAAGACCTCGATCAATGGTAAATGCACATCCTAACTACCACTAAAGTCGATGACACAAGAATGGAGCATGTCCTCTAGGGTTTGGATAGTGCGTTCAGTCTGCCCATTCGTTTGAGGATGAAAGGCTGTACTGAGACTCAAGTGGAAACCCATAGCAGACTAGAAGGTTTGCCAAAGACGTGAAGTGAAACGACCATCACGGTCAGAGATGATGTCAATAGGTATACCATGACGACATGTGATTTCATCAGTGTAGAGTCGAGCAAGCTTCTCAACCTTGAAATCTTTACGAATAGGAAGGACATGAATGGATTTGGTCAAACGATCGATGATTACCCACATGCTATCGTGACCAGAAGATGTGCGAGGAAGTTTGGTTATGAAGTCCATAGCAATGCTATCCCATTTCCAATGGGGATTTCAGGTTATTCAAGCAAACCAGACGGACGTTGATGCTCAGCTTTGACCTTTGAGCATGTGAGGCATTTGGAAACATAGATGGCAATGTCCTTCTTCATACCAGGCCGCCAATAGGATGTACGTAGATCGTGGTACATCTTATCAGCACCAGGATGAATGGAGTATTGGGACTTGTGTGCCTCGTTCAAAATGAGCTCACGAAGATTGTCGCGATCTGGCACCCAGATGCGATCAAGGTAGTATTGAAGTCTATTTGATTTCGTCACGAGTTGGTCGATAGATGCACCTCTGATTTCGACAATTAGGCTACCTTCGTTGGCTGACGAATATTATGCTTCACAAATGCAAGTATGAAGATCTGTAACACCTCGAATTTTTGTGTCCAATAATGTGTTAACACGTGTCATTTGATTACACGTGGCATTGATATTAAATAAAGGACTAATTTTGACAAACCTTGAAGGTATGTAAATTCGAGGGTTATAAATGTCAACAAGGGTAAATATACTGTATAATAACCCTAAAATAATGCTTGTACCTTCAAACGAATAAATCATGGATCGTACGGAAGCGAAACACGAAAGGAAGTGAGAGATTACAAGCTACAGGGGTTAACTGTGTCAACATGTTTAATTATACCTCTGAGTGACCCTTTAACGTTCCCAAAGCTTTGTAACAGTGTTATACACTCACTAAAATATAATATATAAATTTCACGAAGTTTCGTTATGAAACAGGAAAGTTACGATCGAATTCGTAGGAGAAGGGTTAAAAGCGTCAATAATATAAATTAAGGCCTTCTGAATAATAAATAAATTAACCAGGGGCTTAACAATACGGGTAAATAACGCGAGGTCCCTAATCGTAATTAATCAAGGGCCTTATCGCAAAGTTACCCCTTCAAACCCGAAAGGCCAGGTAATTAATTACCAAGATTTTTAATCATTACAAAAAGATTTGAAAAAGATTTAATTTTAACCCCTTACGGACCGTAAGGAGGGGGAATGATTGCTGAGATCCGCCTATGGCTTACGGACCGCAAGGCCGAAGCCATACGGTCTGTAAGCAGCGCCCAGCGACAGATTGTTGGCTGTTGGCTGATTTAAGCGCCAAGACATGAATTTATGGGTTTTTCAGAGGTATGGTTGCCCCCTACTCGACCCATAACCCTCTAGGACACATGCCACTGATCCACATTCATCCATAGCATGAGTTGTAATAATCTAAAGGCTTGTCCTTGACTATAAATAAGCACCTTATGCTCACAACATTCATAACTCAAACACTCTCATCTGATCATTCCAAAAGCTTTCAAGTCTTCTTCCTTGTTCTCTAAACAAGCCTAAGTCTCTGTAAGTCATTTAGATCCTTTATGGTTCAAGTTTACTTAGTATTATAGCTAAAAACCAAACCGTCGTAACTACGGTTTGACTTTAAAATAAATCCGTGATGGTTCAGTCTTATGACGAATCAAAAGTGGTTATGAGTTGGTATTTATGTGGGTAATAAACCTCTGAAAGGGTTCCCTCTGATCGCCACTCTAACTAGCTCAAATGTCGAGTCAAACGAACGGTTAAAAAGTCAACAGAAAGCTAATTTTGCGATTCTTGCATAATCTATAATGTATATGCTATGGAACCTGTTTAGACACTCATAAAACATGATATTAAGTATATAAACTTGTTTGCGCTTGTTTGAATCGACCATTTGCTATATTGAACCGGTTCGGAGCCGAATGTCGCAAAAGTTTGACTTTTGCTTTGACTTCAGTTCTGACCCGTTTTAGTGAGGTATAGATATGCCTTAGGACTCTCTTAGGACCAGTTTACATGAAGGTATAAACCTCTGTGATCGGTTCATGAGTTATCCGAGTCTTTTGCGCGTTCCCGTTAATCGCCTAAAAGCTGACCGTAACGCCATTTTGAAAATAAAACAAGTATTTCGGACACGCGAACGGACCAGAACCTTGCTTATTAAATTATAAGCATGTCCTTAAAGTTTCACGTCAATCCGAGGTCTAGAATGAGAGTTATGCTAAATAGCGCAATTAAAGTAAACTTTTGTAATAAACGGCGCAATTAGCATAACGCCTATCTAAACCAAGATTTCGTCACCAAAACTTTTACCCACTGTTATAAATTAATATTTTTGGAATTTTAAAGATTTTTAATAATTTTTACCTTGCTCATAACCTGCGGTTATGGCTACGGTTCGGTAAATACCGAATATGCCCTTTTCGGCCAAAACTTGAGTTCTACAAGGTCTTTTGACCCGATTCCAGTTGCTACTGATTTTAAATAATAAATAAAGTATTTTAAACTTTATAAACTGTTCGGGAAACTCAGATTTCCTGTAGAACTCGAAAAGCTCTTTAAAAGTCTTTAAAATGACCGAAAAACCCCTACGGGGCGTAATATTAACTTAAACTCGTTACGGGCATCACGGAAGGTATCCTACTGATGCCACAACCACTTTAAGGCATATTGACTTAGGAAATAAGCGTAAGACTCTCATGGTTGACCATTTCGCCTATTGCGCGCACGGTTCGGCTTATGAAACTAGTTTTCGTAAATTAGCCGATATGGGTCAAATTATATTATTTGGACCCCAAAATCCAGAGTGTGAACCTTGAACCCATATAAAACAAGTCTCTGAACTTGTTTGGGGCAGAATCACATTCCATTCTCGGTTTTCGCCTTTTCGCGCGATTAAACCATGTTTATATTCCGGAACCAACCGGTCTAGGCTACGGCCAATATAAAGACCCGTTAGGATTCTAAGAGGTTAATTAAAACCTTCGTTCCAGATTAGGAGCCCAGTAAAAGCTATCGGTGATTTAATCAAATTAAGGAATAATACTTGCAAAGGTAAATACTTTAACTTATTTCCCCTATACGGGCTTGGGTTACGGTAGGTTAATACCGCTTGATTGAGCATTATATTTTTTTCCATCGCTTAGGTGGTTAATTAAATAATATGATCGGCTCATTTAAACAGTTTTGTTTCTTAAAAGCCTTTGGGGGGTTTAATGACCGTTGTCCCGGATATCCTTGGCATCATTTTACGAAATGGCCACGACCATCGACATCCCGGTGTAGGCGTACACCCGGTATAAATTGTCGACATTAAATTAAAAGACGTAGCCGTTGGTTTTTTATACTACGGTTTTACGCAATGTGGTGTGTCTATAAATCTTTAACCCGGCACGACCCGGGCTACTGAACGCATAAAAGAACATGTAAAACGTTCACAAGATTTTAATAATTTTCCCAAGTTATAAAAGAGTTTGTGCCTTGTGCATTCAAATCAATTTTTAGTAAACATTTTCAAATGTGTCAGTTGAATGTATTTACCAGTGTAAACTGACGTATTTTTCCCCAAAAGATTAAGTGTAGGTACTATACGAAATGGGCTGGTAATAGTTTCCTAGGCATCACGAATAGTCTCGAAAACTCGATGCCGTATCTGAATGAACAATATTTTATTATTATTTGATCCGCTGTGGATACATTCGACTTCTGTAATACATTTGATATTACCACCAGAGGTTGAAGTATATATTTATCTTCAAAGCTTCCGCTGTGCATCTATATAATTGTGTGGTTTGACTATATTGTTGCCAACTACGTCACGGTAATCCCCCACTGGGTCCACCGGTGATACACGTGGAAATCGGGGTGTGACAAGTGTCACACCCCAACCAATGGCGGAAACATCGGGATGAGACGAAGTGTGAAGATTGCTAGAGACATCATAACGCTATTTGTGACAATATTTAGAAAATCCAAATTTCATTTCATTTCATAACTTCAAATAGTCAACATTACAAGAAATTCAAATACGACAAGTTTAACAAAACAACATGATAACATAACAAAATTTTGATACAACATTTTAAACCCTAACGTCTATATGTGTATCTAGGCATCAACGCTACTTCATTTCATAGCATCATCGTCCTCAACCTGTAACATGTTTAAAATAAAGTTCAATGCAAAAGCAAAGGCGAGTATACAAGTTTGATACGTACATAGCAAAAGATAAGTTTGAACAATTCCTCATAGCAAGCATGTGATTCAAGATAAACATTTAAATATGGCATGTGTCTAACATATCAAACCAAGAAAACGCAATATGCTCAAGACATAACCTCAAGTTTACGGGCGGGTCGTTAATCCTATAGCGCTACATATGTCAAGGTTTGGCTCGTACGAAGTTAATGATAAGTTCAACACATAAGAATAACCCAAGTTTAAAGTATCAAGTCATCACGTATACAAGCATGTTATAGGAACGTTCATGTGTTTAACAAAGTGTTCATGTGTAAGTTAATAGGTAAACATGTTACACCCCAAAAGTGGTAAAAGTAAAAAGGGGGAAATACGAGTATACTCACAAAGTTTGCATATGTTTTCCGATTATCCAATTGTTGACGAGTAGAGATTTAGAGTCCGAATGTATAAGGGTTAAGGTTCAAGTATGTTTAGAGTCGAGATTCGGTGTTTAAAACAACATAAAAATAAGATATGAGAATAACATGGAAAATAATCATTTAGTACATATGATGCTTGTTCTTGACACTAGGAAACTCGAAGGAGTTTAGATGTTTTCATGGAACAAGGTTCCATTAGAATCGTGACAAGTTATCATAGTCTAGGATGATGTAATCTAGTACCCCGACATATGAACACTAGTTCATCATCAAAGATTCGATTATTCGAATAATATATTTAGGTTATATAATATATGTCCAATAGTTCAAGCATGAGGTAGAAGATTAAAATCTTCATTTTGGTACCTCTAAATGTCATAGAAGTCATGTAGGAGGTAGGAAGATCAAGTCTTCCATTTAGGCACCTCTATGTGTTCACCACTACACTTGATGTAAAAAAAACAACCAAGGAGGGTCATGAACATACAATAAAGAATAAGAAATATACACACTAACTAAGAGAAATCATCAAATCATGTGAGGATTGTATGTTTGGACAACCCAAGTTGTTCCATAATCACTCATGTATCAAAGACAAAGTTTGACATGACTTGTGGGTTAAAAACCCTAAACAAAACACCAAGTTTATGAGGTTTAATCCTCTGATTTTAAATGTCTCAACCTTGTTTTTAAGCTTAACCAACCATGGGATAAGTTGTAAGCATTAGGACATAGGTATGAGATGTGTTAGACACAAGTTGCATAGGTTTAAACAAGTTTTTGATGAACATAAAAACAAACAGAAAGTTTATGGACTATTTCGGGGCATTTCCAGGTCTGATTTCTCCAAGGAGAAGTCTAGGAATCGAACCCCATGATTATACAAGCAAGTAGGAAAAAGAATCGAGTGAATCGGATAAGAATTGAGTGAGTTATGCTCATTTTCGTGAAGGGGTGTCAATCTACTCGAACCCTTGCTTTCAGCTACGGTTTGGTGGATGTTTTGGGAGTTTTTAGGGTTGCAAAAGTGGTAGGGAGGCTGGTTATAAGTGGTATTTATAGGGGGAAGGATTAGGGTTTCAATGGGTTGGGCTTTGGAAGTGTTTAGAAGGGGTTACACCTTGAAACTAGCCCACAAAACCCAACTATATGGGGCTGAATTTTGTTGAATTGGGGCTGCCATATTTCTTTATTTTTTTTATTTTTAGAACATTATAATGAGTGATTTTGTTAATTAAGTTGTGTAATAATATGCAACAATGTTTCCCCTAACTTGTAACAAGGTGAAATATGAAATAAAACATGATTTAACTAGGTAAAAAGTGTAATGTACAAGTTTTATTTACGAAGCAAGTTCCGTATTTTACAATGATTACGATGAAAGAATGGTTATAAGAACACAAGCTTTCCAAAGATAGAATTTCACGTAAGGTTTCTAAATGTTGGAAGTTTGAAAACGCAGGGCGTTACAGTCTCCCATCCTTTAGGAAATTTCGTCCCGAAATTTATTCAAGAGGAAGGCTTGAAAGAGTTTTTGGCATAAAGGTGATCATTAAGAATTGAAACTTGGGAAGTTTGAAAGTTTTGAAAAGTACCAAATTTTGGAGAACGTCAAGGTAGATTTGCAAGGGGAAGTTTTTAAGGATAGTGTAAAAAAAATCATACTTTCGTAAAACCTGTTTATTGAGAGGAACGAAAAGGTTTGTTACTTTAAATAAAGCAATAGAGGTATACTAAGTATAGTTTCACAAGAATCAAGAATAGGGAGGCTATTTTATAGGTAACGAGGTAAGTTAGGACTCAAATGTTTAAACAAGCTGGATTGCGAAAGAGTTTTGTATAAAATAATACGAGTATAGAACGAACGAATGACTCTTAAAGAGTACAAGTATGTGAATAGCATAAGTGTTGGATAGATGAACATAGTGTGTTAAGGATGAAGTCTCGTCATGAATAATCGGATATAATGCGTTTGTGAGTTGCGTGAAGTTGTATTAGGTCCAAAAGGTCTGCAACACACTGAATTTCTCATGGCACGTTTTACGAAAGTTTGGTAACATGGTGAAAACACTTATATATAGGAAGTACCAGCGGCGTATCCACCATGTTTTAACCACATTACGTCCGTTTCGTTACTCGGGGTCATGTTACGTTCCGTGTCTTACCATACACAGTAGTACACTCTATGGTTCTCATACGCCTATCACTATAATCCCGTGTGCACCCGCGATTATACTGATCGTCGCATGATCCACATAGCTTGTACTAGTTATGTATGAATCAAGGTATACATGAATTTGAAAATAAGAATGTGTACGTAGAAGAATGTCGTATGTAAGCATGTTTATGTTTAAGCATGTATGGGACCCACGTAAGCGAATCCCTCGGATTACGCTCGCGTATAGGTACGAATGTACGAATCATGAGTAAGGATGAAAGTATGAGCATAAGTTCAAGTATGAATACGCATGTATGTATGAGCATAAACATAAAACGTGTAAGTTGTATGTGTACAAGTAGAAGCGTAAAACGTATAAGTAGTATGTGTATGAGTACAAGCATAAAACGTATGAACATAGGTGTAGGTATGAAAAATAATTATTGCGTATATGGTGTACGTTGAGACATTGCGGAGAAAAAAAAAGTTAAGTATGTAGATACGAACGATATAAATGATGTTATCGCGAGATATCGTCTAAAATGTGTATGATGATGTGCATGTATAGTTGTTTAAACAAAACGTTGAGTTTGTCGAATCAAAATTAAATTGAGCTTGGTTTGAAAGGTAGAATATAGTTTGTATATGTAAAGGAACATAAAGTACTCATTGGTCATGCTTAACGTATTTTGTAATGATTGAAATGCTACTTTTGTTTAAAAAAAAAAAAGAAGTTCACGTATGTTGAAAATTGTCGGTCCCCATGAAGTCTTCTAGCCCACGTGTTTTGAAATTCGGATGACGAGTTAAGCGTTGTAGAGAAGGTTTTTTTTTTTTTTTAAATAACGGGTTTGTTTCATTTGCATCAAAACATGAAATTTTGAACTTTGAAAGTTCTTGTGAAAACGTCGACCCTTAGAAAAGAAATTTAGTAAAAGAACTTAGTGATTGTTTAAAAATAATTTTAACAAAGGATTTATTGATGTTGGAAAGAATATTTGGTAAACGGTCATATAACATCTATGAGGTCTTATAAGTAATTGAGAAAGGTTAGTTTGATTTCGATTAAGAGTGGAAGTCTCTAGTATGATGATATAATGTGAACGTGTTTCAGTTAATAAATCAGATGTGAAGTTCATGGGCAAGAGATTCATTAGACCGATTAAATTGATAGGTAGCATTTCGTAAGGTTTGGAAATTCGTGTAGTAAAACGGTAAAGACATGATTAAGAATCTCGTGTATATGATTTGAGTGAAAATGGATGGTAGAATAAGAAGTACGTTTGATAAACAATGTATTTTGAAATCGGTATAAGTAGGTATTTTGAATAATGATAAATGATTTAGGTATAAAACATGATCGGGTTTGCATAATAAAATATTTTGAAAGATAAGTTTTGGGTAACGGTCATCTAAGTAAGGGAATCACCTCTAACTCGTTGGTGAAGTCGTTTTAAGGGAAGAGGGGTGGAGTCAATCGTCAAGGTAAGGAAGTCACTCCAATCTCGATGATACATCTCCACTAGTTGTTACAAGGAATATGAATTTAAATTATATGAAAATCATGCGTATATAAGTGCATCGAAAAGGTTCGATATGTTGTGCGTGTGAAAAGAGAAATCAAAGGTAAACTCGAGGTTGAAAGATTGCATCGTATAAAATGAACAATAGAAACACATGTTTGACCAAAGTTTGGAGTGTTCCAAAACGGAACTTTGACTAACCAAAGTGGTCGAAAAGTCTTTTGAATTTGAGGAGCATGTTTTGGCCTAATAGGTAAAATACTCTCGCCGACAAGTCGGTTAACGGTATTTACCCTTCCGGTTACTACATGTCCCAAATCAATCGAAATTTCGAGACTTGGCGGGATTTATGAAAAAAAATGCCAAGGAGTGGAACTAGTCGACAAGGTGCGGGTTTCACCCCTAACTTGACGATTTCGTATCCTAAGTGTGGTTGGTACTCGTCGGGTCAAAATTTAATTTCGACGTGTTGACGAGGGTCCACTAGAACTTGAAATTTGAGATTTACCATTAAGATGTGGATTTCACTCCTAGCTTAATCGCGATATCTCGTGTAAAAAAAAGAATAGGTAGATTGAGAGTCGTTCACTAAATTGTGGGTTTCACGCCTATTTTGGTGAATTCGTCTCATTTGTACAATATGAGTGTTGTCGGATTTAGAATAATCAAGTAAAATGCATGAGGGAAGTGTGTGTTGAAGGAAATACACAAGCAAGTATAAACACATAAGAAAGCATATCAAGAATGGTACTTAAATAATGAAATGATAAAACAAGTGTTAACACATAATAGAACAAGCTTTAATGCGTACGAATAACATGTCAAATATTACACATGAGTAACATACATGTTTAAAAGAGCATAAATAAGTAACAAATAAGGTATCATGTAGTAGTCCAAGCAAAGCATACGAATAAGGCTCTAAAACTATAGACTAGGTGAAAGCATTCCTACTTTTCCTAATTCCCTACAGTTATGGCTCTGATACCAATCTGTCACACCCCAACCAATGGCGGAAACATCGGGATGAGACGAAGTGTGAAGATTGCTAGAGACATCATAACGCTATTTGTGACAATATTTAGAAAATCCAAATTTCATTTCATTTCATAACTTCAAATAGTCAACATTACAAGAAATTCAAATACGACAAGTTTAACAAAACAACATGATAACATAACAAAATTTTGATACAACATTTTAAACCCTAACGTCTATATGTGTATCTAGGCATCAACGCTACTTCATTTCATAGCATCATCGTCCTCAACCTGTAACATGTTTAAAATAAAGTTCAATGCAAAAGCAAAGGCGAGTATACAAGTTTGATACGTACATAGCAAAAGATAAGTTTGAACAATTCCTCATAGCAAGCATGTGATTCAAGATAAACATTTAAATATGGCATGTGTCTAACATATCAAACCAAGAAAACGCAATATGCTCAAGACATAACCTCAAGTTTACGGGCGGGTCGTTAATCCTATAGCGCTACATATGTCAAGGTTTGGCTCGTACGAAGTTAATGATAAGTTCAACACATAAGAATAACCCAAGTTTAAAGTATCAAGTCATCACGTATACAAGCATGTTATAGGAACGTTCATGTGTTTAACAAAGTGTTCATGTGTAAGTTAATAGGTAAACATGTTACACCCCAAAAGTGGTAAAAGTAAAAGGGGGAAATACGAGTATACTCACAAAGTTTGCATATGTTTTCCGATTATCCAATTGTTGACGAGTAGAGATTTAGAGTCCGAATGTATAAGGGTTAAGGTTCAAGTATGTTTAGAGTCGAGATTCGGTGTTTAAAACAACATAAAAATAAGATATGAGAATAACATGGAAAATAATCATTTAGTACATATGATGCTTGTTCTTGACACTAGGAAACTCGAAGGAGTTTAGATGTTTTCATGGAACAAGGTTCCATTAGAATCGTGACAAGTTATCATAGTCTAGGATGATGTAATCTAGTACCCCGACATATGAACACTAGTTCATCATCAAAGATTCGATTATTCGAATAATATATTTAGGTTATATAATATATGTCCAATAGTTCAAGCATGAGGTAGAAGATTAAAATCTTCATTTTGGTACCTCTAAATGTCATAGAAGTCATGTAGGAGGTAGGAAGATCAAGTCTTCCATTTAGGCACCTCTATGTGTTCACCACTACACTTGATGTAAAAAAAACAACCAAGGAGGGTCATGAACATACAATAAAGAATAAGAAATATACACACTAACTAAGAGAAATCATCAAATCATGTGAGGATTGTATGTTTGGACAACCCAAGTTGTTCCATAATCACTCATGTATCAAAGACAAAGTTTGACATGACTTGTGGGTTAAAAACCCTAAACAAAACACCAAGTTTATGAGGTTTAATCCTCTGATTTTAAATGTCTCAACCTTGTTTTTAAGCTTAACCAACCATGGGATAAGTTGTAAGCATTAGGACATAGGTATGAGATGTGTTAGACACAAGTTGCATAGGTTTAAACAAGTTTTTGATGAACATAAAAACAAACAGAAAGTTTATGGACTATTTCGGGGCATTTCCAGGTCTGATTTCTCCAAGGAGAAGTCTAGGAATCGAACCCCATGATTATACAAGCAAGTAGGAAAAAGAATCGAGTGAATCGGATAAGAATTGAGTGAGTTATGCTCATTTTCGTGAAGGGGTGTCAATCTACTCGAACCCTTGCTTTCAGCTACGGTTTGGTGGATGTTTTGGGAGTTTTTAGGGTTGCAAAAGTGGTAGGGAGGCTGGTTATAAGTGGTATTTATAGGGGGGAGGATTAGGGTTTCAATGGGTTGGGCTTTGGAAGTGTTTAGAAGGGGTTACACCTTGAAACTAGCCCACAAAACCCAACTATATGGGGCTGAATTTTGTTGAATTGGGGCTGCCATATTTCTTTATTTTTTTTATTTTTAGAACATTATAATGAGTGATTTTGTTAATTAAGTTGTGTAATAATATGCAACAATGTTTCCCCTAACTTGTAACAAGGTGAAATATGAAATAAAACATGATTTAACTAGGTAAAAAGTGTAATGTACAAGTTTTATTTACGAAGCAAGTTCCGTATTTTACAATGATTACGATGAAAGAATGGTTATAAGAACACAAGCTTTCCAAAGATAGAATTTCACGTAAGGTTTCTAAATGTTGGAAGTTTGAAAACGCAGGGCGTTACAACAAGATCACTAGAGATTTGAAAGCAATAAATGCTACTAACATGAGTCTTACAACTAAGGGCATCGGCCACGACATTTGCTTTACCAGGATGGTAGCGAATCTCGCAGTCGTAGTCGTTAAGCAATTCCACCCAACGTCGTTGACGCATGTTTAGTTCTTTTTGGTTAAAGATGTGTTGTAGACTCTTATGGTCAGTGAAAACCACACACTTCGTACCATATAGGTAATGTCGCCAAATCTTTAACGCAAAAACAACTGCGCCAAGCTCGAGATCGTGGGTAGTATAGTTTTTCTCATGCATTTTCAATTGACGAGAGGCATAAGCGATGACCTTGTCTCGTTGCATGAGAACACAACCAAAACCACGGTTCGAGGCATCGCAATGTACCACGAAATCATCATTCCCATCAGGAAGAGCAAGAATAGGAGCATTGCAAAGTAAGTTCTTGGGAGTTTGAAAAGATTCCTCTTGCTCAGGACCCCAAGCAAAAGGTTTCTCTTTTTGAGTCAATGAGGTGAGAGGAACAACGATTTTTGAAAAGTTTGAGATGAATCGGCGGTAATAACCCGCCAATCCTAAGAAGGAACAGATTTCAGAAGGAGTTTTAGGCGCGGTCCAATTCTTCACTGCTTCGATTTTAGAAGAGTCAACATGGATTCCTTTTTCACTAACAACGTATCTAAGGAATTGGACTTCTTTGATCCAGAATTCGCACTTAGAAAACTTCATGTGTAAGCGTTCCACACGTAGGAGTTCGAGTATGAGGCGTAAGTGGCGTTCATGATCAGCTTGGGTTTTAGAATAAATGAGAATACCATCAATGAAGACGATTAGGAAACAATCCAAGTAAGGTTTACAAACACGATTCATTAGATCCATGAACACAGCGGGTGCGTTGGACAAACCAAAAGGCATAACCACGAACTCATAGTGTCCATAGCGAGTGCGAAAAGTGGTTTTGGGATTGTCCTCTTCGAGAACACGAAGTTGATGATAACCAGATCGAAGATCAATCTTGGAGAAGCAAGTTGCGCCTTGAAGTTGGTCGAAGAGATCATCGATGCGCGGGAGAGGATAATGATTCTTGACGGTGAGTTTGTTAAGCTCACGATAATCGATGCACACGCAGAATGAGCCATCCTTCTTCTTGACGAAAAGCACAGGAGCACCCCAAGGCGAGGTACTTGGACGTATGAAACCCTTATCGAGGAGTTCTTGAAGATGAGTAGATAACTCTTGCATCTCAGAGGGTGCAAGACGATAAGGAGCTTTGGCAACAGGAGGTGAACCAGGTATGAGGTCAATACGAAAATCGACAAATCGAGGTGGAGGAGGACCATGTAAGTCTTTAGGAAAGACATCAGAGAAGATGCGCACCGCTGGAACATCACTTACGCTCTTTCCCTTGCCCTTTTCTTCCACAACTGGGCAAAGAAGGCAAACTACTATTTGCATAAATATCTGTTCGCTTGTGTGCAGGACATCGATTTCAGTCCTCTTGAAGGTCGGTTTCCATAGACATGTAAGCTGTCACCAGATGGAAGAGGCAAACGAACGCACTTCTCGTGGCAAGCAATTTCAGCATGGTTCTTACGAAGCCAGTCCATGCCTACTATGACGTCGAAACTACCCAGTTGCATGGGTATAAGGTCGACAGTGAAGATGTGTTCGTTAAGAGTAAGAAGACAACCACAAAGAACGGAATCCACTAAGATAGATATGCCATTGGAAACTTCGACGGAAAACGACTTAGGCAGTTTAGAGCGTGTACAATTTAACAAAGTTTCAAACTCAACGGACACAAAGCTTTTGTCCTCACCAGTATCAAATAGTATCGAAGCATAAAGATTATTAACAAGAAATGTACCATTAACGACTTCATTGTCGTTTCGCGCCTGATTTGCGTTGAGGTTGAAAGCTCGTCCTCGAGCGGCTTGTGGTTGTTCCTGGTTCAGTTGAGGACATTGAGGATGGAGATGCATAGTATCACCACACTTGAAACAGGCTCTAGCTGGTCTAGCGTTTTAAGGAGCTGGTTGAGCTTGTGGTGCATGGTTAGAACGATAGTAAGCGGTATTGTGGCCAAAACGGTTGCAAGTAGTGCAGTGGCGACAATTGACGTTGGCAGGGTGATGATAGTTGCAAGTGGTACACTTGGGATGAATCCCAGTGTATGGCTTTCGTGCGTTCTCAAGCGTAGCAGGGTTTGGGTTAACAGCTGGTAGAATCGCGTTGTAACCAGGGTTCTGATGCTTTCGCTTCTTCCCCTTGTTACCACTCGATTGTTGGGTGATTTGATTGGCTGGCTTTGAAGAAACAAGGGTTGCAGCTTGTTTATCGCGAATGGGATTGTTGTTTAGGGAGGCTGCGAGGCGGTAAACGGCTTCAATGTTGTCAAGCTTGGCTGCCTCAATGGTATCACGCATGGCAGAAGGTAAACCATTGATGTACTTTCGAATCATGCGTTCGGTGGTTAAAACAAGGTGGGGTACAATGAAACTAAGCTATTTAAAGCGGGTGGTATAGGCTAAGTTGTTGTCATCAACCTGTTTGAGCACCCAGAATTCTTCCTCGAGCTTTTATTGCTCCTGCGGAGGACAAAATTCTTCCATCAAAAGTTCCTTAACTTCTTCCCAAGGTAATGCATAGGCATCTTCGTTTGAACGAGTGTTTCTTTCGTTGGTCCACCATTCCAAGGCCCTATCTTGGAAGACCCCAGTAGCTCTGCAAGTCTTGAGCTCTTCAGGACATTTACTATTGATGAACGTGACCTCTATACTGTCGAACCACTCTAGCATAGCAGTCACCCCTTCGTTGCCAGTGAGTGGCTTAGGGTTGCAAGATGAGAAATGCTTAAAATTGAACGACACAGGCTTGCGCACCTCAACCTTTGAATCAACGGAGGAGTTTGGAGTAGAGCTAGCTTGGATTTCAATGACGATCTTGGGGACGATGCGAGCAATCTGATTGGCCATGAATGCCATCATTTTTTTTTACTGCTGGTCTTAGACTTCTTGGTCGAGTTGGAGAGTTGGCCAGACGACATCTAAAGATTCAAAGGAACGAACGGGTGAGACTTGATCATAATGTTTGTTTAAAGAATTTGTTTTCATGAAGCATCACATAGCATAAAGTTTCACATAATCACATAAAATGTTCAATTTGTTTCACATAGCATAAAATGTTCAAATTGTTTCACATAGCATAATCATGAATTCCACATAGCATAACACAGATAATGAAAGCATCGTAAATTTAGTTTGTTCACGAGAGATTATTATTGTTTTTGATTGCGAGAAGCGTGTGATTTGTGTAACGGTTTTGGAATGAACGAGGTAACAAGTATAAAATCACATATAAATTGAGATAACATAAAAGAGAGGCTCATAAAACATTGGATTGTGTCACACCCCGATTTCCACGTGTTTCACCGGTGGGCCCGATGGGGGATTACCGTGACGTAGTTGGCAACAATATAGTCAAACCACAATATTTAAATGCACAGCGGAAGCATAAAGATAGATATATTCCAACCATTAAATGTAATATCCAAGTATCACAAATAGTTGAATATAATCCACAGGGGATCAAAATAAAAATATAAGTATTGTTCAACAGATATGGCATCCCAAGCTTGCGAGACTCTAACGATGCTTAAGGAGTGGCCAGCCTATTTCGTACAGAACCTGCATTTAATCTTTTGGGGAAAATACGTCAGTTTATACTGGTAAATACATTCAACCGACACTTTGTAAAATGTTTAATAAAAATTGATTTGAATGCACAAGGCACAAACTCTTTATAACTTGGGATAATTTATCAATCAAATATTGTAAAAGAATTACATGTTCACTATGCGTTCGGTCGCCCGGGTCGTGCCGGGTTTAAGGTTAATAGACACGCCACAAATCATAAAGCCGTGGCGGGAAAACCAACGGTTATACCTTTATAATTATAGACACATTGTCGGGTGTACGCCTACACCCGCGTGTCGGGGTCGCGGCCATTTCGTAAAATGATGTCAAGGATATCCGGGACATGGTCATTAAGCTCCCAAAGGCGTAAAGCCAACAAAACCAATTTTTAAACGGGT
Source organism: Helianthus annuus (assembly GCF_002127325.2). Lineage (NCBI taxonomy): Eukaryota > Viridiplantae > Streptophyta > Magnoliopsida > Asterales > Asteraceae > Helianthus > Helianthus annuus. The sequence continues at coordinate 185,335,831 of NC_035436.2, read as the reverse complement.
CACATTGATAATACCCAACTACTAATGAGTTGGGGTCAATTGCCCGACCAAGCGGTATTTTAAATACCGTAACCCAAGCCCGTATAACGGAAAATAAGTTAAAAGTATTTACCTGAGCAAGTATTAAACCTCAGTCAAACAAATGCAAGTATCTTTTACTGGTCTCTTATTCTGGAATGAAGGTTTATAACAACCTATTAGAATCCTAACGGGTCTTTAATTTAGCCTTAGCTTAGACCGGTCAGTTTCAAAGGATAAATACGGTTTAATCGCGTGAAAGGCGAAAACCGGGAATGGAATGTGGTTTGGACCCAACAAGTTTGAAGACTTGTTTTATATGGGTATAATAACCACACTCTGGATTTTGAAGTGAAAACAATAAGGTTTGACCCGTTTCGGCTAGTTTATGTAAACTAGTTACATAAACCGAACCGTGCGCGCAAAAGGCGTAACGGGTAACCGTACGAGTCCTACACAGGTTTCCTAAGTTAATATGCTCTAAAGAGGTTGTGGTATTAGTAGGATACCTTCCATAATGCCCGTAACGAGTTTAAATCCATTATATGCCCCGTAGGGGTATTTCGGTCATTTTTAAAGATTATAAAAGAGGTTTCTGAGTTCTACAGGAAATCTGAGTTTTCCGAACAGTTTATAAAGTCCAAAATACTCTATTTATTATTTAAAATCATTAGCAACTGGAATCGGGTCAAAATACCATGTAGAACTCAAGTTATGCCCGAAAAGGTTATATTCGGTAATTACCGAACCGATGCCATAACCGCAGGTTATGAGCAGGTTAAAAATAATTAAAAATCTTTAAAAATCCCAAAATATTATTTTACATCAGTGTGTAAAAGGTTTGGTGTCGAAATTTGGGTTTAGATAGGCTTTATGCTAATTGCGCCGTTTAATTACTAAAGTTTCCGTAATTGCGCTATTTAGCATAACTCCTATTCTAGACCTCGGATTGACATGAAATTTTAGGGACATGCTTAGAAATCAGTAACTAAGATTATTGTCCTTTCACATGTCCAAAATTCTCGTTTTAAAGTGAAAAGGGCGTTATGGTCAACTTTTAAGCTTTTAACGGAAATGTGCTAAAGACTCGGACAAACAACGAACCGGTCACAGAGGGTTATACCATCATGTAACCTGGTCCTAAGAGAGTCCTAAGGCATATCTAAATCATACCATAACGGGTCAGAACTGAAGTCAAAGCAAAAGTCAAAGCTTTGCGACTTTCGGTTCTGAACCGGGTCTAAACAGTAAATGGTCGGATCAAACAAGCTTAGACTAGTTAATATACTTATTATCATGTTATATGAGTGTTAAAACAGGTTACACGCTATCTACATTACTGATTATGCATAAAATCGCAATTTAGCATTCTGTTGACTTTTTCTAAGCAAGTTTGACTCGACATTCGGACTAGTTAGAGTGGGAATCAGAGGGTGCCCTTTTAGGGGTTTAATGCCCACACGATTACCAACATATAACTACCTTTGATTCGACAAATCACTGGACCATTTGTGATTTATCGTAAAGTCAATTGTTAAATAGGACAGATTGACTTTTGGGCTATAACTAAGCAAAACTTAATTAAGAAAGATCAAGCACACTTACTGAAGCCTTAGTGAATGACCAGGGATGCTTAGAGAGGGCTCTTGTGCTTCAGAAAGCTCCAGGAGTGAAGAAATGAAGTGTGAACAATTGTTACAACATGAATGGCCTTTTATAGCAATCTTGGATGAATTAAATCATGATAACAAGTGCTACAAGTGCTCTTGGATGATCACCAAGTGTCCCTGAGTGCTAGGGGTCGTTTAGGGGGCGCCCATGCTCACATAATTGCATTCTAAGTCTGTTAAAACAGCAAACAGTGAACCTGTCCACATTTTCTGCATCTGGAGGGCTGACGCGACCCGCGTAAGAGGTCAGCCTACCTTTACGCGGGTCGCCTGAATCCTATTGTCAGAGCCCGGATCTACACTGCCCGCGCGGCCCGCGTAAGCTCCATCAATTCTTTAACGCGGCCCCCCTGAAGCTTAATTTCCAAGATTTTCAAATCTTTTGTAATTATTGCCCTGGCCTTTCGGTTTCGAAGGGGTAACTTTGCGTTTTGGGCCTCGTTTATTTACGATTAAGGGCCTCGGAACTTTTACCCAACTTATTAACCCTTGGTTAATTTATTATTACCCGAAAAGTCCTAACTTTCAAAGTTTGATGCTTTTAACCCTTTTTAACGAATTTGATCATAACTTTCTCGTTTTAAAACGGAACTTCGCGAAATTTATATCGCGCATTCTAGTGAGTATAAATTACCATTACAAAGCCTCAGGTATGCCCAAAGGTCACTCAGAGGTATAACTTAAACATATTGACACATTTGGCCCCTGTAGTTTGTAATTCCTTACTTTCTTCCACAATTCGTTCCGTACGATCCATGATTCATTCGTTTGAAGGTACGAGCATCATTTAGGGTTACCGTACAGTATATTTATCTCTTGTTGACATTTTTAACCCTCGAATTTACATAATTCCAATGTTTGTCAACTTTAGTCCTTTAATTAATATTTAATACCACGTGTAAACTTATGACACGTGTCAATACATCATTGGACGCAAAATTTCGAGGTGTTACATCCTCACCCCCTTAAAAGAAATCTCGACCTCGAGATTTATTGAAATAAATGAGGGTACTTCTCCTTCATCATGGACTCTACCTCCCACGTGTACTCGGGACCTCTACGGGCATCCCATTTTACCTTCACTATTGGTATATACTTCCTGCGAAGCTTCTTAACCTGTCGATCCTCGATCGACACAGGTTTTTCAACGAACTTTAAGCTCTCGTCGATGTGTACATCTGTATAACTAGTGATTCGTCAGCGAAACACTTCTTTAGGTTACAGATGTGGAACACATTGTGGATACCACTGAGCTCTTCCGGTAAGTTTAATTTGTAGGCAACCGATCCGACACGTTCGATTACCTCGAAAGGTCCAATATATCTCGGGCTTAACTTGCCTTTCTTACCGAATCGCATCACCCCCTTCCGGGGTGATACCTTAAGCAAAACCTTGTCGCCTACTTCGAAATTGAAAGGCTTACGCTTCAAATCTGCGTAGCTCTTCTGCCTGTCCCGGGCAGCTTTCAATCGATCGCGAATTTGGACAATCTTGTCCGTTGTTTCGAATATTATATCAGGTCCTGTCATCTGGACATCTCCAACTTCTACCCAACAAACGGGCGTTCTACACTTTCTACCATATAGGGCTTCAAAAGGTGCCGCCTTAATGCTTGTATGGTAGCTGTTGTTGTAGGAGAATTCGACTAATGGTAGGTGGTTATCCCAACTGCCACCTAAGTCGATTGCACATGCACGGAGCATGTCTTCCAATGTTTGAATTGTACGCTCACTCTGTCCATCAGTCTGAGGGTGGTAAGCCGTACTGAAGTTTAGCTGCGTGCCCAGAGATTGTTGGAAACTCTTCCAAAAGTGTGACGTGTACCTGGTATCTCTATCAGAGATGATAGACAAAGGCACACCATGAAGGACTACAATCTTATCTACAAACAACTGGGCTAGCATATCGGAGCTATGAGTCTCCTTTATGGGTAGGAAATGTGCTGACTTAGTCAGTCTATCGACTATTACCCATATTGTATCGTTTCCCTTCTTTGTCTTTGGTAATTTGGTGATGAAATCCATTGTCACCATTTCCCATTTCCACTCGGGAAGTTCAGGCTGTTGTACCAAGCCTGACGGCTTTTGATGTTCTGTTTTTACTTGCGCACAAGTCAAACACTTTGCTACATAGGTGGCTATAGACTACTTCAAGCCTATCCACCAGAATTTTGCTTTCAAGTCCTGGTACATTTTATCAGCTCCAGGATGAACGGAATATCAGGAACTGTGGGCTTCCTGAAGGATAACGTCACGAAGACCTCAATAAACAGGAACCCATATCCTTCCATTCAATCTCAGAATTCCGTCTTTGCCATAGGATAACTGCTCTTTAGTTACTCCTAGCTTCTCTTGAGGATAGTTAGCTTCTAACACAGCTTCTTTCTGTGCAGCTAACAATCGTTCATTCAGGCTGTTCTTGATTTCAATGCTCTTAGCATTGATCCTTATTGGTTTCACTCTTTCTTTCCTGCTTAGGGCATCTGCGACTACGTTGGCCTTGCCCGGATGGTATCTTATTTCACAGTCATAGTCGTTCAGAGTTTCCATCCAACGTCGCTGCCTCATATTCAGATCTTTCTGATTGAACAGGTGCTGAAGGCTTTTGTGATCAGAATAGATCACAAATTTAATGCCATAAAGGTAATGCCTCCAAAGCTTTAGTGCAAATACAACGGCACCCAACTCCAAGTCATGGGTGGTGTAGTTCTTTTCATGCACTTTCAATTGTCACGAAGCATAGGCAATCACCTTGCCCCTCTGCATAAGCACACAACCCATACCGGTGTGCGATGCATCACAATATACAACAAATTCTTCCATTCCTTCCGGCAATGTCAACACTGGAGCATTGCTCAACTTTTGTTTGAGGATATCAAAAGCTTCTTGCTGCTTAGGGCCCCAATTAAACTTTATACTCTTTCTAGTTAGAGAAGTTAGGGGTGCAGCAATTCTTGAAAAAATTTCGATGAAGCGTCTGTAGTATCCTGCTAGACCTAGGAAACTGCGAATCTCCGTAGGTGTCTTCGGCTCCTGCCAATTCATGACGGCTTCAACTTTAGCGGGATCCACTTGGATACCATGCTCGCTGACTACATGTCCAAGGAATTGGACCTCCCGTAGCCAAAATTCACATTTAGAGAATTTGGCATAAAGCTTTTCTTGATGGAGCAATTTAAGAATACATCGAAGATGCTTCTCGTGGTCAGCTTGACTTTTGGAGTAAATGAGGATGTCATCGATGAAGACAATGACGAATTTATCCAAATAAGGCTTACAAACGCGATTCATGAGATCCATGAATGCGGCAGGTGCATTTGTGAGCCCAAAAGGCATTACTAGGAACTCGAAATGACCATAACGAGTCCTGAATGCAGTCTTGTGCACATCTTCGTCCTTGACCTTCAATTGATGGTACCCTGACCTTAGGTCAATCTTGGAAAAGTAGCTCGCTCCTTGCAACTGATCGAATATATCGTCGATCCTAGGCAAAGGATACCTATTCTTGATCGTAACTTTGTTCAGCTCATGGTAATCGATGCATAGACGCATCGAACCATCTTTCTTTTTGACGAACATGATTGGTGCTCCCCAAGGAGATGAACTTGGTCTAACAAAACCCTTGGCTAGTAGATCATCTAGTTGCGTCCTCAATTCTTTCATTTCCGTGGGTGCCAATCTATAAGGTGCTCTCGCAATAGGCGCGGCTCCTGGAATGATGTCGATACTGAATTCCACTTCCTGTCTGGTGGCAAACCAGGCAGTTCTTCTGGGAAAACTTCAGGATAGTCAGAGATGACTGGGAGGTCTTCGATCTTGGGTTTCTCCTCCCCAATAGTCACCTGTGCCATATAAATGACACATCCTTTCTTCAAACATCTGGATGCCTTTAGCATAGATACTTGTGCAGGCAATCCATGTCGAGTATCTCCCTGAATGGTGAGCGGTTCTCCAGACGGAGTCTTGATTACCACTTGTTTCTGGTTGCACACGATTTGGGCTTGGTTATGCGATAACCAATCCATACCCAATACTACGTCGAACCCAGCTAATTTAAAGGGTAACAGGGATAAAGGAAATGAGTGATTCCTAATGGATATAACACATCCATCTAAAACAGTTGAGACTGTTCCCATAGTCCCATCAGCTAGTTCTACTTCGTATTTTACATTCAAGGTTTTAACAGACAATTTTAACAACTCGCAGAACTTATCATCCACAAAGGATTTATCTGCTCCAGAATCAAACAATACTCTTGCGAATATATCATTGATAAGAAACGTACCGGTTATAACGTTGTCGTTCTGGATAGCCTCTTCAACATCCATCTGGAAGACCCTCGCATTGGGCTTTTTCCCATCTTCAGACTTCTTCACTATCTTCAGGCAGTTAGTCTTGATGTGCCCTTTCTCGTTGCAACTATAGCAAGTTGCATCCTTGAGTTTCTTGCACTCAAGAGTCCTATGCTCAGAGGACTTGCATATCCCACAGGCCTTTGGCTGGGATTTCTTTTCAAACCTGCACCTTCCGAAATGGTGCTTCTGACAGACCTTGCACATGGCCTTATCGCCCGACTGTCGATCATTCTTGTTCTCTGACCCCTTCTTGTGGTCACGATTGCCCCGATGCTTCTTGTTAGATCTACGTGAATCATCATATTCACACTTTCTTTTCTCATTATCCGCATTTCTCAACGACCTCTGCCTCACTGCATCTAGTGTGAGAGACAGAGATATATCTGCCACGGATCTGAAGGTAGCAGGCCTAGAAGCCTTCACGCTAGCTTTTATCTCCGGGGCCAAACCCCCAATGAAACGCGCGATCCATTTGGGTTCCGGTGTAACAAGGTACGGAACCAATCTCGACAGAGTGTTGAAAGTCGTGAGATAAGCCTGGCAATCCAGGTTCTTCATGACCAACGATAAGAAGTCAGACTCTATCTTGTCAGTCTCGTGCTGAGGGCAGTAGTTTTCCTTGATGAGAGCAATAAATTCCTCCCATGTCATGCTATACAAAACAGCCTTCCCAGAGGCTTGAACCAAAGATCTCCACCATGCTAGGGCTTCACCCTTAAACGACTGGGATACAAACTTCACCACGTCTCTCTCAGCACAACCACTGATGTCCACAACAGTGTCCATTTTGTCTAACCAGGTCATACAATCTACCGCACCCTTTTCTCCAGTAAAATCTCGGGGTTTGCAAGAAACGAAATACTTATACGTGCAACCCCTGGCGCGAGGTGCGTCATCGACCACCTTTTTCTTAGGATGGACACTATTCTCATTTGATGAATGTCGATCGTCATCCTTCTTAGGCTTAGACGGAGTCGAGGGTGGTTTGCTGTGAGATTTAGAGTGGGTTCTTGGCTTTGAGTGTGGTGTAGATAGGGTTCTGCTTCGAGACTCGGTGTATTCTTCGTACTGCCGATCCAAGGCTGCCTTAACAGCGCCGTCTACTAGAGCTTTCAATTCAGCGCCCGTTATATGAATTTGGGCGTTATCATTGTCATCCTCCTTCGAATGACTATTAACTTCATTTGGGTCAGCCATCGAGATCTTGATCTGCTACAAAGAATATGACAGAATTTCATTTAGGAGTTTATCATGGAATTGTCTTTTATGGCAATTCATTAACCATGGTAAACATAGGCCATATCTGGTTAATTTGTTACTCACTTTTATTTAGGATTTGAATATAACTTATTCCTAATTATAACAATATTGCTAGCGGCACAAAAGCCTAGTCACAATGACATTTTATATTTTATAAGCCGAGATTACAGAGAATCAAGGCATGAAGGTTTGAACTATAGTCCTTTTACCTTTTCTGACAGGGAGTCATAGACTACGGCTGCCTTTTGTCTTATATGACAATAAGTATGGCCCGTAGGCACTTCATCACTAATGGATGTTTGATAATTGATCATCTCTATTGACGATTTAACCCTTGATTTACAAATCATTAATTTGGGTTTTGGAATCCTTTGAAGGATTCTTATATAAGAATGACGCGTGCGATTTTAACGAATCACATCTGCCAAGAATGTTAACACGTTTACAGAGGTTAATAGGAATCTGAACCTTTTAATCAGGTCTTAACATCTTGGCCGGGTCTTATAATGACACTAGGCTAGGTTTTACCATTAAGATTCTTTATTTAGTAGGCAGATTAATTTAAAAGGAATGATTTTTGATTTATTTCATATAAGAATGTAGCTAATCACAAAAATGAAATTTATAACTTAACATTTTATTAATCATAATAATGATTACACACTGCCCTAAACGGGACTTTTAAATAGACAAAATACCTACGCAGAGGTTTACAGAAAACAAGTCCACGCAGGGACCAAATACAAGGATAGATGTCCGCACAGGGACAAAAGATAAGTCCACGCAGGGACTGAGAAGGCAATTGTCCACGCAGGGACTAAACATAATAAATGTCCACACAGGGACTAAAACAAATAGATGTCCACACAGGGACTTGATTTAAAATAGAAATCACATTAGAACATATAAAGACTAATGATCTTGCTTCTTCTTCCCTTTTAATAGGTTTTCTAGGCCTTTAAGGAATCCACGATTGTTCTTGCGTTCTTGCTCAAAGTCTCGTTCCACTCGGTTTAGACGGTGGAGGATTTCTTCTTGCTCCGGTGGAGAAAAACGTGGTGTTGCGACGGCTGCTGAACCGGAGGTCTAGGGGGTGCTGGACACCCATGAGCTGCGTATCCTAATCCCCAAGGATCCCCATAAGGTCTGTCGGGATGGAGGGCGTTGTAATTAGCCGCTACCACGTATGGGTCGGCATCATAATTATAGTTGTAGTGCGTGTGAGTCAGCTGCTCGAACGGGTTATACGCGGTGGAACCGGCGTACGCTGGTATCGGATTGTCATAGCCGAATGGTGGCGGAGGTGGTGCAACTAGTGCAGAATTCACCTCTGCAGGGTGACCCGAAGGTTCCCCTAACTGTGGTTCTTCAGGCACTGGCGGAAAGTGACTTGCACTCGAGTGGCGAGGGGTACTAAAGTGGAATTCCCCTCCTCGGGTAGACATCCGCGCGCCTGATCTCCTACGCCTTGGCGGATCAGGAGGTGCTGGTTGAACTGGTGGCGGTGGAGGCGGTGGCGTAACTGCCACAAAACGCGAATCTTCGGAAGGATCCTGTTGCTGCTGCTGCTCATGAGGCGAGAAGTGGTGAGAAGGTGTGAAGTACCAATCACACTGGTTAAACCTTGCCTGGTAACTGTCGGGACCTTGATAGGGTGTTCCATGAAAGGATGACCCATCAGAGATCTCGATAGGGTGGTTGGGAGTACCTCGTGCAGGTTCTATGGGATCCGTGTCTTCATCCATATCTACCGCATTATCTTCGGAGAAATGGTCTTCTGGTCCTAAAGGGTTATAACCTATTGGTTCTTGGACATAATCAGCCGGGTTGAACTGGCCTTGGAAGAAAGGAGTAGGATCGCCATAGGAACGGTGCGATGCAGATCGCTGGAGAGGTATAAACGAAGGTTGAGGGTTACTAGGCTCGTTCTCCGAATTTGGTAAAAAAGAGTGACGGTATGAAGGTGTCGAACTGTGTGAGGTAGACCGTCTTGCTGGCTCAAAGAGGTTTCTTCTACGTCTCTGAGGTTCTTCGCTCCTCGTGCTGGAAGGAGCTCGCATGTTTGAGGGTCCGGCCTCGTGATCATTATGAGTAGTGATCGGCCCTTTGCCTCTTCGTCCTCTTCTAATTGCTGGTGGCATAATTCCTGCTTAACAGATCTTTAAATCACAATAAACGATAAAAGACAAACTGGAATAACAATTCGAATTTGTCCTATGTTCTTGTCTTAGACTCAAGTATGTGCAATTGTGTCATTGAGATTAAACACATAAGGATAGTGTTTATTTCACTCAACGTTGGCTCTGATACCAACCTGTCACACCCCGATTTCCACGTGTTTCACCGATGGGCCTGGTGGGGGATTACCGTGACGTAGTTGGCAACAATATAGTCAAACCACAATATTTAAATGCACAGCGGAAGCATAAAGATAGATATATTCCAACCATTAAATGTAATATCCAAGTATCACAAATAGTTGAATATAATCCACAGGGGATCAAAATAAAAATATAAGTATTGTTCAACAGATATGGCATCCCAAGCTTGCGAGACTCTAACGATGCTTAAGGAGTGGCCAGTGTAACGCCCCAAAACCGAATTATTAAATTTGTTAGTAAGGCCCCATGTCTAATAAAATAGAATGTAGTAACTAGGATATTGAACCTAGTTAAATGCTTAGTCAAAACAAACAAGGACATGAAAGTGGGTTAATTATGAGTAAGTGTTAAACATGAGGGGGGTGGTTTTGAATAAATGGAAAGAGTTAATATAAAACAAAAATAAAAAAACAAAAAACACACACACCTGGACGTGTATGTGTGTGTGTGTTCGACCAGAGAGGAGAAAGAAAGGGGGAAACCCCTCATGAACCCTAATCAACAAATTGGATGCGAATTGGGTTGAATTCGAACTTGCATGAGCCCTAAAAGTGGTTATCTAAGCAAGCTTTAGCCAAGGTATGCCTTAATTTCTAGTTTTGATGAACAACCATGAAGTGGGTGTTGATGAATATGTGAGTTTGATCCAAATTAGAGTGAAAGTTTACTATTGCTATCATGTTTAAGTAGAATCATGGCTAAATTTCGGTTGTCATAGTAAAATTGGAATGAAACCTATGTTAATGAGTATGAGAATAGTCATGATGAAATGTGTATGTTGATAATTATGTTGATTCATAGGATATGTGGTAGGTTTTGATGATAACATGATGTAGAATTGATGACAATGTGATATTGCTTGAATAAATTAGGTCAAGAGATGAATTTGGGAAGAACATGCTTAAACTACTTGTGCTATGTGCTTAGGAAGTTGTACGCACACCAAGTGTATGATGAAATGTCTAAATGAAGTTAAGATGTGAGATTGTATGAAATGGCGTGATATATGCGAATGAGAATAGGATAATGATATGATTAGTAGTTACTAACTTGAAGAATGTGCTCAAAATGGAACTTGTATAAGGTTTCGGGTTGAATGTATGAGTGAGTCAAGTTTATGCATTAGGAGCTTGTACATTATGTGTTATGTGTGATAACGAATTTGGATTTTGAAAATATTGAAAAATGTGGTTGACAAGTCATGTCGTGTGCGTGTTAGTAAAAGTCTATATAGATAAGAGTTGAAAAATGTGTATTAATATGAATGAGTATGAATGCTAACATTATTATGGCATGACGACATGAAAGAATAGGAACCACACTAGCATGGACCAAGCATGGAAGGCTAACGGGTCAAGATGAGGCAAGGAAGCGGTTACGAACACGGGTGCACAAGGTAAGTAATTTCTATAATTACTTCTTAGTTGTTTATGTAAAGTTATGTGCAAACTAATTAGTATGATATTTGAGGTCAAAAAGGAATGAAATTGTATGGTAGCAATGAAGCATTAAACGGATCTTAGCTTTGATCCGAGTGAGGTATGTGTGATTAAGAAATTGTAGCTAAGTAGTAGGATGGGTTACTTAGGCAAGGAAGTCCTTTGTTGTTAAGGATAGGGCTAAATTGACAAAAACGCCCTTGATGGGTATTTCGGCCAAATGACCTTAAAAGTCGTTTGGAAACGAACTATTTGATTAGAGTAATGTCTTGGTCAAGTATAAAAGCAAAGTATAGAGTTTTGTATGTCATAGACCATTTAATGCGCAAATACCCATAACGGGTCAAAATAAGCCTTTGAGCGAAAATGGGTTAAAAGGATGCAAGGCAACCGAGAATTTAACTTTTCATGATAGTCGAAAGTAGAATGATTAAGTTCATATGGCATTGGGGTCAAATAATCAGATTATGTTGGTAAAAGCGCGAACGGGTCAAATAGTTAGGAAATAGTAATAAGTCGAATGCATGTAAGTTAAGAATTTCCTTAATCCGGAGGTAGGATTTTAAGTTCATATGGTAGAATGTGAATTTACAAGCATGTGGGAAGAAACGGGAGGTTAAACGGGTAAACGGTTCAAAAGTTACGCAAGTTTTAGCGTTTTCGGACATTGAAACGGATCTGCAGCGAAAAGCGCATGGTCATGCGCTTGGCCGCATGGTCGTGCGCTTGGCCGCATGGTCGTGCGCTTGGCTGCATGGTCGTGCGATTTCGAGAAAATCATCGCACTAGCTAGTGCACTGCCAGTGCCCCCAACGTCGTAGGAACTGCATGGTCGTGCGGTTGGACGCATGGCCATGCATCAGTTGCCACTGCACGGTCGTGCGACTGGACGCATGGCCGTGCATCAGCTGCCAGTTCAGTATGATGTGCAGAATTCGTCCAAATCAGTCCCGTAGCCCATAGGGTGCCCCAAAATGTAATCTAACTCATTGTAAAGTGTTCATGAGTTGCTATAAGCGTGTGCGCAAGCATGAAATTGAGCAAGATAAGTATAGAGGCATGTGTAAGTTTATGTAGGTACGTTTATGATTAGGCATGTATGAGTTAGGTATATTACCAACAGGAATGTATATTCGTATATATGTATGTATGTATGTATGTATGCGAGTATGTATGTTGTATGTAGTTATGTATGTACGTAAGTATGCGAGAAGGTAGTTTATACGTAGTTATGTATGTATGATTGTTAAGTGAGTAGGAATGTATGTACACAGTCAGGTATGTATTCCATACGTGGTTTCAATACACATAAGTATTGATATTATTAACAGTGTGCCTCGAGAATGTATGTAGTGCAGGTACTATATTAAAGTTTCGTCAAGGATTAGACACCCGAATGGAATTAATGATTCTAGAAGGATGTCGTGTTGGAAAGTAAATGGGGATAGAACGTAACGAGGTTACATGAATAAGAAATCTCGCTTGAATTTAATGTATACTAATGTTGTGAATATTGTGGTGGGTGCAGGATGTACGAATCATAGATTATCACCATGAGGAGTAGCGATCAAAGACCGAGTCACAAGATAGATTGTACGGGAATGCTTGATATGTAAATTGATAGTTATAAGTTATGTTTTTGTTTTGTAAACGAGTTCAAAAGATGCATATATTGTAAGAAGGTATTTTATAATGAACTTGCAAGTAGGTCAAAACGTTTTCAACGAAAGAAATTTTTATGGTACGAATTTCCGCTGCGTCTTTTCCTTTAAAGCGTGTTAGGGTGTTACAGCCAGCCTATTTCGTGAACCTGCATTTAATCTTTTGGGGAAAATACGTCAGTTTACACTGGTAAATACATTCAACCGACACTTTGTAAAATGTTTAATAAAAATTGATTTGAATGCACAAGGCCCAAACTCTTTATAACTTGGGATAATTTATCAATCAAATCTTGTAAAAGAATTACATGTTCACTATGCGTTCGGTCGCCCAGGTCGTTCCGGGTTTAAGGTTAATAGACACGCCACAAAGCATAAAGCCGTGGCGGGAAAACCAACGGTTATACCTTTATAATTATAGACACATTGTCGGGTGTACGCCTACACCCGCGTGTCGGGGTCGTGGCCATTTCGTAAAATGATGCCAAGGATATCCGGGACATGGTCATTAAGCTCCCAAAGGCGTAAAGCCAACAAAACCAATTTTTAAACGGGTCACATTGATAATACCCAACTACTAATGAGTTGGGGTCAATTGCCCGACCAAGCGGTATTTTAAATACCGTAACCCAAGCCCGTATAACGGAAAATAAGTTAAAAGTATTTACCTGAGCAAGTATTAAACCTCAATCAAACAAATGCAAGTATCTTTTACTGGTCTCTTATTCTGGAACGAAGGTTTATAACAACCTATTAGAATCCTAACGGGTCTTTAATTTAGCCTTAGCTTAGACCGGTCAGTTTCTAAGGATAAATACGGTTTAATCGCGTGAAAGGCGAAAACCGGGAATGGAATGTGGTTTGGAACCAACAAGTTTGAAGACTTGTTTTATATGGGTATAATAACCACACTCTGGATTTTGAAGTGAAAACAATAAGGTTTGACCCGTTTCGGCTAGTTTATGTAAACTAGTTACATAAACCGAACCGTGCGCGCAAAAGGCGTAACGGGTAACCGTAGGAGTCCTACACAGGTTTCCTAAGTTAATATGCTCTAAAGAGGTTGTGGTATCAGTAGGATACCTTCCATAATGCCCGTAACGAGTTTAAATCCAGTATATGCCCCGTAGGGGTATTTCGGTCATTTTTAAAGATTATAAAAGAGGTTTCTGAGTTCTACAGGAAATCTGAGTTTTCCGAACAGTTTAGAAAGTCCAACATACTCTATTTATTATTTAAAATCAGTAGCAACTGGAATCGGGTCAAAATACCATGTAGAAATCAAGTTATGCCCGAAAAGGGTATATTCGGTAATTACCGAACCGATGCCATAACCGCAGGTTATGAGCAGGTTAAAAATAATTAAAAACCTTTAAAAATCCCAAAATATTATTTTACATCAGTGTGTAAAAGGTTTGGTGTCGAAATTTGGGTTTAGATAGGCTTTATGCTAATTGCGCCGTTTAATTACTAAAGTTTCCGTAATTGCGCTATTTAGCATAACTCCTATTCTAGACCTCGGATTGACAAGAAATTTTAGGAACATGCTTAGAAGTCAGTAACTAAGGTTATTGTCCTTTCACATGTCCAAAATTCTCGTTTTAAAGTGAAAAGGGCGTTATGGTCAACTTTTAAGCTTTTAACGGAAATGTGCTAAAGACTCGGACAAACAACGAACCGGTCACAGAGGGTTATACCATCATGTAACTTGGTCCTAAGAGAGTCCTAAGGCATATCTAAATCATACCATAACGGGTCAGAACTGAAGTCAAAGCAAAAGTCAAAGCTTTGCGACTTTCGGTTCCGAACCGGGTCTAAACAGTAAATGGTCGGATCAAACAAGCTTAGACTAGTTAATATACTTATTATCATGTTATATGAGTGTTAAAACAGGTTACACGCTATCTACATTACTGATTATGCATAAAATCGCAATTTAGCATTCTGTTGACTTTTTCTAAGCAAGTTTGACTCGACATTCGGACTAGTTAGAGTGGGAATCGGAGGGTGCCCTTTTAGGGGTTTAATGCCCACACGATTACCAACATATAACTACCTTTGATTCGACAAATCACTGGACCATTTGTGATTTATCGTAAAGTCAATCGTTAATTACGACGGATTGACTTTTGGGCTATAACTAAGCAAAACTTAATTAAGAAAGATCAAGCACACTTACTGAAGCCTTAGTGAATGACCAGGGATGCTTAGAGAGGGCTCTTGTGCTTCAGAAAGCTCCAGGAGTGAAGAAATGAGGTGTGAACAATTGTTACAACATGAATGGCCTTTTATAGCAATCTTGGATGAATTAGATCATGACAACAAGTGCTACAAGTGCTCTTGGATGATCACTGATGTGTGTAAAATGCAACATATAAATGACATCAATTAAGGCATAAAACTAACCCTTTTTAAGTACTGATGTTGGAAAAAGAGTGTTTTTGTCTTCCTTTTGTATTTTCAGGATGAAATGAGCTCAAATTCACAAAAGAAGCAAAAAGACAGCTAATTCTAACATAAATACAAGAAAAGGAATAAAAGTAGACTGCCCGAACCCTCAACGGCATCCTCCCAAGCGAAGAAGAGAAAACAGAAGCCTGAACACGCCCCGTGCTCAGCCAGCACGGGGCCGTGCCCAAGAAGCAGCAGAAAAGACAAACCTGTAGAAGCTTCTATTGCCCACCATGGGGCCGTGTCCAGTGAGCACGGGGGCATGGCGAAAGTACAGCAGGCGCATTAATTGTAATTGCGAATTACAATTAATGAAGAGAGAGAGAGTGTCAGACGGGCACGGGGGCGTGTCCAGCGGACACGGGGCCGTGCCCAGCCTTCTGTTCAGCCTATAAATAGGAGTGCTTGGTTTCATTCCAATCCATACCTTGGCACACCACCTCTCTCACACTTCATCCACCACCCACCACCACCATAACACCATCATCCACCACAATCATCCATTGTCCATCGTAGAGTGTGTGAGTCGTCTCGGGATCCAAGATTGATAGTAAGAGTTCTTGACAATCAAGGCCATGTTTGCCTAAGTCTCTTACATCACTTGGTGAAGACAAGTGTTTAGTATAATACTTTTTATTTTTAATCTTTTGCACTTTTTATTTGGTTTTGTATTAATGACTTTAATAACTAGTTGCTTATATTGAAGGTGATCTTTCCTTATCGTTTGTCCGTGGTGTCTTGGCATTATTTTACTGTCTATATAAAATAAAAGATTTTCACCATTCATATCTCCACGGTCTATATGGAGGTATGTTGGCTACCTGGTCGGGGGTTAAGGGAACGGTTTGGTAAGGGTCTTGCCCTTGTTCAGCGTTTAGAGGTCCTGCAAGGGACCTGGGTCAAATTTAGTAGGATCTCCTTCAATGCCCATAGGTATTGGATGGCGGGGATCCAAACTCTTTGACCCCCTCATAAGTTAACTACTATTAATACTATAACCCGGCTATTTAGGACTGTATCCCTGCTGACTCAGACTACTTAGCCGAGGGTAACGTCACCGCCAAAAGCGGGGCCTACCACAATTTGCATTAATAACTTAATTCATTATCTTCCAATAATCCAACCCTTTAGGATTGTATCCTTGCTGACTCAAACTACTGGGTTGAGGGTAACGTCGCCTTCAAAAGAGGGGCCTACTACAATAACTAAGATAATCTCTTAAACAAGTGCAAAAGTGCGAAAATAATCAAAGGTTATACTAATACACGAGTCGGATCCAAGTGATTCATCTTGTCTATCTGTTTTTATTTTTATTTTATTTTTCAGCATTTAGTTAGTTTTTATTTTCTTAGTTTAAAAACATTTTTCTAACTTTTTGATTTGATTAGACGTTAAGGATAAACCGGTACTAAAAGCTCTTGTGTCCTTGGACGACCTCGGTATCTTACCAACACTATACTACGTCCACGATGGGTGCACTTGCCCATATGTGTGTTTAGTGTTAGTGAATATCGTGTTTTATAAATTTAAAACTTGGCTAAAGTTTAAAAAGGGCTTAATT
Source organism: Helianthus annuus (assembly GCF_002127325.2). Classification (NCBI taxonomy): domain Eukaryota; kingdom Viridiplantae; phylum Streptophyta; class Magnoliopsida; order Asterales; family Asteraceae; genus Helianthus; species Helianthus annuus. The sequence goes on along the minus strand of NC_035436.2, from coordinate 185,319,036 downwards.
ATGTATCTAAATTATATTACACTACACACGCATCAATCACCAAGTGTCCCTGAGTGCTAGGGGTCGTTTAGGGGGCGCCCATGCTCACATAATTGCATTCTAAGTCGGTTAAAACAGCAAATAGTGAACCTGTCCATGTTTTCTGCATCTGGAGGGCTGACGCGGCCCGCGTAAGAGGTCAGCCTACCTTTACGCGGGTCGCCTGAATCCTATTGTCAGAGCCCGGATCTACACTGCCCGCGCGGCCCGCGTAAGCTCCATCAATTCTTTAACGCGGCCCGCCTGAAGCTTAATTTCCAAGATTTTCAAATCTTTTGTAATTATTGCCCTGGCCTTTCGGTTTCGAAGGGGTAACTTTGCGTTTTGGGCCTCGTTTATTTATGATTAAGGGCCTCAGAACTTTTACCCAACTTATTAAGCCTTGGTTAATTTATTATTACCCGAAAAGTCCTAACTTTCAAAGTTTGACGCTTTTAACCCTTTTTAACGAATTCGATCATAACTTTCTCGTTTTAAAACGGAACTTGGCGAAATTTATATCGCGCATTCTAGTGAGTATAAATTACCATTACAAAGCCTCAGGTATGCCCAAAGGTCACTCAGAGGTATAACTTAAACATATTGACACATTTGGCCCCTGTAGTTTGTAATTCCTCACTTTCTTCCACAATTCATTCCGTACGATCCATGATTCATTCGTTTGAAGGTACGAGCATCATTTAGGGTTACCGTACAGTATATTTATCTCTTGTTGACATTTTTAACCCTCGAATTTACATACTTCCAATGTTTGTCAACTTTAGTCCTTTAATTAATATTTAATACCACGTGTAAACTTATGACACGTATCAATACATCATTGGACGCAAAATTTCGAGGTGTTACAGATTGTTTCGGGTAGAGAAACGTCAACTATTCCAAAGTGGGTCGAAAGTTCTTTCCAATTAAAGAAACATGCTTTGGCCTATAGGTAAGATACTCTCGTCGAGAAGCAATTAACGGTATCTTACCCTTCCAGTTACTACACGTCTCTAATCGATTGAAACAATCGGGACTTTGGCGAATTGAAAATCGAGGAATAGGACTCAATCGACAAGATGCGGGTTTCACCCCTAACTTGGCGATTTCGTACCCTAATTTCAAAATCAAATTTCGACATATTGACGAGGATCCACTAGAGTTTGAATAGGAAATTTACCATTAAGATGTGGATTTCACTCCTAAATCAATGGTGTAATTTCGTGCAGAATAGAATTAAGCGGAATGAGAATCATTTACCAAATTGTGAGTTTCACGCCTATTTTGGTAAACTCGTCTCGTTTGTGTTACGAGTGTCTTCAAGTCTTCAAAAGAGTATTGTGTTAGCCTTAGGAAAGGCATGTAAGTTTAAGAGACCAAAGAAGAAGAGATAAGAAACAAATAAGGTAAAATGCAAGTAGTTTTAAACGACAAATAAGAATCAAAGTTCCTAAACTATAGACTAGGCAAAAAGCATTTCTACTTTTCCTAATTCCCTATAGTTATGGCTCTGATACCAATTTGTCACACCCCAACCGATGGCGGAAACATCGGGATGAGACGAATAGATTGCTCAAAACATCATAACACTATTTGACAATATAATTTAAATTAAATTTCATAGCAATACTAAAAATTGTCATACAAAGATTCAAATAGAACAACATTGTTTCAAAACATAACATCAAAAATAATAGATTAATCTAGGTGTGTATCTAAGTCCACCTAAATCTTGTTTCTTCTCATAACATCATCACGTCTATCAACCTGCAACATGTATTAAAATATATCAACAAAAAGTTGGCGAGTATACAAGTTTTCATATAGAATAAACATGTTTAACGACTCATATCCAACATGAAATACAATATGCAAGTTACCAATATCCTGAAACGGTGTACTATATGTTCAAACCCAAGTATACAACACGTTAATTTTGCATATCCCAAGAGAGTAGCGGGAGGTTAACATGTTTAACTTAACAATACCCCAAGACTAATGGGTGGTGCGTTAATCCTATAGTGCTATAATTGTTAAGGTAGGCTATCAAAGATAATGAGCATATATCAACACAAAAAAAGTTTACATAGCATACAAGTCTAACAAGCATCATACAGTTTCATGTTAAGCATAGATAGAGATTAAAATAGTTTAAGTGTGGCGTGATTTGTATAACATACATGTTGCACCCAGAGTGTAAAAACGAAAATGGGTTCGAGTATACTCACGGTTTTGCAAGCTTTCCACTTGATAATCCGCGAGGGTTTGTTGGTTGATTAGGATGGTGCACCACGTCCTTCTACACGAAGAAACATAGGTGTATGAGTATTGGACGTCAACGGAAGATTAAAGATTCGGAGTTTAAAGTACATGGAATTAGACATATGCGAAAGTAATCATCCATCACATAATACTTGTTTTGACACTATGAAACTCAAAAGAGTTTAAATGTTTTCATGGGTCCAAGATGCCCATTAGAATCGTAACAAGCACTATGGTCTTTAAATGATGTAAACTAATAATTTGACAAATAACCACTAGGTTATCATCAAGGGTTTGGTTACTTAGATAATATATAGGTTATATAGTATATAGTATAGATTCTAGTCCATAACATAATACAAGAACATCACATATGTCATGCATGAGGTAGGAAAATGAATCTTCCATTTTGGTACCCTTTTGGTATTCACCACTACACATGTTGTCATAGACAACAAGGAGGGTCAAGAATATACAATAAAGGATGAAATAACTACAACTAATCTAAGAAAACATCAAGTGATGTGTGGATTTTCAAATAGGACATCCCAAGCTAACCACATAATCACACTATCTTCAAGCTTTAAGCTTGTTCATAGCTTGTGGGTAAAAACCCTATCAAAACAGAATGTTTGTGAGGATTAAACCTCTGGATTTGCATGTCACAACCTTGTTTTTAAGCCCACCTAATCATGGACTTGATTATGAGCATAAGGACATAGGAATTTGTTGAGAAATCTCAATTTAAAGTGTGTTAAACAAGTGTTTATACAAAATCAGGAAGTTTATTGCACTTTGGAGCCTTTTATGGTGATGTTCCAGCTTTGATTTTCCATGAAAAACCTGTGGAAACATACCTAAGGTTGTTCCAAGAGATTAGAAAGAAGAATCAATGAAAAAGGAAGAGTAGAAGTGAACTTATGCTCACTTTAGTAACTTGTGACGAATCTGACTTTTGCTTCTGATTATCAGCTGATTGAGAGTGTTTTGAGTGTGTTTTAGTGTGTTGCAAAGTGGAAAAAGTGTGGAAGAGGCTTGGGTTTTATAGGGAAGCATTAGGGTTAAGGTTTGGTGAGCATTTAATGTAAGAAACACAAAACAATGATGGAGAGGGTGAAACCCGAGCTTTAGAGTGTCTAAATATCATGTTTCATGTGCATTTGATGTGTTTACTTGCTTAGAATGAAGTAACTACGAAGAATTGGTGATTTGCAGGTAAAACACATAATGTGGCGTTCTTATAGTGGTTAAAGATGAATGTCAAAGCTTGTGCGGATGATATGGAGGCTTAATGATACAATTCATATGAAAGAATGAAGTTAAAGGGGTATTTTGTAATTAGTCAAAAGTTATTTGGTGTTCATACATGCAAGGAGTTGAAAGAAGAAAAGTTAAAGGCCATTTGGTACTTAATTGAAAGTATCATATAGTTGAATATGTGAGAAGAATGGAAAACATAAAGTACAGGGGCCTAAATGACATTTGTTGAAAGTTGGTGTGAAGAAGGGAAGGAATGTTATGTGTTGCGATCGTAGTTTACAGGTTACAATTCGTAGCTTACAAGTGGGTTATGTTGGAGAAATAATGATCAGAGATTTCAAATCATAAGCTACGGTTTGTACTCGTAGCTTACGAGTTGTTTGTGTGCAGTCAAGAAAAAAGAAACAGAAAGCTCATATCGTAGCTTATGGTCAAATAACGTAGCATACGGATTCACAAGTTTGGCATTTCACATGTGAGCACATGGGACTTGTACGCAGCCATTTGTGAGACAAAAGAAACAAAGTCAACAATATTAATTAAGAAACATACATCATCACGTGAAGGAGTGGCGGTTGGACCTGTGGACTTGCAGCCATAATGGATGATGCTTTTATCTCATATTTGTATGCATCATACGAGAAATTCCGGAAAAGCTTCACCACTAGTTTTTTATCCGGAAATCGAGAGAACCGTTAGGCACACCCGAGTTGTGCAACGAGAAAATAAAGTAGTGCAAGCATTAACATCGAATCTCAAAGCAATGGAGAATTCAAGCAACCTTGAGAAGCAACCCGAAACTTCAACTAAACAAACTCAATTCACCCCGACTCCTACACAGCCATCACCCAACACCTTTATACCGTCTGAACAACAACCACAAACCACCCAAGCTACTTCTCCACTTCCACCTATGCCACCACCACCATTCCCGAATTTAGACAACATACCACCCCTCACAACTCAACCAATATCCATCCAATACCCAACATACACCCAAACTTCTAGCATTGAACATTCTTCACCATACGTGAGGATCGTTGATGATTAGAGCACCACCCTACCTAATCAAGCACAACCCGTTAACTCATCCACTTCAATTTATTTACCGACACAACCATCCCATTACCAACCAGCTCAGCATCAACGGTTCTCTTTCAGACCTTCAATACTTGAGCAAGGGAATAGTTCAAGGGATTTTGGGGATGATTACGATGAGTATGATAATTACGGGAATCAAGGTGAGCGGCAAGGAATGCAATTGGGTAATTACGAGGGGAATATGGGTTCGAGGGTATTAGAACAGGGGAATCAGAATGTTTTGGGTTATCAAACGGTTGTGCAGCAACAACAAGTTCCATATCAACAACCGCAGGTGCAACCGATACAGCATCAATATAATCAACCTGACCCAATCAATCAACAGCCTGTTCCGAGAAGGCCGGTGGTGGATATTCCATTACCACCACTGGTACCTCAGATGCAGGGTCAGGCAAGACCGCTGCCACGAAACCTACACCGACCGGTGATTTTACCGGAAGGAATTCCACGTCGAAATAATCAAGGTCCAGTTCGAGGTATAGAGAGCCACTTCAGGCCTGCTATAGTTAACAACCCATCACCGGTTGTGATTCCACAATTACAAGGAGGGCGGTCATTCGAAGTACGAACACAATCAATATCCAGTCTGCCTAAGTTTCATGGTCATGCACATGAAGAACCATATCTACACATTGCTGCATATGATTCACGTTGCAACACAATCAGCAGCCAAGGTTTCTCAGTTGATGATGTGAAATTGGTACTTGTCCAATTCACACTTGAAGACAAAGCACAACAATGGTTTCATTCGCTACCGTCAGCTTCGATCTTCACATGGGGCGAAATGCAGCAACAATTCTTAGACGAATTTTATACTCATCTGCGTACTAACAATGCAAGGAAGGATATTCGAGGGTTTCGACAACAGCCCGGTGAGTTATTTCACGAAGCATTCAATCGTTTCAAAATGATGCTCAAGAATTGTCCACATCATGAGATATATTTGTGGGAGCTTATTAATACATTCCACGAAGGCCTAACAGTTGAAGATGCTAGGGATGTAAATTCAATATCCAATGGTACTTTTGGAATGAATTACGAAGAGGATGATTGGGAATATTTGGAAAGAACCGCAAGGGCGTCAAAGCGCAAGGCTCAATCTTCTAGAAGTACACGACAATCGGTAGTGAGAGCGGTGGACAATCCACCAGATTTAGTGGACAATACCCGTTGTGCGGTCATTGTGGGGATATAGGGCACATCGCTGATCAGTGCTCTAATATAATTAGTAAGCAGGATGATGTGAATATGCTGCAAAGTAGTGGGAACAGATATTCGGGTTCGCAAGGCAACAATCAGTATTACCAGCCCCGAAATCAAAATAACTATCAGAGGGAAAATAACGTCGGTTATCAAAGGAACTACCAGCAAGGTAATGGTCAGGTGAATAATGATATGATGGAGATGTTGAAAGCAATTCAACTTGATTTACAAAATCAAAGGCTTGAATTGAAAAATCTTACTCAAAAGGATGAGATGCGAGATAAAGCCGTTCAGTCATTAACCACACAAATGGCCCAACTTGCAACCGATGTGAAGGAGTTGAAACAGCAAAACGGGAAGCTTCCCAGTGACACTCAAACGAACCCCAAGCACGGGAAGAATATACCAGTCAGCGGGGTAAGTTTCGTTCCTAAAATCAATTTGAATGATAAATTTTTAACTTCTTCTGTTTCCCATGTGATTGCAGGTTTAAGTGGCGCAAATGAGGATGGAGATGGGTGTGACTCAGGAGAGCCGGTCGTCCCGATTTGAGTGGGAAAGTTCAAAATCCACAAGGCATTGTTGGATTATGGAGCTGGGATGAGTGTTCTTCCCGGTAGCCTATATGACCAGTACGACTTTGGTTCGTTACACGCAATTGATCAAATGGCCATGTTTGCGGATGCGAGTTTAAAGCAACATCGAGGGGTTATAAAGGATGTGGTAATTCAGCTCGGCGAGTTCTACTACTCGGTCGATTATGGTGGTTGATTATGCAACCGCACCGACCTACGCACAACCGAAGGTAATTTTGGGTCGCCTGTTTCTGTATACAGCAAATGCACAAATCGACTGCAGGAATGGGATGGTAATTTTAAGTTACAAGAATCGTAAGCTGTATTTCAATGTATTTTTAAAATCTATTGCTTATGATCTTCTGAATGATGTGAGTCCCACAGGTGCTACTAATGAGATTGGTTCGAGTGGAGGTAATTTTTGCAGGTCTGAGTTAACGAATAATGGAAGGCAGGTGAACAAGAAAGCTGTGAGAGGAAGAGCAATTGCAGGAAAACCACCCGATGGTGGGAGTGAGTGGGGCAACAAGGCTGAGGTTGAACTCAACTGGCGTGGAGCTGCGAACCTTCCACAAGATTGGACGATGATGTATGGAGAGAAATGAGGAGGCAAGCGTTCAGATGAACCTCCCTGAGTACATCAGGTACGGTCTGGCTGAAGACCTAAAACTTAGCGCTCTCGGGAGGCAGCCCGAGGATGTAAAGTATTGTATTTCGTCTTGGTTCGTTTGGTGTGTTGTGTTTTGACAGGTTTCTACGCATTTATCTTCGCGGAGGCAATGATTCAAGTGTGGGGATGTTTTGCAACATCCCCGATGAGACATCATAAAATCCTATATTGAATGCGTATTTTTCGGTCTTGATCGCAGCAGTTACACCGCTACAGACACTCACTTATTTCTGATCAGGTGCATGTGCTTCTCTATCCTGTTTCGGTTTGTTTTTGTTTTTGGTGGTGTTAAAACTTTAGTGTGTTATGGGAGTGTGTTTAGTTATTTGTTTTAAGAGTTAGCCGTTTGGTTTGTTTGGTTGGATTCCCGGGTACATTTTAAAAGCACCATACATTGGGGACAATGTATCCCAAGTGTGGGGATGGGGGAGCCCGGGAAGGGATTGTGGATGAAGCTTGAAGAGATTAAAATGAGATTGAAATCGATGAAAATTGGTAAAAAATTGAAAATTTTGAAAATTTTAAAATTTTTCATCGCCTTAAACAAGCTAATTGGATACGAAAACCTAAAGTTTCAATCACTAATAGGCTTCTTACCGGTAGTAAGCTAGATTAGTCCATTGTCATGGTTATCCCTTTAAGTTTCATGAGAGTAGGTTTGACAAGTGTTTTATGGGAAACGAGTTGAAAAGAGATGTCTATCTAGGGGTAACATGTTTTAATTGCATATGCTACATGTCGTCAACCTTTTTACCTTTTCTTGGTGAGATCTTGAGCCTGTAGACAGATAGGATACATTATATGATGAATTCGTTTGTTGAGTGCAGGCTACATGTTATTCTGGGTTAGAACTTGTGTGACTCGATGCATGCTGAGATTGTGGATTTGACATGTGCACGTATATGATAAAGGCATTAGGATTTTCTTGTACACCGTTTGTGCTTGTGTTCGTTTGTGTTATTCACCAACTTCCCTTAGTAGCCTTGTTGAGCCTAACTACCGTTCATTTGTTCGCCCATTGTCTATTGTGAAAAACTGACCGTGATTATATTGCTATGAAAAAAAAAATTGAAAAAAAAGAGAAAAATAGAAAAATATGGGGAAAAAAACAAAAATACAAGTATTATCGTTTATGTTCTTGGGTAGAAACCAACCCAAAAGTATAATTTGTGTTTGAATAAAGTTATCACGGTTTGGTTATTGTTTATGAGCCAGTTAGAAAAGAAAAAGAACCTAAAACTATTTTCCTACCTTTACCCTAAGCCCAAAACCCGAAAGTCCTTTTGATATGTGTCGTGTTAGACGATACAGTGGAGGTGTGATTGTCATACAAGCCTATGATTGCAGGATTTCATATTTACTTTTTGGAGTGTTTATATACTAGCACATTACACGCTAGTCCAGATATTAACCCGAGAGGAGAGTACATTGTGAGGGGTGTGTAGCATATGTCTAATTGTAAACATGTTAGTTTTAGATAGACAAGTCTTAAGTTTTTAAAATTGCATCAATTACTTGTCAGACTGTCAATCTTGATTGTGTCAGTCTATGGGATGTGTATGACTTGGGACTGAACAAGTTGAATCGGTTAAGGAGTTTAGAGGTGTTGTTCCTATGGTGATTAGTTCTAGTTGGCTTGCTTGGGGACAAGCAAAGGCAAGTGTGGGAATGTGATGGAGAGGGTGAAACCCGAGCTTTAGAGTGTCTAAATATCATGTTTTATGTGCATTTGATGTGTTTACTTGCTTAGAATGAAGTAACTACGAAGAATTGGTGATTTGCAGGTAAAACACATAATGTGGCGTTCTTATAGTGGTTAAAGATGAATGTCGAAGCTTGTGCGGATGATATGGAGGCTTAATGATACAATTCATATGAAAGAATGAAGTTAAAGGGGTATTTTGTAATTAGTCGGAAGTTATTTGGTGTTCATACATGCAAGGAGTTGAAAGAAGAAAAGTTGAAGGGCCATTTGGTACTTAATTGAAAGTATCATATAGTTGAATATGTGAGAAGAATGGAAAACATAAAGTACAGGGGCCTAAATGACATTTGTTGAAAGTTGGTGTGAAGAAGGGAAGGAATGTTATGTGTTGCGATCGTAGTTTACAGGTTACAATTCGTAGCTTACAAGTGGGTTATGTTGGAGAAATAATGATCAGAGATTTCAAATCGTAAGCTACGGTTTGTACTCGTAGCTTACGAGTTGTTTGTGTGCAGTCAAGAAAAAAGAAACAGAAAGCTCATATCGTAGCTTATGGTCAAATAACGTAGCATACGGATTCACAAGTTTGGCATTTCACATGTGAGCACATGGGACTTGTACGCAGCCATTTGTGAGACAAAAGAAACAAAGTCAACAATATTAATTGAGAACATACATCATCACGTGAAGGAGTGGCAGTTGGACCTGTGGACTTGCAGCCAAACAACTCAACAAAACATAACAAAATGGCCAATCCCGTAGCTGGAATTGTGTTTCTGCGGATTTGTTGGTCTCGCGGGGTGCGACTCGGAAAGGGGAGGGGGTCGCAGCCGGCGAGCCGCCCCCATACGTGAATTTGTTTGGTTTTTGTCACTTATGCCCCTTATACTTCCATATAATGATGCTTTAAGGTGTTTTCAAGGTATTTTAAGCACAAGAATCATTGTTAAGGGTATGAGATGTAATTGTATCATAAAACCAATATAAAACAAGTATATTTGTCGAGATTAAGTATCGAATTTTCATAAATTGAGCATATAATCACGTGTTTGCAAGTTTGACGTATTTTGCACAAATTGTGAATAAAGTGTCACAGGTTTAATCAATCCAAGTGTATGAACAAGTATGAAATGTGTATAACATAAATTTAACGAAAAATACGAATTTTATTATGATCCAAGTCTCGAATTTTATAACGATTACAACGAAAAGACAAATACAAGATGTAAGACCCAGTTTATATTATCAAATTTAACAACCTAAAAACCTTGCATTTAACGCCAAAATGACGACTTTACAAAAACTTTCATAGTTTAAACCCAAAATTTTACAACATACATGTATTGTTGTTATAAAACCCCATACAAGACGGTAACTACCATTAGTTTACTTAGTATCTAAAACAAAAGTCATAATTGCGGAAGCGTTCTAAAAGATCGTGTGTTCGGTTCGGCTCGCTTGCTTGATCTTCATCCGTTACTTGGGTACCTGAGAACTAACATTTTAAACAAGCATTATTACTATCACTCTTGGAAATTACGTATTCGAACCAGGTCCGAACACTGATTCAAGAAAATGATCAAAACATTTTTTATCAAACAGGGTTCCACCGTAATTTACGGTGTCACCGTAAATTACGGTGACTTCTGGACATTTGGGACCTACCGTAACTCAGTAGGTATTCACCGTAAAAGAATTGCAGGTCACCGTAAATTACGGTACTACCGTAATTTACGGTGGACTCTGCACATAACTCCCTTGTTTAAAAATGCAGTTTTTGCTGGTTCATTATGAGTCGAAACAGCATACTTTCGTATGAATCGTTAAACGGCTGGGCTAATTCTTCGTATTTGTGTATCGGCTATCACATTACTCAACTATAACTTAATTGGGCATGTTACGGAGATTAACATTCACGCTAATTGCAAGACTTCTAGTTGATCTTTCGTACTATGATCATGCATCAAAACCAAAACTTAGCATCTAATAAAAGGACAAGGCTTATAAGTTTGTCTATGGTGTTCGTTACACGGCCTACACCTCATGTATTATTCGCACAATATAATAAAGTCATGCTTCGTGTTTATTACCAAAACTTGTTTGACCCGTTTGGGTGCGGAGTACAAGCACCTTACGGACGCTCGACTTCATGTTTATAACTTGTTTAGGGCAATAGCCAAACTCATGACATAATGGAAATTCTCGGTCATCATGCTTTCATTCCTCTTTAACCAACTCATAAAGCTACGATATGTATAATGTAATGAAACGATAAATTTCATACCTTTAGAGCGCGCCTTTCCCTCGTGAATCCCCTCCGGCTTGCCCGCTAGAGGAACCGGACTCCTCGCCTAGAAAATCCAGTTTTTAACATGTTTAGAATCATTTTCATGACCATTTTCACATCAATTATGGACCATTATCAAATCTGCGTTTTTATCAAAATTTCACATTTAATCCTCACTTAGGCATTTTAACAAACACCTAGTGGGTCAGAGTTTTCTACATTCAAAAACAAGTTCGTGACTTGCGATTCAACATCTAATTTCACTATAATATTAATTTTTGCATGCATCTTGACATCACCTTTTCAGAATTTATTTCCAAATTTTCAGATTATGCATAACAAGAGTTATAATTTCAGCATTAAACAAGCTTCTTAAAGTTCTCTTAATCACCTACAATGGTGATTATGTAACCCTAAAATTATCATGCAAGGTTATGTCAAGAAATCATCTAGGGTTTGATCCTAATCCTCATACTCCTTCTAATTTCAGCCATGCATCGACAATCAAGCTAAATTTCTCATGTTTCACAATTAACCTAGAATTTGTGATGTAACAAAATCACTGAATTTCACATACCTTCTGATCCTCACAACGAGGTGTTTACTAATATGTGATTAGAGCTCAATTTGGAACTGATTTAGGGCTTCAATTGAAGAGATTTTGCTTAAGTTAGGGTTTGGATATGGGGATGTCGCCCCCCTGCTTGTTTCTTGATCGACCAGACTCCCAATTTGGGAGGTTTGGTTTAATTTTGTTACTATTAGTAACATAACTTGAGTTTTTGACAAGTTTAGTCCCTTTAACTATGATTTTTCTTTAGTTTTAATTATTTTAACCATAACATGCATTAATCAAGACTTGGAATTTAACTAGGTTAAATTCCTAGTTGGTAAACTCTTGTTTATCTATTCTTTGAACTTTATAATATACGGGTTTATGTTTTTGGGGTGTTACAAGTCCACCCCCCTTAAAAAGGGTTTCGTCCCCGAAACCGAATTACGTACCAAATAATGTAGGGTAGAGACGCCGCATCTCCTCTTCGGGTTCCCAAGTAGTGTCTGACCCTTTTCTGTGGTCCCATTTGACCTTGACTTGATGTATCACTTTGTTCCTCAAGCTTTTCTCTTTACGATCTAAAATCGCAATCGGTTTTACTGCATAGTTGAGACTGTTATCCACCTCGATATCATCGTAGTGGACATGAGCGGTCTCGTCGGCCAAACATTTCCGGAGATGTGATACGTGGAATGTGTTATGAATCCCACTCAACTCTTCGGGTAATTCAAGTCGATAAGCTACCTTACCCACTCGTTCAATGATTCTAAATGGCCCAATGAATCTCGGGCTTAACTTCCCCCTTTTTCTGAATCTGATAATACCCTTCCATGGGGAAACCTTTAGCATGACCATATCGCCAACCTGAAACTCAATTGGCCTATTTCTTTTATCTGCGTATGCCTTTTGCCGGTATTGGGCCGCTTTCAAGTGCGTCCGAACTATGTCGATTTTCGCATTTGTAGCTCGGATTATATCAGTTGGTGCTAGCCCTCGCGGACCCACTTCTCCCCAACATACCGGAGTCCGACACTTTCTGCCATATAATAGCTCATACGGGGCCATTTTAATACTCGCGTGATAGCTATTGTTATATGCGAATTCGACCAAGGGTAATTGGACATCCCAACTACCCCCAAAATCAATAATGCAAGCCCGCAGCATATCACCCAATGTTTGTATTGTTCTTTCGCTCTGCCCATCCGTTTGTGGATGATAAGCAGTGCTAAGGAACAATTTAGTTCCCATCTGTTCTTGGAATTCACGCCAGAATTTCGAAGTAAACCGAGTATCTCTGTCTGATACAATGGATATCGGTACCCCATGCCTTGCTATGATTTCATTGGTGTATACTTCCGACATTTTCTCAGATGTATAAGTTTCACGAATCGGAATAAAGTGAGCGCTTTTAGTTAACCTATCCACGACCACCCAAATAGCATCAAAACCACGACTTGTTTTAGGTAGTTTGGTCAATAGGTCCATCGTGATTTGCTCCCATTTCCAAACCGGAATTTCTAATGGTTGGAGTTTACCATACGACTTTTGGTGTTCCGCCTTGACTTGTAGGAATGTCAAGCATTTTTCCACGTATTTCACAGTGTCTCGCTTCATTCCGGGCCACCAATAGTTTTGCTTCAAGTCATGATACATTTTGGTCGCTCCCGGGTGAATGGAATAACGGGATTTATGAGCTTCATCAAGTAGAAGCTTCTTAACCCCACATGTGTTAGGAATCCAGATTCTATTAAAACGAGTTTTTAGGCCGTGACTGCCCACCTCAAGGTCCTTAACTTGGCCAATAATCCTTTCCTTTTTCCAGTTTTCCGCCTTTACAGCTTCGTTCTGTGCTTCTCGAATTTGTTCTAGTAAACTTGAAGTCACGACCAGTTGCATTGATCGTACCCGTATCGGGGTATAATCTGTTTTGCGACTCAGCGCATCGGCAACTACATTGGCCTTACCGGGGTGGTAATGTATTTCGCAATCAAAGTCCTTGACGGTTTCTAACCACCGCCTTTGCCGCATGTTTAATTCCTTCTGGTCGAAGAAATATTTCAAGCTTTTATGGTCGGTAAAGATTGTAAACTTTACTCCGTACAAGTAACGTCTCCATATCTTTAAGGCAAACACCACCGCTGCCAATTCTAAGTCGTGAACCGGATATTTATTTTCATGAATCTTCAATTGCCTTGAGGCATAGGCGATGACCTTGCCTCGTTGCATTAACACGCATCCGAGCCCCAATTGAGAAGCGTCCGAGTAAACCACCATGTCTTCAGTCCCTTCCGGTAAGGTCAGTACCGGAGCGTGGGTCAACTTTTCCTTGAGTGTTTGGAAAGCTTCCTCTTGCTTAATGCCCCACACGAATTTTTCCTCCTTACGAGTTAATTTGGTCAATGGTAAGGCAATTTTGGAGAAATCCTGTATGAATCTCCGATAATATCCCGCAAGCCCTAAAAAGCTTCGGATTTCCGAGGGATTTCTTGGAGGGCTCCATTTCGTCACAGCTTCTATCTTTGACGGATCTACTAGTACTCCATCAGCACTAATAAGATGCCCAAGAAACTGTACTTCCCGTAACCAGAAAGCACACTTCGTGAATTTTGCATACAGCTTCTCTCGTCTGAGTGTGTCTAATATTTCCCGCAAATGACACACGTGCTCGGCTTCACTCTTTGAATATACCAGAATGTCGTCGATAAATACAATTACCGACTTATCTAGCATGGGTTTGCAAACCCGGTTCATGAGGTCCATGAAAGCCGCGGGCGCATTGGTCAATCCGAAAGGCATTACGAGGAATTCATAATGCCCGTACCTCGTACGGAAAGCCGTTTTGGGTACGTCCTCCTCCTTGACTTTCAATTGGTGATAACCGGATCAGAGATCAATTTTGGAAAACCAACTTGCCCCTTGCAGTTGGTCGAATAAATCGTCAATTCTTGGAAGTGGGTATCGATTCTTCACCGTGAGTTTGTTTAACTCCCGGTAATCGATACACATGCGCATACTGCCATCTTTCTTTTTCACGAATAAGACTGGCGCGCCCCACGGAGACACACTCGGTCGGATAAATCCCTTGTCAAGAAATTCCTGAATTTGAGACATCAATTCTTGTAACTCCGATGGTGCAAGTCGGTATGGCGCCTTGGCCACGGGTTTCGCGCCCGGAATCAACTCGATTCCGAACTCTACCTCCCGTTCTGGCGGTATCCCCGGTAGTTCTTCCGGGAACACGTCTTCATAATCTCGCACGACCGGTACATCCCCAATTTTGAGGAGTTCCTTTTCCGTTTCGCTCGCATATACCATAAAGGCCTTGCATCCATGTTTCATGAGTTTGCGAGCTTCTAGCATTGTGCATATCACCGGGTTACCTCCTTTTTCTCCATATATCATAACTTGCTTTCCGCTAGGAGACGTTAGTTTTATTTCCTTTCGGAAACAAACCACTTTTGCGTGGTAACGGGATAGCCAATCCATTCCCACTACCACTTGGAATTCTCCCATCGACATCGGGATCAAGTCTATTGCATATTCCTCGTCATCAATATTCATCGTGCAGTTTTCACATACATCACAGACAATAAAGCTTTTATTATTACCTATCTCTACCTCTAAAGGCATAGGTAATTTTGTTAGAACAAATGAAGGGTGTCGAATAAACCCATATGAAACAAAGGATTTATTCGCACCAGTATCAAATAACACACGTGCGGGAATTGAATTTATAGTGAATATACCTGAGACCACGTCAGGTTCGACCTTTGCTTCAGCAGCGGTCAATTGAAAGGATCTTGCTTTGGCTTTTGCGGCTTCACCTTTTGAGTCTTGCCCTTCTTTCTTTCCCGCCAATTCTGGGCACTCCGATCTTTTATGACCCGTTCGGTAACAGTTGTAACAAACGGTCACTTTTTCCGGGCATGATATAGCCATATGTCCCGTTTTTCGACATATAGGACAAGGCTTATCTTTGAAGCGACATTCACCCTTATGATTCTTGCCGCAGATTTTGCAACTTGTTGTACCGCCCTTCGCATCTGATTTCTTCGTCGTTTCATTCGTTCTTGCTTTCTTGGTAGGGCTTGGATTTATATCCTGCGCCCTTCATTCACCCCGCTCTATACTCTTTTTCAACTCAATCTCCCTTTCCCGAGCAGCATTGACAATCTCGGTAAGGGTCTCATACTTTGAAGGGGTTATGAACTCCCTATATTCTGCGCTCAGCATGTTATGGTAGTAATAAACTTTTTGTTCTTCGTTCGTTATCAGATCGTCACAGAATTTCATTTTGTCCATAAACACCCCCGTGATCTTGTCTATGGATTCACCCTTGTGTCTGAGTTGCATGAACTCTTCCTTGATCTTGTTTATAACCGCTTTGGGGCTATGGTATTTAAGAAACGGTGTCTTAAACTCCTCCCACGTCATGGCCTTGGCCGCTTCGCTTCCAATTTCCTTCTTTTTATTATCCCACCAGTCTTTCGCTTGACCTCTTAACTGACCCGTGCCATAAGCTACGTAGTCATTCTCGTCACAGTGGGTTCTCTCGAATACTCCCTCGATATCGCCTATCCATCGCTGACACACGATTGGATCAACCTCCCCATTATATATAGGTGGTTTACAAGCTATGAATTCCTTGTATGAACAAGGTTTTCGTTCCCCAGATTTTTCCTTTGCTAGATTTGAATTATCTTCTAGCTTCTTGATTCTCTCTTCTACCACTGATAAAACCGTATTTTGGATTTTATCAATGAAGTTCGACAAACTGTTTTCGATCGCCTTTCCAACTTCTTCGGCAATCACTATTCTCATTTGTTCGGTGACTCTTGGCACCGCATCACCATCACCTCCGCTTGCCATCTTTGATACTGAAATGTTTACATACATTGTTAAACATTTCATTTGTAATACATGTTTTACTTGTTTTGATTTGGTCAAGTTCGTAACTTGACTCAATCATTCTTGTTTCATGCCTTTCTTGTGTTTGAGTGTGCTTACACACTCTTGATTCTATTATTCTTGTTTCATGCTTTTCTTGTGTTTGAGTGTGTTTACACACTCTTTTCCATGCATATTTGTTCGTGAATTATTTCTATACTCCTTAAATTTTACTTAAGCAATTACTCTTACCGGATGTTGATCAAGCTTGAACCGAACACTTATTGGCAACCTTAAGCTCTGATTACCAACTTGTAAGACCCAATTTATATTATCAAATTTAACAACCTAAAAACCTTGCATTTAACGCCAAAATGACGACTTTACAAAAACTTTCATAGTTTAAACCCAAAATTTTACAACATACATGTATTGTTGTTATAAAACCCCATACAAGACGGTAACTACCATTAGTTTACTTAGTATCTAAAACAAAAGTCATAATTGCGGAAGCGTTCTAAAAGATCGTGTGTTCGGTTCGGCTCGCTTGCTTGATCTTCATCCGTTACTTGGGTACCTGAGAACTAACATTTTAAACAAGCATTATTACTATCACTCTTGGAAATTACGTATTCGAACCAGGTCCGAACACTAATTCAAGAAAATGATCAAAACAATTTTTATCAAACAGGGTTCCACCGTAATTTACGGTGTCACCGTAAATTACGGTGACTTCTGGACATTTGGGACCTACCGTAACTCAGTAGGTATTCACCGTAAAAGAATTGCAGGTCACCGTAAATTACGGTACTACCGTAATTTACGGTGGACTCTGCACATAACTCCCTTGTTTAAAAATGCAGTTTTTGCTGGTTCATTATGAGTCGAAACAGCATACTTTCGTATGAATCGTTAAACGGCTGGGCTAATTCTTCGTATTTGTGTATCGGCTATCACATTACTCAACTATAACTTAATTGGGCATGTTACGGAGATTAACATTCACGCTAATTGCAAGACTTCTAGTTGATCTTTCGTACTATGATCATGCATCAAAACCAAAACTTAGCATCTAATAAAAGGACAAGGCTTATAAGTTTGTCTATGGTGTTCGTTACACGGCCTACACCTCATGTATTATTCGCACAATATAATAAAGTCATGCTTCGTGTTTATTACCAAAACTTGTTTGACCCATTTGGGTGCGGAGTACAAGCACCTTACGGACGCTCGACTTCATGTTTATAACTTGTTTAGGGCAATAGCCAAACTCATGACATAATGGAAATTCTCGGTCATCATGCTTTCATTCCTCTTTAACCAACTCATAAAGCTACGATATGTATAATGTAATGAAACGATAAATTTCATACCTTTAGAGCGCGCCTTTCCCTCGTGAATCCCCTCCGGCTTGCCCGCTAGAGGAACCGGACTCCTTGCCTAGAAAATCCAGTTTTTAACATGTTTAGAATCATTTTCATGACCATTTTCACATCAATTATGGACCATTATCAAATCTGCGTTTTTATCAAAATTTCACATTTAATCCTCACTTAGGCATTTTAACAAACACCTAGTGGGTTTTCTACATTCAAAAACAAGTTCGTGACTTGCGATTCAACATCTAATTTCACTATAATATTAATTTTTGCATGCATCTTGACATCACCTTTTCAGAATTTATTTCCAAATTTTCAGATTATGCATAACAAGAGTTATAATTTCAGCATTAAACAAGCTTCTTAAAGTTCTCTTAATCACCTACAATGGTGATTATGTAACCCTAAAATTATCATGCAAGGTTATGTCAAGAAATCATCTAGGGTTTGATCCTAATCCTCATACTCCTTCTAATTTCAGCCATGCATCAACAATCAAGCTAAATTTCTCATGTTTCACAATTAACCTAGAATTTGTGATGTAACAAAATCACTGAATTTCACATACCTTCTGATCCTCACAACGAGGTGTTTACTAATATGTGATTAGAGCTCGATTTGGAACTGATTTAGGGCTTCAATTGAAGAGATTTTGCTTAAGTTAGGGTTTGGATATGGGGATGTCGCCCCCCTGCTTGTTTCTTGATCGACCCGACTCCCAATTGGGGAGGTTTGGTTTAATTTTGTTACTATTAGTAACATAACTTGAGTTTTTGACAAGTTTAGTCCCTTTAACTATGATTTTTCTTTAGTTTTAATTATTTTAACCATAACATGCATTAATCAAGACTTGGAATTTAACTAGGTTAAATTCCTAGTTGGTAAACTCTTGTTTATCTATTCTTTGAACTTTATAATATACGGGTTTATGTTTTTGGGGTGTTACACAAGAATACAAGATTTCCAAAAATAGAAATACAAGCAACGCTTTCTAATTATGGAAAGTACGAAAAAGTATGGCGTTACATAAAAGCTCCATGCCAAACATACCCTCGGTTACTTAGTTGATCTTTTGGTGAATTAGTCAAATACTTTTGGACAGTTTTGCCTCTGTTGCACAATTTTTCCTATATTGTACAATTTTGACTTTAATTAGTCAAACGGGATAATGGCCAAGTGCAGCCATGAGTTGCACAATTTTATAGGATGTTCCGAACAGTTTTGACTTTAAATAGTCAAACATCCATAACCATTTCAAAAGTGAAAAACATAACCATCACAAAGTGATAAACATAACCATTACAAAGTATAAAACTTAACCATTTCAATAGTTAACATAATCAATACAAAGTCAATTAACTACAAACAAATTACTAACTTATTTCCCATGTGCATCATCATTTGGCCATTCAGAATCAGACGAATGCTCCCCCGGGTACGGATCATGGTACCAATCATCCTCCAGTTCAATCGTATAGTCCCATGCCATTTCCAAAACTTCGGGGTCATAGTCCTTTGGTTTCATCTTATAGTTTTCAGTAGTTAGAACACCCGTTTCTTTTGCAGCTTTTTCATCCTCTGCTTTCAACACTTCTATGACACTGTCATAGTCATCAAACGATTCATTATACGTAGTAGGCACCTCGGTAAAGTTATCATCTTCGGCTTCTTCGATATCTACATCCTCGGATTGCTTCTCAGCTTGCTACCATAAGACATCAAGCCATAAATAAATTCACAGTAGAAAACATAAACAACTTAATCAAAATAGAAAACATAAATTATAACAACAACCAACAACCATTACATATTCGTTCATTACTTGGTAATTTCAATTTCAAAAAATAGTACATAAAGAACATCCAATTGAAAATCAACCCTCACATAGCTCTACTTAAACAAACAGTACATAAAAAACATCCAACTAAACATCAACAACATCTTCAAAACCATCACCTCCTTAGCTTTCTTGATTGCAATTTCATCTTTATTTTCAATCAACCTTAACAATGTGGGAATTACGTTGTCACAACATGGACAAGATTCCTTATCATCCCACCGTTTGAATCCACATCCTCCCAACTGTTAATCTCACCAAATCAATTTTTATACTTTGTATAACAAAAGAGTAACATTGTTCATCAACATATAACTAAATCAAAAGAGTAACAATGTTCAAGGCAGACTTACACAACATAAATAGCGACGATCTAGATTAGCTTTGCTCCCTGAGTACTTGTAGCAAGTAGCAGCGCCACATGAACATATGATGCCAGACGGCTCTGTCCTACAATTCGGTATTTTTGATGAATTCGCGTCTGAATAGGAGTTATGAGATATCGATCTTTGAGCAATTGATCTTTGAGACATTTTTGGTTTGCACCGTAATTGGATTTCAGAGATTGAAGAAGAAGAAGAAGAACGAGACCAGAGTCGCACAACTGAGAACTAGGGCTTAAATTATAACCATTACTATTTAAAAGGGCAAAATAGACATTTCACCCACAAAGTAACGATCAAACATAGTCAAACTAACAGAAGTAGGGTGGAGAGACTCGTATGGCAGCACTTTTCATCTTACGGGGTCTCAAGAAGAAAAAAAAACACTTTTGAG
This sequence comes from Helianthus annuus, assembly GCF_002127325.2. Lineage (NCBI taxonomy): Eukaryota > Viridiplantae > Streptophyta > Magnoliopsida > Asterales > Asteraceae > Helianthus > Helianthus annuus. The sequence continues at coordinate 185,298,519 of NC_035436.2, read as the reverse complement.
GACTTAACATGCTTCTGGTTGGAACGTTTAGGGACCCAAATGGCATTTAACTTTAAAATAATATGTAGATTGGATTGAATTGAAACTTATGATTTGCAATTGTTTGTCTGTATTCATTTTTTAAATGTTACTAATAAATTAAATAAAGAATTTGGAAGTTTATTTAATTAAGCAATGAAATATTTTTTAATTTAATTTCTAAACAAAATGAGTGAAATTGTTTACAGCCCAAAAGTATAGGGAGGAAAGGAAGTTTATCTTTCCAATTTGGAAAGAAACAAAATTCTTCCATTCTCCCACATCTCCATCTCTTCCTCTCTTTCTTTCTCCGCATAAAAAAAATCTCTGGAACACCATAACTCTTTTCTTTCCTTCCAAATATTTTCTCTTCTCTTAAAAATAAAACTCTGTACAAAAAGTATAACTGAACATCGCTGAAACTTTTCCCTCTTTGATTACAAAAATAAAGAAAATTGAAAGCGACGTGAAACAGAATTAAACAGACCATATAAGTTGTCTTGAGATAATTCAAATTTATCATTGTTAACAATTAATATTAATACTTATAAAATACTATTGTGCTATAACTAGAATTGGAGCCCGCGTTTCGTGGCGGGGTAATTGGAGGTTGCTTGCGAGGATGTATTTGTTTAATTCAACATGTCTAGAGTTAAAAGTTAGCTTTAACTATAATAAGGTAAATAAAAAATGATTATATTTGTTATTTGGTGTATTAAAGGGTTCATATAAAATATGTAAGCTTTAATCTAAACGACGGTAAAAATAAGCAAGTAACATGGTTAAGTAACCATGTTTAAAGGTAAAAGTTATCTTTAATTATAAAAAGTTAAATTAATAATAAGTAAAATAGAACAAATAAAGGAACAAATATTTGTTAAAAAAGAAAAAAATAATTTTATTAAACTTCAAAGGGCGTTTGATAACTCTATTAAAGTTCGAGGATCAAAACGTAAATTATTTATCGAAAAAAGAGTTGTTATTAAAATTTCGTATAATAAATCTATTAAAGTCCATAGATATGCTTAATCATTTATCAAAAACAATTATTAGAGTTCAAGGATTGCATGATAAATCTATTAAAGTTTAGGGTTAGAAACGTAAATTAATTATAAAAAAACATCAATATTGTAGTCTTATAATTATAATTGTATATATATTGTTGATGAACTCTGATGAATAGTAATTTTATTTTTATAATAATATATAGCTTTTTATTATTCTTTTATTTAATATATTATAATAGTTTACTATTATATTTACTTTTAATAACATATTTTTATTTTTTTCTTTTTTATAGCATATATTAATTTATCAATTAATTTGATACTTCTTCAATAATTTACGTTTATAACTTTTTTTTATTATTCTTTTATTTAATATATTATAATAGTTTACTATTATATTTACTTTTAATAACATATTTTTAATTTTTTTCTTTTTTATAACATATATTAATTTATCGATTAATTTGATACTTCTTCAGTAATTTACGTTTATAACTTTTTTCTAAAAACTTAAGTACATAGTCGTGCTTGATTTTTCCCCGACATTCCATTATAACTTTGTTAAAAACGAAGTTGTACTCAAAATAAGTATTTATTTGGTATCATAAAACGGTACGATGATAAACTAACCCGTTCTAATGGTTTGGCTTTCTAAATAATATGCTTTATTTTCAAATCACGTTTGTTTTACATTATTATTTGCTCGGTTTCAGCGCAATGCGTGACATTAATATAAACTAGTTGTTAATTAAACTACTAAGAAAAAAAAAACAAATAATATGTAGAATATATTTAAGTCAAATCTATCTATACTTTATATAAAAGGAGAAATCCAAGTGACATAAGAAAAGCTGATGTGTCAGCAGGAGAAGGTGTCCAACAAGGCCTTTCTTATCTCATTATTACATTATAAAGCCTAATATTAAAAGAGTTTAAGATTCAAAGGTGGCCCACATTTAAGATGCAAAGGTCTGCTGAGGGGAAACGTCTGCCCATATCAAATAATTTTTGTTTAAACATCTGCCCTCAACATTTTATAATCAAACATCAGTTCTCAATAAACATCTGTTGAGATTCAAAATTCTGGCTCCACATTCAAAATTCAAAATTCAAACTATATATTCTAATCCTATAAATAAGGGTTAATAATCTGGCTCCACATTCAAATCTCTCCCGCTCACATCTATGATCGTATCCCTCCCTCTCAAATCCATCTTTCTCGTGATTATGTTTACATGTTATCGTTCCAGTATCATTCTTCAAACATCATCGTTTCAATGAAGGTTCCCATCACACATCAGCCTTTCAATTTCTCTGTCTACTCTCTCTCAACTCTCTAAAACTGTAGATATAAAGAAGAGGATGAAGACGACAGAGGCGTTGCATTTAACATCGATTTGAATGGTAGTTTAAAAATAGATATTTTTTGATTTTTTTCTTTTTATCACAAACTGAAGGTTTGTATACTAAATGTTCGTCAGGAAGATCTTGTTGGATTTCTTATTTGGTGTTGAAGTCTTGAGTTCGTTGGCCGAGCTTCCGACTGTGATCAAGGTTATAAAATGGAGCCAGGGTTTTATTGATGAAGAGGTAATGTCTTTTTGCGTTTAAAATAAATCATGATTCTATGAAATTTGATTGATATGTTTGTAGCTTTGATTTTTTCTTTGAAAAAAGATGTGATTACGAGTAGATTGATATGAATGTGGTATATATTAGATTAAATACTCAACTGGTGGAATGACAGCAAGTCCAGCTTATGCTTCAACCTGTCTTGATCTCTTTGAAGGCTGATAGATGGCTTTGGGAGGTCTGAAAAGCAGAATTGATATATTTAGGGAAAATGAGGTTGAAAGATGATAACCCAACAGTTGAGGATCTCATTCTACATCTCCGATAAATTCAATTGTATTCTCAAATAATGTTTCCTAGATTTTTGAAGACCGACAAATGTCTAAAGAAGCATCACTGTGGACATTTGTTGGTCTTTGTCGGTCTTCAAAAATTAGGAAGCATTGTTTGAGAATACCATTGAATTTATCGGAGCAGTCGAATGAGATCCTCCACTGTTGGGTTATCGTCTTTCAATCCTATTTTCCCTAAATATATTGATTCTGTTTTTCAACAGGGATGTAATGTAATGATTTATGTCAATTGAATAGACGGAAACTGTTGAGGACAAGGCTGTTAAAGACAGGCACTTATGTACCTAAGGCCTGATCAACCAAAGGAAAACCACTGCTCAGTAACAGCAGTGGTTCAGTGTCTACAGTGGATTCAACATCAGTATTTATGTATCAGTTTTTCTTATGTAACAGTGTTTAGTGTATCGGTGTTTAGATTTCGTTACAGCTTCGATGATGGTTGTTAGATTTATGAAAATGTAATTGCTATAGTTTGAATATTATTGTTATTATATTATCATCTGTTGATCGTGGTCTGTTCAAGCACTGCTGTTAAACATGATGTGTTGAACTGCATCATCTGTTAGTCCATAGCAGAGGTTCTCTTTGGCAGACCTTTGCTTGAACCGTCTCGGTGTTTATCAGCATATGTTCATCATGAGGCGTGTGTAAACATATATTTGAAATCCTCTGTTGAACTTTATCACTGTTAAGTCACGGAAGATGTTAGCAATTTATACTGTGGAATGATCAGCAGATGTTATGTTTTGTAGACCTTTGTTTCAACAGCAGATGTTAGCTTTATGATGCTTTTGTATTCATATGGGCAGCAGAGGTTGTTTCATCAGCATAGGTTATTTGCTATAATAGTCTTTGTGTTTATTAAGCTCCTCATTTTGATTGTTTGGGTATAGTATTCTTGAAATTGGTTTTTTTTAACAGATGTTTATGGGCAAACATTTGTTTAAGCTTGAACATTTGTTTAAGGCCTAACATTTGTTTATGGTCAAACTTCTGTTTATGGGCAAACATGTGTAGGTCAAACCTCTGTTTAAGTCCAGACAACTGATATATAAGGCGAGACATCTGTTTAAGGCCCAACTTCTGTTTAAAAGCCTATTATAACCACTGTGTTGGTTGAAACATTTGATTGTTAAAAGTTATCCACTACTGATAAAACAACCTTTGTTTCTTCAACTTCGTGTTGACTACTGACTGACTAAACATCTTTGTTTAAAAACCTGATGGGTATCCACTGATAGGAAAGAATAGCCACTGCTCACTTTTTTATAGTTGACATCCATTCATATTGACCATCAGCGGTTTTCCTAAAAAACAACCACTGCTCAAATTTTTATTACTGATGGTGTTAATTAGTGATAGATTGAAATTATCAAATAAAAACTAGAATTACAATGAAATTACCATTTTACCTAATCGTTACATTCAAATGAGATAAGAGTTCCTCCAACATCGTTTTCGTGATAAAATTTAAAGTTAAATTAAATAATAAAAAAAAATTCTTGATGACTATTTGTTGCAAATGAAATCAATAATTAATGTCAATTTCTTGAGCTTTGGACATTTAAAATATTGAAAATGTGAATTTCAAACTGACGGTTATTATCTCTTAACTAAAGTTAAAATAAAAATTAGAAAAGTCATCATGACAATTGCTTTCAAATCAGATCAGTAATTACTGATAATATCAGTAATTTTGGAATTCAAAATATGCAAAATGGTAATTTAAAATTGATGTTCTCTCTCTTTTGTTTCCTACTTTGCATTTCATTTCTAATATTTTTTTAGCTTAATAAAGCTGGAAATAAGGATATACACTACTTACCTTTCAGTTCCCAATAAACATCAGTTCCCAACAAATATCATGACAATTGCTTTCAAATCAGATCAGTAATTACTGATAATATCAGTAATTTTGAAATTCAAAATTCAAACCATATATTCTAATCCTATAAATAAGATATAATTATCTGGTGTCACATTCAAATCTCGCTCGCTCATATATGTGAGCGTATCTCTCTCTCTCTCAAATGCATCTTTCTCGTGATTCAGCCGCTAATCTCCGATTACACTTCTTTTGTTCGAATGTTTGTTGTTTATGTTTACATGTTATCGTTCCAGTATCATTGTTCCAACATCGTCGTTTCAATGAAAATTCGCATCCCACATCAACGTTTCAATATCGATGCTGCAGTATCATTGTTGCAACATCGTGAGAAGTTGCATGTGCTACCTTCTTTGATGTGAGAGTTGCAGCTTTAACGGACGATATGTATCTTCTATCGTGAAAAGTTGCAGCTTCAACGGACGATATGTATTTTTGTTAAATCGAAAGTTAGGTTTTCTTGCGTCAGGAAGATTTTCTCCTTTTATAGAAAGTATAGATTCGTCCAATATTGTGGAAACTCAGATGTGCTACAACAGTTGAGAAGAGACATTTTCATTTTAGGTTTGTTTCTTATTTATGTTGTTAGTAGTATAGAGTGCGGTGATAGAGACGTGCAGTTTATGGCGATGCTGAAGGACATACATCGAGAGGTTCAGCAATCGATGGAGTTGAAACTAAACTTTCTTAATTCTTACTGTTATTCTTAGATTTGAACTTTAATATTGTTCAGTGTGTGATGTAATTATTGGACCTTTAGTTTTAAGATCATGAATAAATGAATAAATTTAATTTTATGAATCTAAGTTGTGTTTTATTTTTACTTATTATTTAGCGTTTGAGTAAGATTTAGATTATGTTGATGTTGAATTTTGTCTGAACATCTGTTTGGTAAGTTAACAGACGTTTAATATTGTGAAGGATTGGTTTGATATTCAACCTCTGTTTCTTCATTCTTCATGTTGACCATTGATTGACCAAACATCTGTGTTTCAATCACTGTTAGCTATCCACTGATAGTTAAAAAATATTCACGGCTCACATTTTTATTGTTGACATCCACTGATATTGACAATCATTGGTTTTCCTAATCGTTACATTCCAATGAGATAATGCTTCATAGATTCGCAGATGTTTGAAGACCGACAAATGTTCAAAGAAGTAGGACTGTGTACATTTGTCTGTCTTTGTCGTTCTTTATACATCTAGGAACTATTATTTGAGAATACCCCTGAATTGATCGGAGCTGTAGAATGAGATCTTGCACTGTTGGGTTATCATCTTTTAAATCCATTTTCCCTAAATTTATGGATTCTGTTTTTCAATACGGGTGTAATGCAATGAGTCCTCTCAAATGAATAGACGGACACTTGCTTCCTCTTAAAGGGTTATTTGTTTAAGCGCAAACATCTGTTTACGTCCAAACAGATTTTTAAGGAAAATATCTGTTTAACGTCAAACATTCTCAAAATAGTTACAACCTCTGTTTGGGTTCAAACTTCTGATTGTTAAATGTGTTATCCACTGTTGAAAGACAACCTCTATTTCTTCATTTTTCATGTTGACCACTGAGTGACCAAACATTTGTGTTTCAATCAATGTATGCTATCCACTGATAGTTAAAAAAATGAATTACAATGAAATTACAATTTTACCTAATCGTTACAATTTTACCTACGAAATCCTAACAAGTGGTAACTCTAGCGTGTAATACTTTATTTTAATAATCTCAACATGCATATTAAAAATAGTTAAAATGAAAAATTTTCATGAATTATAAGCATCAAGATGTTTTCAGGAAATCAAAAATCCATTGTAATAGTTTATTTTAATAATCTCAACATTGCACCATCAGGACTGATAGGCTATCCACTGATGGCTTAAAGTCTCCCACTGTTTTCATTGTAAACATTACAACCACTGATATTATTTCATCACTGGCTTCATAAAACAACTGTCTTCCATTACTCATCAGGGGTTGGCTCATGGACAGTACATAGCGGTCAGATCTTTTGTAACCGCTGCCATGTCAGCATTCAATTTTTCCCCTATAAAACCCTGATCAAAACCCCCCAAACAGGGTTTTTACTGTCGAATCGATTTCAAAATTCCTTTCTCAAAGCAGTTATCCTCCATTTCTCTCAAAATTCCTCATCGTCCTTCTTCCTCAAATGGCAAAATCACCGTCTTCATCATCTGAGAAATCCACTCAAAAGGCCATAGAAATTCCATATAAAGCTCCCCATAACTACTTGGGTCTGTTGACAAAACGAAGTAACACTGAAACCTTCAATTCCGTCGTAGATGCTCTTCCGTCTTCAAAGTACAAAACTTTGTTGACTTCTGATGCTCCGATTTACTTGGCAACCCAGAGGGAATTTTGGAAAAATGCAAAACTTGAATCTCAAGATGAAATACCCATAGCCATCAATTCCTCAATAAAGGGTCTTAAAGTTAAAATCACACCACAAACAATCTCTAAAGTGTTTGAACTCAATGATCTTCTAGGTAAAACTTCTTTCCCAAAAGTAGAGTATCAAACAGATTTTTTAGAAAGAGGGTATGCAGAGGAAATGAAAAAAGACACTTTGCAAAAAGGCAGTTTTCCCCCTGCCACAAGGTTTTTGTTTCATACCCTCTTAATGTGTGTTTCTAATAAGACCATTGCTTTCAATGAAATTCCATTAAAGATCCAATACCTGGGTTATGCTATCTTGCATGGGGAAAACTTTAACTATAACCAGGAGATCTTTGATGACTTGGTCAAAAATGTTACTAGCAAATCATTTTTAGTATTTCCAAGGTTCCTAAGCTTTTATTTTCAAAAGAAATTTGGAAAGGATGATGCTCATGTACTCATGCAGGGTAAACCTTTTCAAATAAATGGCCTTACACCTGTAACATTTACAAGGCTATCAAAAGTGTCCAAAACACAAGCAGAGGCTCCTGAGCAGACTTTAGCAGCTACCACTGCTCCTCAGGCACCTGCTGCTGAGCCCACTGCTCAAGGTGATCACAACAGAAAAACAATTGTTGTGAAACCCACACCTAAATGCACCAAAAGACCAAGCCAAAAGAAAACACAAAAGCCCCCCAAACCTAAAACAAAGGCAACTCTGGAAGATGAGATCCCAGAGCAACTGCCAGTGACAACACAAAAGTCACCAGAAACCACTGCTGCTACTTCCTCACAGCAGATGGTAGAAACATCTCAACCCGAGCCTCAAACTCCTCCTACTTCTTCTAAAAAGGAACAGGTTGTAAGAACCGGGACACCAAATTATGATGCTCTAGAATCACTTGATACTATCATTCACAGCCCACTTCCCGGGGCAAATTCTCTATCCACACTCATACTCACATCTCAAATTGCTGCACAAACAAAACTTTTGTTGGATGCAGTTGATATAGCTCAGACAGAAATCAGTTCCTCTTAACCACCTATCACTGAGTGCATGCCACCGCAAGTGACTGAGTCTGAACTCCCTATCATTGCTAACCCACCAACAACAACAAAGGAGGTTACACTGCAGGATGTACAAGTACTTCCTGTCAGTAGTTCAAGCGAGGCAGCAACTACAGGTGTTGGATCCACTGATCTACACCTGGCCAGTTGTTTCATAAATCAGACTTCCTTGAAGGCAATTTCCTCTGCAGAAACTCTGATAACCATTGGTGTGTTTCTTCCAACCACTGGTACATTTAAAAGGTTATCAGTTGCTGAAGAAAGAAGTCCTCAGTACCGAGAACAAGGGACATCATTGGATACCTTTTGGGAAAATTTTCCTAAGGCAACCACTGATACAACCACTGTTAGTGGAAAATCAGATGATCCCATTAAGTTGGGTGATGGTTTAATGTATCGAGAATTGATGAATAGAGTTGACAAGCTTGATACATCTGTTGCAGAAATCAAAGACATGCTGCAACAGTTGTTGAAAGCACAAAAGGTACCACCCACTGCTGCACCAACTTCAGCAGATGCTCCTTCATCTGCTCCCACTCCAAATGAGCTGTGGAGTTTGTTTCAACCTCTGCTACACCAGCAAAGAGAATTAGCTGGTCGGCAACATGAGATACAAGTTCAAAAGGTCAGAAATCTCATGGAAGCAAGGTTTAAAGACACCCAGGCAGATATCAAGGCAATCAAGGCCCATTTACTAAACACCACTGGCACTGCTCCTCCCTCTATCATCTTTGTGGACAACCCACCACCAGCTAATGCCAAAAAGGGGGAGACAATGAAGCAGTTAACAAAGAAGGGATATGAAGATGGATTGTACACTGCACCAGGCAATTCAAGTATGCTTGCAGACATCCCTTTGCCAGATGGTTCCAAAAAGATTGATGTAACCACAAATGCCATTGCTGATGCAAAAGCAAGGGTAAAAAAGGATATGGAGGCAAAGGACAAAGCAAGGTTTGAACAGGAGAAGAGAGTTTTTATGGAAATGAATGAGTAGGGTATTTCAGAACCAAAGGATAAAAAAAATCCTTAGGTCAAAAGAAAGCAGCCCACTAGACATCAATCTCCCAAACCAACAGATGTTAAAACTCCTGTTGTGTCAACAACTGTTGGTACTTCAGTGGTTTCAACAGCTGTTAGTCAAACAACTGCCACCACTTCAACACACACCACAACTACTGCTCGCAGTTCAACTACTGCGTCAGCAAAAACATCATCACCACCAAAAATCACCTCACCACCAAAAACAACTTCATCACCACCAACATCTCCTGTTAAAAAGCAGAAGACTTCAGATGACACATCATCTGTTGTAATGACAACAGTGGTTGAAACACCAGTTGTTCCAACAACTACTGCTCCCACTTTAACCACTGCCTCACCAAAAACATCATCACCACCAAAAATCACCTCACCACCAAAAACAACTTCATCACCATCATCATCTCCTGCTAAAAAGCAGAAGACTTCAGATGACACATCAACTGTTGTAATGACAACAGTGGTTGAAACACCAGTTGTTCCAACAACTGTTAGTCAGCAACCTTCCACTCAAGTCACTACCACTCAATCCATCAAAACACCACCAACCTCTCCTGAACCCAAAAGGAGAATGGTAACCAATGTTGTCTGTTAGACCCTAGTATGTATTTGACAAAAGTCGCAACGGAAATTCGTGCCATAAAATTTCTTTCATTACAAACGTCTTAGCTTACTTGAAAGTCCTTTTTAAAATAACTCTTTACGAAACATAAGCGTAACTTCTGTTTGCTAAGGTACATAATCAATTATTCCCTTACAATCTATCTTGTGACCGGGTCTTTGATCTCTATTCCTTGTGATAATCGTCCGTGATTTGTACAACCTGCACTCACCACATTCATTCATAACACTAGCACACATTATATATACAAGATTCATATAAGTACACTTCCCATTCAATTATATATCTATCTTTAAGCATTACATCCACATATCCATTCCCTGGTGAGTCTTCAATAAAGTACCTGCATTAATGTTCATTCTCCAGGCATACTATTAATAACGTTAATCCTCAACGTATCAAAATCATGCATGCATACACACTTACATTCATACATACACATCTACATACTTACATGCATTCATACATCTCTACATACACGCATACATACATACGTATCTTCATATATACGTAAACACACATCTACATACGTACATACGTCCTTACGTCTCTTCATACATGCATACTCACATACGTACCTTCATACATACATATATATACACATCTACAGATGTACATACCCATATATACACATACAAGCTCTCACATACCTCTTACATAATCATACATTAATTACGTGGGTCTTAGACGTAGATTTATAACCCATAATCATCAAAGGAACGATCAGGATCATGTTTGGGAGGCCCGCCGTAGTCCACGGTTAACATACCGAAGCCCACGACCCATAAATCAACTTAGATAACAATTTTCAGCTTTTGGGACTTGGGGAGGGCGTCGGCGACGCCCCTAAGGCCGTCGGCGACGACCCTTGGTTTATTGCGTCACTAAAACATCGCGTAGACAGGTAAATAGCGCATCGGAAGAAAATTGACTTTCTAGACCCCGTCGGCGACGCCCTCTAGATTTTGCCTTTTTCTGCAGGTTCGTTTCGTCGTCCGTACGCACTAAAACGCGCATAACTTTTGAACCGTTTACCCGTTTAACCTCCTGTTTCTTCCTACATGATCGTAATTTGACATTCTATCATGTGAACTTGAAATCTCATATCCGGATTAAGGAAATTCTTAACTTCGGCATATTATTCATTTACGATTATTCGACCCGTTCATGTTTTCATCAAACATCTCATTCGTTTTAGCCCAAAACTTACATGAACCTTATAACCATAATACTTTTACATTATCCGGAGTTTCATACTTGGGGTTTACGCACACGATACCTGGTATGCGTTAAACTCAGTCATTTATTCAATTTTACGCAATCAACTTAGTTAATCGAAGTTCCACTCACGAACTTGGTTACCCATTAATCCTAACTTACTACTGAGTCTTTTATTGATTAATCCGCATCACCATTTCTTCGTTAGCGTACGTGTGTGCCATTCTAATCATTACCCGGTTATAATACCGTAGCCATTTCATACACTTTAGTCCGTTATAACTACAAAACTTCATTTTTGACCCGTTCGGTCTACTTAGAGAAAAAATAGATTTCATCCCACCAAAACCATACTTAACGTCAGACATCATGCTTAATTATCTATAACGCTACCTTACTTAAACAACTAAAAAGTGATTCCAGAAATCACTTACCTTATGCGACCATGCTCGTATCCGCTTCCTTGCTTCTTCTTGACCCGTTAACCTTCCGTGCTTGATTCCGTCTCGACATGATTCCTATACTTTCATGTCATCAAAATTACATTCTTGTTAGAATACACGATTATACATGTTAACGATCATATAAATCGCATATTTCACATTTGACCTTCATCAGTCACTTTTAACAAGCATAAGACATATAACCAAATTCGTATCCTTACTAACTCATGTAATTTATCATGTCATCACATTAAACACGTATCAATATAACATGTACCATACGACTTCCTATAATCATACCCTTACGACAACACTCAAATCATGTTCCTATGCGTAGTTGACTTTCAAAAGTCAACAATTCATCCTATGAACTTTCGGCTTAATTCTTATGTATTCGTATCATCATAATAGGCTATATACATTCATCCTACACTTAGTGTGCATACAACTTCCTAAGCACAATGTACAATCAATTCATGCATATACTTCTAGTCTCATACATAATTCATCAAATCCTCCTTCTAATCAACATGAATCATTCATACCTAAACATCAAACATATTAGCATCACATTTATTTTGATTCCTTTAACAAGAATCCATCATACGTATCATGATACATCAATATTAATCAAGAATTGGACATGGGTGATCATTCAAGTCATCCTCCTCCCCATACCAAGTGGGTTTCACCTCTAAACATCAAATTAATCCAAACCATGCATAATCCATGTTCTATATGATGATTATAACACATATACATGATCAATTTCATACCAATTCGCGGATTGGAACATAACCCACTTCATACAAGTTCATCAATCTAAGTTTCAAGACATACCTCACGATCCCCTTGTCTATGTGATCACTAATTCATGTTCCTTAATAGATTTGAGCCTCGATTCAACCTTCAATTTGGAGCTTCTTTAAGAACTAGGGTTTACACCCCTTTGTTCTTCTCCAGAGCATTCCACGCACACACACATGATATGTGTGTTATGTTTTTGTTTTATAAAACATGAGTTTCTCATGTTTACAATTTAGCCCCTCGTGTTCGCCACTTAAATATAATTGGTACAACTTTCATCATTTAATACTTTTGACCATACCCTTAACTAGGTTAAATAGCCTAGTTGTTTATTTCATGACATGTCCTATAGGAACATACGACAAATATAAACATTCGGGTTTTGGGGCGTTACATTGTCCTAGATGATGACACTTCACCACCACAAACATCCACACAATTACTGCCAGTTGTACCTATTCCAAACCCTGTTCCTCTTTCTTCAGCTCAAGTTGAAAAACCAAACACTGCCATCACTCCTGCAAGTGCTCAGTACCCTTTAGAGCTTATAGCAGTTAGAGAGGAGATTAAATCCTTCTACACTGAAGATAACCCTGCTAAAAGGAGTTTTCCATCTCTTGAAGGATATCCTAGGCCAAACAATATTGAAGAATATATGAGGTTAAAAGCTCAACAAGCAGAGGATATCTCTAAAAGGAATTCACATGGTAAATCTGATAAGAAAATACAAAGATACTATCAATACCTGCTAACTCAAGTCAGAACACTAGAGCAGTTTGCAAAAAAACTTTGTCAGCAACTATCAGAAAGAGCAGATGAAAGCTTGAGAAAAGATTATCTTGATAACATCATCGCTTACAAAACGTATAAAGGAGAAAGGTACATGTACAAAGAATGGTCCATTAGTGAGCTTGAAAGTGAAGCAGCCAGAATTCAAGATATGATAAAAAACAAGGTGAAGCAGACTCCTCCTATCTGGGAAAAGTTTAAGAAAAATGTACCAGAAAGGACTCTGCAGCTTCAAAGGATGAAAGAAGAGCTGATTACAACTGCTTTTGGGTCAAAAAATCAAGTGTCAAGATGGAAAGAGGATAAAGTGTTTGCATCTTACAAAAGGCTGGAAGAACTAAGGAAGAAAAATCCTAATATCCCACAAAAGCCTGATTATCCTGAAGCGGTGGTTTCAGCTAAGCCGCAAAAGCAACAATTCAGGAGATCCACTGCTCCACCTGCTGCCATCCTTTACCAAATAAGGAATCAAAACGAGATGGATAAAATAACAACAGCAGATAAAGAAGCAGAGGATTACGTTGTGAAAGTAGGGGTTAAACGGATTATTGAAGAAATACTTGAATCTTGAAATAAATTCAATCATTCGGTTCTATTTTAAAATGTGTGTTGAAAGCATTTTCCCTGTTTGATTTTGTGCAAAGTTTATTTCCATTTTAATTCCGTTGCATTACTTGATTTAGTTTTGCTGAAAGTTGTTGAGATAGGTGATTGTGTTTTTGTAGTTAATGTTTATTGATCATTAAGTTGTATTCAACCTCCTAGAAGTACGTATGTCTATAAACAGTTTTTATTGTCTTTTTGGGTAAACAGTTAAATTGTATGTAATTGATATATTAACCGATATTCTATGTTTATAGTTGTCTTTTAGCTATAATAGATAACACTAGGGGTGTGAATTTCTGACACGACCCGAAAACACGACACGAACCTAACACGAAATTCGTGGGTTTAGGTTTAGTCTAAACGGGTTCGGGTCAGTTTCAGGTTGAACCCGCGAACTCGTTTAGCTAAACGGGTCGGGTTCGTGTCAACCTGGTCTGGTTGGCGGGTTGACCCGTTTAATCCCTTTATATTATATAATATTTTTTTACAATATGTTTTATGTTATAAATTAAATTGGGTATGTATTTTATGCTATAATTATAACAAAGAAAAAAAAAATCATATAAGATTTTATAATTTAGATGTAATTGTATTGTATATATTTGTGTTTTTTAAGTAGACTTTAAATTTAATACATTAATTTGTGTAAAAAAAATTAAAAACTAAAAGTTTCCGGGTTGAACGGGTCGTGTTCGGGTCAACCTATGAATATCCGGGTCGGGTTTGGGTTCATTGGTATGACACAATTTTCGGGTTCGGGTCGGGTTCGGGTTCGTATAAAATTTTCGGGTTCGGGTCGGGTTGAACCCGTCAACCCGCGAACACGTCCCGTTTAGCACCCCTAGATAACACGTTTTGGTACAATATCTATGCACGTATCTATATGTTCTATTAATATGTGTTATACATGTTTGTCTAAGAAACGACTCGTGTTTGCAGCTCTCATTTTTAATGAGAGTACTAAATTCTTTGTTAATAACATTATTCTCTTAACATCTGTTTACTAACCTTTGTAATTTCTATTGACTGACCTTTTTAACATAGGTTGACTAACATGCATATCTCTTTAATATCTATCCATCTGGCAAGTTCTGTTTGAGATAATGGATAACATTTTTTAGGAAAGTCTATTGGAAAGCAACAGAGGTTTTTAACAGTTAATAGACAACAGTAGGTTACTATCAACATAATGGAATTGCTGTTGAATAAATCTATTGACCATTAGTGTATATCAATTTTATAAGTCTGCACTAATTATTTTTTCTCTCTGTTGAATTCTAAATGGGATGTTGACCAAAAGTCTAACAGATGTTTACCAAAAGTCAAACAGTTGTTGACCAAAAATCAAACAGATGTTGACTAACAGATAAACAGATGTTGACCAAAAGTGAAACAGATTTTGAACCACTAAGAATCATAGTTTTGCCAACAGTGGTTTGACTTTGGTCAAACAGAGTTTTTGAAAACAGTGGTTTCACTTTAAGCAATCATCAATGGAATTGGTCAACTTTATTTGCAAAAATTGGTTTTAACTTTATTTGAATTTAAATTACAAGTACCGTATATTTCTCATTCTTATTGCAAGAATTGTCTTTGATCTAAAGTTAATAAAATATAGTATCTCAGATGGTTTTGAAAACAGTGGTTTCACTTTAAGCTATCCATCTGGTAAGCTCTGTTGGAGATAATGGATAACATTTTTTTAGGAAAGTCTGTTGGAAAGCAACTGAAGTTTTTAACAGTTAATAGACAACAGTAGTTTGCTATCAACATAATGGAATTGCTGTTGAATAAACCTATTGACCATTAGTGTATATCTATTTTATAAATCTGCACTAATTATTTTTTTACTCTCTGTCAATATGGGCTATGCATGGTTTTCTAAGAAACGACCCGTGTTTGCACACGAGTCTTACCGCTAGTACTCTATAATAAAAGAAACCAATAATGGGACACATGTCATTCATTGGAGCCATTTATTTTTTAGTTTTTTAATCTCTATCTCCTACTTAATTATAATTAATACTAATGAAATTCCCCGCGCTACGTGGCGGGGAATTCGAACGTTATCGATTCGTTTCGTTTTGTAACGGGATAAGCACGACAGCCATTCGGTTCGTTACTTACCGGTGTTTAAATAAATGTAATTTTATATATTAAATACTAAACACGTCGTATCTTTAAAAAACCCGTGTATAGTCGGGTTGAAAAATCTACCAAATAATAAAAAAATTATATCCTAAATAAATGTAATTTTATATATTAAATACTAAAAACGTCGTATCTTTAAAAAAACCGTGTATAGTCGGGTTGAAGAATCTACCAAATAAAAAAATTATATCCTTAAAAACCTCGCGTTTTACTCGAGTTGAATAAACATAATTTTTTATACCAAATAATAAAAAAATAGTTATATTTTTAATAAATTAGGATAACATTTAATATTAATTTATTATTTATATATTTAATATAAGATAACTAGATAAGAGAGGTATTTGTTTTAAAAATATATTAAATTAACAATTTATATTTGAGGATAATATTTTATTAAAGTATGATAAGATTTAATATTAATTTATTATTTATTTATTTGGATAAATATAAATTTGAGGATACCTTCAATGAATAGCACATGTCCAAAAATTGATTTCTTTTATTATAGTATAGATTAATTAAAAGAAAATTATAAAATTAAATTAAATATACATTTAAGCAATTCATATAGGAGATAATATAGTCTTTTGAAATATTTATTAGATTTCAAACTTATTTATCTTGAAATTAACAAAAAACGTACACTAAATATAAATTAATATAATGTAAAGAGTTAAATGTCATTTTAGTCTCTGTGCTTTGGGTCTTTCTGTCCGTTTAGTCCAAAAGTTTTATAATACACAGGATTTATAAAGATATAACAAGATATAACTTTTATTGATTGGTATATAAAATTACATGAGCTCAACCCATACAGATGAGCTTTTTTAAAAATGTAACTTTTTCATTATTTAATATATGAAATTAAATTTACTCAATCCGTACAATAAACCGGGTTCGTAACGATATAACTTTTTTATTATTTAATATATAAAATTACATTCATTCAACACATGTAATGAACGAGATTTTTAAAGATATATTGTTTTATTAAATTACATTTATTCAACCCGTGTAATAAACGAGGTTTTTAAATATATTTTTTTATTATTTGGTATGTAAAATTACATTTATTCAACCCGTATATTACACGGGGTTCTAACCTAGTAATAATTAAACTATTTCTGTTCACATTTAATTTTGTTATTTATATACAACTAGTAGATGCCCCGCCCACATTGCGGGACGATAACCGAATAATTCTCAACTAATTAAAAAAGACTACTATAATTTTGCTAGGAAAAAAACAAAAACGATGATAAGACCGTAATTTTGGGCTTGGGGCAAAACTGTGATTTTTCAGGACTAATGAGCTAGTGTTAGGCAACTCCTTGAGACGAAAAAAAATCAAATCGAGTAAACCAATTAAAACAAAAAAACCTTTATAGTTTTGGTAAAAAAAACTAAAACGATGGGAAAAACGTAATTTTTAACTGAGGGCCAAATCATAATTTTAATTCGGGGATAAATTGTAAACTAAATGGACCAACGGGGGAGTGCCAGAAAGTTGCCGGCACGACTGTAATTTTACACTGGGGGAAAAATTGTAATGTCACCAGGAAAACAAACAAAAACGAAGGGGAAAATCTAAAGTTAAGTTGAGGCTAAAATCGTAACTTGGATGTGAGAAAAAAAACTAATGGCAAAACTATAAATCTATACGGGGCAAAATCGTAATTTTGAACCGATGGCAAAATTGGAATTTTTAGCCAGGAGCAAAAGCGTAAGTTTATTTTTAAGTGGTGGTAAAAACATAATTTTGAACTAATGGAAAAATTGTATTTTTTAAGGGTTGAAACGGGGCAAAATCGTAATTTTTTAACCGGGGGTAAAATTGAAATATTTAGCTGGGAGCAAAAGCGTAACTTTATTTTTAAGCGGGGGCAAAAACATAAATTTGAACTGATGGCAAAATCGTAATTTTAAAACAAGATAAAATTATAGTTTTGTTAAGCCAATAGGGGAGTGCCAGGCAGCTGCCGCCCTTTTTGCCCAATTGAAGGGCTCAACTATTCCCTGCTTACGTCACAAACTTATGTTTGTAGTAGTTAGAATTTGATTATTGTAACACAACGAAAACTTTTGTAGAAAAATAGAAATATGAGATTGTTTATCTTTGTGGTAATAAAAAACTTAAAGAAACGTTAAATTTACAAGTGTGTAAAGTATTTTACTTTAATAAAAAAAAACTTAAAGAAACTATAAATTTACAAGTGTTGAAAGTATTTTACTTTATAAAAGTTGGTAATAAAAGTTGTTAAAGAACATCCATTGTGATAATCCAGATTAAGTCATTTTATATATCTTAAATTGTTAGACTTTAAATAAATGATATAACATATTTTATAAATATAGCTCCCAACTTAATAAGGGAAATTGCACGTAAAAACATAATTTACCTGTTTGAATCATATACAACAAAACAAAATTTTTCATGAAAATAGTCTCTGTCTTTCTCTTTTTTTTTCTTTTGTAAATTATACTAGAATAACCATTTGAGTAATAAGTTTTTTTAAGAGTAAACTCTATCATGTGAGGTGATTTTACATATTTCCCAATTAGTTCAGCTGCACTCCTTTTATGTGTACAACTCTAATGTCAATTTAGTCTCCTATTTAGGAAAGTATAGGACCAAGAGACGCACATAAGTCTAGCACCAACCCACAAAGAAAATAAGTATACATATTTGTACATCATATATGCATACGGAGATATGTATTAATAAGCGTGTATATATGTAACACATATTTTAATATTGGGAAATCAATACTCAACGTAAACATATGTCAAAGTCAATGTTTTTATAACCGGACCGGACGTTGAACCGGTCTCCTTACCGGTCCACTGGTCGGACCGGTCGAACCGGATAACACTTTTTATATGTTTATCTTTAAATGTATAATCACACTTATTCACAAAACTAAATAAAGTAAAACAATTAACAAAATTAAAATATGGTTATTCTTTAAACTAAATCAAAATCTGATTATGCTTTAAACTATATTGAAAGTTGGATATTCTTCAAACTAAATTAAATATACTCACAAAAAATCTGTAAACCTTTACTTTCCCCAAAGTGCTTTGGAAACTGAGATTGAGATGTCATAATTATATATTTCTTTTTTCTTTTAACACGCAACATATTTTCTCATGTTCTCCTATGAAGACACATATCCGTAGCCGGACATTATCCATCAAGGACGAACCACCAATCGTGTGCATCCTCCGCGAAGACACATCCACTCCGTCCCCCATACAGCTCCGGAGACGAACCATCGTTCAAGTGCATCTGGCCGAATGATGTCATCTCAGTTGACCACTATAAATACCTCATCGAAGTACAACCTCAAGTACGATTTTCTGAACCACCGTCCCTACTTTCTCTCTCTATTTTCTCTCTCTAAATAAATACTTATCCTCACGCCGGAGGGTGGTCGCAGAGGGGCCCTCCCATCTCTGCGGCGAGCCTAACGGTTTTCTGTTTTGCAGGAACCTTTCCTAGCTCTTTACAAGACCCAAACCCTCGATTACAGGCTCCGGTCTTAGATCGATTCTTTGGTTCTTCAATTGGCGCCATCCGATTTCACAAGCTCACAGTCCTTCACTTTAGTGAATTTCTTGAGCAGTAAACTGATCTATGGCGGCCTCGAGTTCCATGAATTCGGGAACCATAGCTGTTAGTACGCAAACTACAGCACCAGTACGTGTTAGCTCCATAACTTCAGCTCCTTTGAGTTCAGGGCCAGGAACAACTTTGCCGTTCATCCTGGTTCCAACATCTCAAACATCAGAATTTGATGCCGAGTTCTTGTCAAAAAATGCAAGTCTTCTCCGAAGACTAAAAGCCCAGCAAGCAAGAAATGAAGAAATCCTCGGTTTACGAACCAGGCTCTTTCACGACGAAACTCCGGTAAGGACTACGGGTCCTACAATGTTTACCCCTCCTACTTTCTCCACAGTCATTACCTCGGAAACTTATAGCGGATTTATGCAGGGTTCTTCCGGACCATCTCCGGCAATGGCAATGCGAAATGAAATTCAAATAGAAGCAATTAATGATCCGGAGCTTACCAAGCCTTACCATCCGGTCTCCATGACTGCCAAGTCTAAATTCAGTGCCCGCATCACACACGCTAAGCTCCCTCCGAAGCTCAAAATGCCAACCACGGTAAAGAAGTATGATGGTACAACTGATCCAGACGATCACATGTTCGACTTCGATGGAGCTGCACGAGTGGAGCAATGGCCAATGCCGGCGTGGTGTTTTATGTTTGCACAAACCTTAACTGGGGCTGCCCGTGTATGGTTTGACGCACTAAACGAAGGAGAGATAAATGACTTCGAGGAGTTCCGAAGGTTGTTCCTCCAGAATTTTAGCCAACAACGGCACTACTCCAAAGAAATCACTGAAGTTCATAACATCCGAAGAAAGGATGGAGAATCTTTGGATAGTTTCATAGACCGTTTTAATCGGGAAAGCATGCAGATTAGTGGGGTAGTCGACCAATTAAGGATCTCCGGATTTTGCCATGGTGTTCGGAACAACCAGTTAGTCAAAAAACTGCACGAGAATTTGCCAAAAACCATGGAAGTCTTAATGGAACGAGCCAGAGCTTTTGCTCGGGGAAAAAATGCATGTAATCCAGCTCCGGAGTCGGATCATAAGATGTCTTCTTGGAAGAAAAATGGTGGGTCCGTATTTGACAAAGCCCCGTCCAGCAATAGAGGACGATCGCACCCTTACAGCAGAAATGACAGATCTCAGAGAGGACCAAGCTCCTGGTCAAGGTTTTACAACCTATCGGATCTTTCCAAAACTCCGAGTGAAATCCTCAGTGCTGAAGGAGCAAACTTTCCTACCCCACCAAAGCTCCGAAACCCAGGTGACAAAAACTCCAAAAAGTACTGTGAATACCATCATGCGCGGGGGTCACAACACGGATGACTGTTGGTCTTTAAAGCAAGAAATAGAGAAGGCAGTTCGCTCCGGTAAACTATCACATCTGGTGAAAGAAGTTAAAGAAGGGAAGTCCGTAGGAAACGCAGCAGATAACCCAAACAACCAGCCAGCGATTTGCATGATCAGAAAAATGAACAATCAGGGCATTAAGCGAACCAATCAGCACATGGCTGCCTGGATGCAGCAGCCAATTGCCTTTCCTCCCATTATCTCCGAAGAAATCAAAGACGGACCAATCATCGTATCTGCAGTAATCGCCGGTCACAAGGTCCGGAGAGTTTATGTCGATAGCGGAAGTGCTACAGAGATTATGTATCAACAGTGTTTTCAAGAGTTAGCTCTGCAAACCAAAGCGAAACTAATACGGGTCTCCATGCCTCTAGTAAGCTTCTCCGGAAAAATTGTACAGCCCATCGGGCAAATCACTTTGCCTACCACAATGGGGGAGGGAAGCATGGTCCTAACCGTTAATTTGACATACCTAGTGGTAGGTGCAAGGTCCGTTCACAACGTCATACTTGGGAGACCGGGCATGTGCGCTTTTGGTATCATCAGCTCCACCATTCACGGCTCTCTAAAGTTCCCCACCGAAGCGGGGATCGCAACACTGCACTCTGAGTCAACGATCTGCGTAGGAGAGGTGCGACAAAGTAAAATCGACGTTCCACATCCGAACCCTCTTACAGAAGAATGGGCCGTACACCCGCACTTCCCAGAACAAAAAATTGCAGTTGGGGCTCAACTTCTAGAACGAATCAAAAAGAAATTATGGAAGCTGTTATCTAATTCACTCGATGTATTTGCATGGCAAACCTCTGATATGGTTGGAGTACCTCGGTGCTTGGCCGAACACAAGTTGAAGGTGTCGCATTCGGTAAAACCGGTGGCTCAAAGAAAAAGAAATATGGCCCCAGCCCGAAACAAGGCTATCTCCGAGGACGTGCGGAAGCTACTAAGTGCCGGAATCATCAGGGAAGTACGGTACCAGACATGGGTCTCTAATCCAGTAATGGTAACAAAGAAAGATAAGACTTGGAGAATGTGCGTCGACTTCTCCGATCTAAACAACGCTTGTCCGAAGGATTGCTATCCTTTGCCAGAGATCGATTTAAAAATTGATTCTCTTTCTCGTTTCCGCCTCAAATGCTTTTTGGACGCATATAAAGGTTATCACCAAATCCAAATGGCTTTGGAAGACGAAGACAAGACCGCGTTCATAACAAACGAGGGCCTCTTCTGTTATACTAAAATGCCATTCGGATAAAAAAACGCCAGAGCGACGTACCAAAGATTGATGGATAAAGCGTTCAAAGACCAGATCGGAAGAAATCTAGAAATTTATGTGGATGACTTGGTCATAAAAAGTCAAGCCGAAGATAATATGATCGACGATATACTCGAAACCTTTGCCAGGCTTCGGAGTATCAATCTCAAACTTAACCCCAAAAAGTGCTCTTTTGGCTTGGAAGAAGGAAAGTTTCTAGGGGTATGGATAACACGATCCGGAATACAGGCACATCCAGACAAAATCGAGGCAGTAGTCTCCATGCAGCCCCCAAAGACGGTCAAAGAAATCCAATCATTAAATGGGAAGTTGGTAGCACTCCATCGTTTTGTATCAAAAGCAGCTGACTGCTCCATCCCTTTCATGAATGTGTTAAAGAAGCGAACAGAAAAAGGTCAGATAGTATGGACACCGGAAGCTGATTCGGCATTCCAAGAGTTGAAAGTATGTCTCGGATCGTTACCCACTTTGACCGCCCCAATTACTGGTGAAACTGTCACAGTGTATCTCTCCGCCTCTCATTTCACGGTAAGTGCGGTACTCGTGGTATATCGGGATCAAGCACAAATCCCAGTTTACTACGTAAGCCGCATCCTGAAAGATTATGAAACTAGGTACCCAATGATAGAAAAATTGGCACTCGCATTGGTGCATGCCTCCAGACGCCTCCGAAGATATTTTCAGGCTTTTAACATAGAGGTGCGAACTGATCTCCAGATCCAACAAATTCTTAGAAAGCCCGAGGTTTCAGGACGCTTAACCAAGTGGGCTATCGAACTCAGCGCATTCGATATCACCTACCGAACTAGGGGACCGGTAAAGGGTCAGGCTGTGGCCGATTTCCTTGCAGAGGTACCAGTCGGGGAAAGTACCAAAGAAAAGACCGTCCCGCCAAAAGTATGGAACCTATATACAGACGGAGCCTCCAGCAAAGAGGGGCCAGGAGCCGGGTTGATCCTGATAGATCCAGAGGGAATGGAATACACTTACGCCTTACGCTTCGATTTTAAGACCTCAAACAACGAAGCAGAATATGAGGCTCTCCTAGCAGGGCTCCAAACCGCAGCAAAAGCCGGTGCGTCCTCCGTATTAGCACATGTTGATTCATTACTAGTCGCCAATCAGATTAGCGGAGAGTATGAAGCACGAGAAGAAAACATGATCCGGTATCTAAGCCAAGTTAACAGTTTGATCGCTTCATTCGATTCTTGCAAGATTGTTCATATACCGCGAAGCAAGAATAAGAAGGCGGATGCTTTAAGCAAACTTGCTTCCGTAGCATTTTGCCACTTATCTAAAGAAGTGCTAGTCGAAACTTTACAAGCTCCGGCCGTTCAACAAGCGGGACCTGTAATGTCCGTCTCTGTGCAACAAAAATCTTGGATGACTCCGATCTTGGAATATTTGAAAGATGGCTTACTACCGGAGGAGAAAGCTCAAGCCCGGAAGATAAAAGTAAAAGCGCTGCAGTATCAGGTCCATGATGGACAACTTTACAGAAAGACCTTCCTGGGTCCACTCCTGAAATGCTTAACTCCAGAAGAAGCCAGTTATGTCATTAGGGAAATCCACTGGGGAATTTGCGGCATTCATGCTGGACCAAGAATGGTCGTCGCTAAGGCTATGAATGCCGGGTATTTTTGGCCTGGTATGCACCAAAGTGCCGTCAGGGAACTACAAGCATGTGAAGATTGCCAAAGGCACGCACCTGTTAGCCACATGGCCAAAAACAACCTTATCCCCGTAACCTCCGCATGGCCATTCCAGAAATGGGGGATTGACATTGTTGGCCCTTTCCCAGCTTCCACCGGAGGGGTGAGATTCCTGTTGGTCGCCATTGATTACTTCACAAAATGGATTGAAGCTAAACCCCTCCGGACCATCACAGGAGAGCAAGTGCTAAGGTTTGTCTGGGAAAGCATAGTATGCAGATTCGGAATGCCCCTTTGTATAGTAAGTGACAACGGAAAACAGTTTGCGGAAAAACCATTCAAAACATGGTGCCAAAGAATGCAGATTGAGCAGAGTTTTGCTTCGGTTGCCCATCCCCAGGCTAATGGGCAAGTAGAAAGAGCCAACCGCAGTATCGTGGAAGGCATTAAAAAGCGTTTGGGGAAGGAAGGTGTAACACCTCGAATTTTTGTGTCCAATGATGTGTTAACACGTGTCATTTGTTTACACGTGGCATTGATATTAAATAAAGGACTAATATTGACAGACCTTGAATGTATGTAAATTCGAGGGTAATAAATGTCAAACAAGGGTAAATATACTGTATAGTAACCCTAAGTGGTGCTTATACCTTCAAACGAATAAATCATGGATCGTACGGAAGCGAAACGCGGAAGAAAGTGAGAGATTTCAAGCTACAGGGGTTAACTGTGTCAACATGTTTAATTATACCTCTGAGTGACCCTTTAACGCTCCCGAGGCTTTGTAACAGTATTATACGCTCACTAGAATATACCGTATAAATTCCGCGAAGTTCCGTTTTAAAACGAGAAAGTTATGGTCAAATTCGTATGAGAAAGGTTAAAAGCGTCAACAATGAAAGTTAAGGCTTTCCGAATAATTAAATAAACTAACCAGGGACTTAACTAAGCGGGTAAATAACACAAGGCCCTTAATTGTAATTAACCAAGGGCCAAACCGCAAAGTTACCCCTTCAAACCCGAGAGGTCAGGTTAATAATTACGAAAGATTTCGTTATTAATTACCAGGATTTCGTAATGATTACAAAAGATTTTAAAAAAAAACCTGAAAATCAAGCCTCTCGCGACCCGCGTTGTGTTTTGGGTTAAGTGGAGGCGGGCCGCGAGCCACCCCTTAATCGCGTTTGATGTTTGAACATTAGGCGGCCCGAGTTAAAATGTGCATAAACTCCCATGCGGGCCGCGTGGGACGCCCAGATGCAGAAACTTTGGCTTTTTATGCCTTTTGAGCTTGTGAACGATCAAACCATCAATTAATGAAGCATGGGCGCCCCCTACTCGACCCATAGCACCATGGGACACCTGCCCATCATCCATGATCAGTGTAGACCAATGTGTAATGATCTTGGAGCTTATTTTTCACTATAAATAGGCACATTGTGTTCATAACTATCACACAACTCAAAGCACACTTCTCTGGTCATTCTAAAGGCTCTCAAGCATTCTTCTCTGTTCTCTAAGCAAGTCTCAACTTCTGTAAGTCGTTCAAATCCATTGTGGTCTTGTTTTTCACTAGATTTAGCTTATAAACCAAACCGTCGTAACTAACGGTTGTCATAGCGATAATTCACAAATGGTCCAGTGAATTGTCGGATCAAAAGTAGTTATGGGTTGGTATTTATATGGGTAGTAAACCCCTAAAAGGGTTCCCTCTGATCACCACTCTAACTATGTCGAATGTCGAGTCAAACGTGCACTTAAAAAGTCAACAGAAAGTCATTTTGCCATTTTGTACATAATCTGTAATGTATATGCTATGAAACCTGTTTTGGCACTCATAAAACATGATATTAAGTATATAAACTTGTTTGCGCTCGTTTGAATCGACCATTTGCTATATTGACCCGGTTCGGAGCCGAATGTCGCAAAAGTTTGACTTTTGCTTTGACTTCAGTTCTGACCCGTTTTAGTGAGGTATAGATATGCCTTAGGACTCTCTTAGGACCAGGTTACATGATGGTATAACCCTCTGTGACCGGTTCATTGTTTGTCCGAGTCTTTTACGCATTTCCGTTAATCGCCTAAAAGTTGACCGTAACGCCCTTTTTTAAATAAAACGAGCATTTCGGGCGCGTGAACGGACCATAACCTTGATTACTAAATTATAAGCATGTCCTTAAAGTTTCACGTCAATCTGAGGTCTAGAATGAGAGTTATGCTAAAAAGCGCAATTAAAGTAAACTTTTGTAATAAACGGCGCAATTAGCATAACGCCTATCTAAACCAAGATTTCGTCACCAAAACTTTTACCCACTGTTATAAAATAATATTTTTGGAATTTTAAAGATTTTTAATAATTTTTACCTTGCTCATAACCTGCGGTTATGGCTACGGTTCGGTAAATACCGAATATGCCCTTTTCGGCCAAAACATGAGTTCTACATGGTCTTTTGACCCGATTCCAGTTGCTACTGATTTTAAATAATAAATAAAGTATTTTAAACTTTATAAACTGTTCGGGAAACTCAGATTTCCTGTAGAACTCGAAAAGCTCTTTAAAAGTCTTTAAAATGACCGAAAAACCCCTACGGGGCATAATATTAACTTAAACTCGTTACGGGCATCACGGAAGGTATCCTACTGATACCACAACCTCTTTAAGGCATATTGACTTAGGAAATAAGCGTAGGACTCTCGTGGTTAACCGTTGCGCCTATTGCGCGCACGATTCGGCTTATGAAACTAGTTTTCATAAATTAGCCGATATGGGTCAAACCATATTATTTTGACCCCAAAATCCAGAGTGTGAACCTTAAACCCATATAAAACAAGTCTCTGAACTTGTTGGGTCAGAATCACACTCCATTCTCGGTTTTCGCCTTTTCGCGCGATTAAACCGTATTTATATTTCGGAACCAACCGGTCTAGGCTACGGCCAATATAAAGACTCGTTAGGATTCTAATAGGTTAATTAAAACCTTCGTTCCAGAATAGGAGCCCCAGTAAAAGCTACCTGTGACGTAATCTATTAAAGGAATATACTTGCAAAGGTAAATACTTTTAACTTATTTTCCCTTATACGGGCTTGGGATACGGTATATTAATACCGCTTGATTGAGCATCATATCTTCCATCGCTTAGGTGGTTAATTGAATAATGTGATCGGCTCATTTAAACAGTCTTGTTACTTAAAAGCCTTTGGGGGGTTAATGACCGTTGTCCCGGTTATCCTTGGCATCATTTTACGAAATGGCCACGACCTCGACATCCCGGTGTAGGCGTACACCCGGTATATTATGTCGACATTATTATTAAAAGACGTAGCCGTTGGTTTTTACACTACGGTTTTACGCAATGTGGTGTGTCTATTAATCTTTAACCCGGACAGGATCCGGGCTACTGAACGCATAAAAGGACATGTAATTTGTCACACCCCGATCTCCACGTGTCACCGGTGGGCCCGGTGTGGGGTATGGTGACGTAGTTGGCGTCGTCATAGACAAACAACACAATATAATAATGCACAGCGGAAGCAGAAATAGATTCATTTCAACTTAAAAAAATGTAATATTTAAATATCACGAATAGTTGAAACGGATCCACAGGCGGATCAAATAAAATAAGATAATTGTTCAACAGTTTATTGTCGTCCGAGCTTGCGAGACTATTGTGGACGCTCTTAGGAAACAGCCAGCCTAGTACGTATAGTACCTGCACTTAACCTTTTGGGAAAATACGTCAGTTTACACTGGTAAATACAAATTAACTGACTCATTTTGAAAATGATTGAAAATTGGTTTAAATGCACATGGCATAAAACATTTTTATAACTTGGGATAATTATGCAGTATAAATTGTGAACGAATTACATGCTACTCGTACGTTTGGTAGCCCGGGATCTTCTGTCCGGGTTAAAGATTAATAGACACACCACATTAAAGAGTTATACACGACGGGTGTACGCCTACACCCCGTGCTCTGGTCGTGGCCATCTCGTAAGATAATGCCAAGGATATCCGGGACACGGTCAATAACCCCCCAAATGCTTAAAGTAAAACAAGACTGTTTAAACGAGCCGAACAAACTATTCCAACTGGACAACCAAGGGTGCAGGATTTGTGCGCTCGATCAAGCGGTATTCTATATACCGTACCCCAAGCCCGTATAGGGAAAATAAGTCAAAATGTATTTACCTGAGTAAGTATGAATCACAATTGGTAAGTGTAGGTAGCTTTTACCAGGCCTCCTATTCTGGAACAAAGGTTTATAATAACCTATTAGATTCCTAACGGGTCTTTATTTAAGCCTAAGCTTAGACCGGTTAGTTTTAAGGACGATACGGTTCAAGCGCACGATTAAGCGAAGACCGGATAGAATGTGATTTAGTCCCGACAAGTTTGAATACTTGTATAATATGGGTATACTAAATACATTCTGGATTTTGAGACAAAAATGATAACGTTTGACCCGTTTCGGTCAATTTATGCAAACTAGTTACATAAACCGAACCGAACGCTAAAAGAGCGTTACGGGTAGGCAAAAGAGTCATATGCAAGTTCCCTGAGATAATATGCTTTAAATATGATATAATGTCAGCAAGTTATGTTCTATATTGCCCCGAATGAATTTAAACTCAATTTATGCCTTATAAGGGCATTTTGGTTATTTAAAAGATTATAAAAGAGTTAAATTGGAAATCTGAGTTACGGGTCTGATTTATACAGTAAATATACTTAGTTTGACATATTATAACAGTAGGGTATGACCCGTATACAAAACTTATCATTTAAAATCAAACTATGCACCGTAGGGGTATTTTGGTAATTTCACAAGGGCTAAAAATGCCAAAACTGGAAATCTGAGTTCAAGAATTTATACTTACTGTTATTTTATAAAAATATACTAAATACATCAGTAGGTATGAACCTTATATGTTTAATTTGGGTGTAACGCATACTATGCGTTAAAAACGCTTAAAAGTGCGATTTAAAGCCGTTTCCAGGTTTTTAAAAGAAAGCTGAGATTTTTATGTTTCCAGAATGCTCAAAATATTTTATTTAACAAATAAAATCAGTAGAAAAAGGTTTGGGGTCAAAAGGATTTATAAAACTCATTTTATGGTCTAAACGGTCAAAACCGGCATTAACCGAATCGACTTAGCGACCTATGATACGATCAGCCAAAAATTAAATAAAAATCATCAAAAATCCCAAAATATTATATAACATCAGTGGGTAAAAAGTTTTATATCAAAACGTGGCCTGAAATAGGTTATACGCTGAATGCGCCGTTTATTAAACATAAAGATATAGTTTTACGATATCGGCCATAACTCAAAATCTGGACCACCAACTGATCTCAAATTTTCGGTGCAAGTTTATAAATCAGTAATAAAGATTTCTACTCTTTCACTTTTCCAAAAATCACGTTTTATATCAAAAAGGGCAAAATAGTCAACTTTAAGCATTAATCGGAAACATGCATATGAATCGGTTAAGCATAGACTCAAGTTGTAAAAATTCCAGAGAGTTAAACTTAAATAAAAAATGGTCAAAAATAAACTCCAATACAGATCTCAAACATGCATGCATGGATCCGAATCGAGAGTCAACGAAAAAGTCGTTTTACAAGACTTTCGGTTCCGATCCGAGTTTATACTAAAGGATGTCGAGTTGATCATGATAAAACATATTCTTATGTTCATTATAAAGTTATTTTTTGATGATCAAACTGATTGCATGTCATCTACATTACCATTTATGCTATATTTCACAAAAACAATTTATGTTGACTTTTTAAGAACAACTTTGACTCGACAAATAGCATGCTTAGAGTGGGAATCAGAGAATACCCTTTTGAGGGTTTGTTTCCCACATCAATACCAACTTAAAAGTGGTTTCAATTTGAGAAATGACAGAGCCAATTTCGTTTAATCAAAAAGTCAAACTATATGAACAACGGTTTGACTTTTGGCTAATAATCAAAGCTAGAACGAATTAGAGGATGATATGAATGCTTACAAAGGTCCTAATGAAGCTTAGATAACACTAGGAGGTTGCCTTGCCGATCAGATTGCTCCTGAAATGCCTTGTGAGTTCTTGCAAGTTTGTATGTGTTCTTGTTTCTAACACAAGTGCCCCCAAATGATGAGTTTGATCAGATTATAAGGTGTTTTCAGGTGTTATGAGAGGCTTCCAGGTGTCCTTACATGCATGGCCATCTATTGGTGCAAATGGGAGGTGCTCATAGCTGTTATACACTCACAAAACTGACCCAAAGTGCAAAATTCACGATTTTCTGTTGCTGGGCAGGCCATGCGGCCCGCTTAAGGCAGCCCAGGCGGGCCGCCTGGGGGTCTGCAGGTCCAAACATTCTTCAAATGTTGCAGTTTTGGTCCCTGTCCTTTGCTCGCGAGGTTTTGGCTATTTATCTTGACTCGTAAACCCTCAAACTTGGTTTTTAAGAACCTTGGGACATTTACCAACATGGTAATGTCCTCGGTTAACTTTGCGCTCACCCGAAAAGTCATGAAACTCGACGTTGACGCTTTTAACCCCTCAAGTACGGTTTTGGCCATAACTTTCTCATACGATAACGAAACTTCATGAAATTTTTACCACATATTCTAGTGAGTACATTTTAGCATTACAAGGCTTCGGGTCTGCCAAAAGTTCACTCAGAGGTATAAATTCAACATGTTGACACTTTTAGCCCCTATAGTTTGTAATTCCTCACTTTCGGGCAAATTTCCGCTTTGTATGATCCATGATCCATCCGTTTAGGGTTATAAACATTATGTAGGGTTATCATAGAGTCTATTTATCCATTGTTGACACTTTGGACCCTTACGTTCCATAGTTTTCACTGTTTGTCAACTTTAGTCCCTCTAAAGTTTATTTTCGCATATGCAAAGTCTATGACACGTGTCAATACATTATTGGACGTAAATTTTCGAGGTGTTACATCCTCACCCCCTTAAAAGAAATCTCGACCTCGATTTTTACTGGAACAAACGAGGATATTTCTCTTTCATCGTGGATTCCACTTCCCACGTGTATTCGGGACCTCTACGGGCATCCCATTTGTCCTTAACAATAGGTACATGCTTCCTCCGAAGCTTCTTTACCTGTCGATCCTCAATCGACAATGGTTTTTCAAGAACTTCAAACTCTCATCTGTGTGTATATCTGTATGCGGTATGACCAGTGATTTGTCAGCGATATACTTCTTCAGATTACAGATGTGGAACACATTATGAATAGCGCTAAGTTCTTCAGGCAAGTTTAACTTATAAGCGACTGACCCGACACGTTCGACAATCTCGAAAGGTCCTATGTATCTCGGGCTTAGCTTGCCTTTCTTACCAAATCGCATCACCCCTTTCCAGGGCGATACTTTAAGCAACACTTTATCACCTATATCGAAGTGAAAATCTTCGCGCCTTGGATCCATATTCGATACGGGTTTATCATTATATCACAAGTCTTCCAACCGTTATGTGATAGTGCTTCTTGACTTATTGGCGAAACATATCCCTTAATCCTTAGGGTGTAATACATTGCGAGCTCCACCAAGCTCCTTAAATAGGTTTTTTCTCATAAGTTATATGGTCTATGATACATTCGATTCCTTCGAATGATTTTTATATATTCAGAGCTTACTTAGTCTTGGTAATTAACAAATTGGCACACCCTTCCAGAGTGATATCTTTGTTGAACCTTATTCCTTAACAAGGACTTAGGAGGGTTGCTATTTTCATCAACCTTTGATTTTTCTGCCAACACTGGCAATCTCATAGATGATCAAGGATTTGTATGATCCTATTTGCTGTTTCCAAGGAAATTTTCAGATCCTGATGATTGGACGTACCAATCTTCTATTTAACAATAGGTATTCAACATTCCATCTAAGCAAGGTCTCCAAAGGAGCAGCCTTGATACTTATACATCAATTATTATAGAAAAGCTTATCTTAAATGTGAAATGGTTATTCCAACCATTACTTAAAATTAGTTCTTAAGGGATAGTTAATCCTCATAGTTAGTCGAACAATCGACGATCCTGGGCAGCTGATGGAAATTCTTAATTGTTGCCTATTTTGGGTTGCGGTATTTCGTGCATAAGCAAAATGAACCGTCTTTCTTAATTAACGATACCGATTTCTTCAGGATATCGAGTTAGGCTATATGAATCCTTTATTTTAAAACT
Source organism: Helianthus annuus (assembly GCF_002127325.2). Lineage (NCBI taxonomy): Eukaryota > Viridiplantae > Streptophyta > Magnoliopsida > Asterales > Asteraceae > Helianthus > Helianthus annuus. The sequence goes on along the minus strand of NC_035436.2, from coordinate 185,266,434 downwards.
TACTTGATTGGGGTTTCGAATTATCCAATGATGGTACTAGCCGTCTTGGGGATTCATAAAGATACAACCCTAAATGGGATATAGAAATCTTAATTCTACCTGCCTCTCAGGAGGTAAACAGGGAAGTCAAGATACAATGAGGTTACAGAGATTTTCCGAATCTCAGACTCCAGTTCATCCATCATTGCTCGAGTCACATGAATGACACATTTATGTGATAAGTCCACGAATTTCCTTAATCGGGAACATTTGCATGAAAAACTTCCATTCTGGATATCTTCTTTGAATACCATTAGTTGACTTTAGTACCATATGACCATCGGGATATCTTTGTGGTCCCATGCATTAAACCTCCATACTGATCAGGCATGGAAGCAATTCATGGAACATATTAAGATACACAAATCCCCATATGGCGCTTTTATCATACCATCTGGTATTCGTAATCGATTGAGATCAAGGAGATATCAACTGTATATGCCGACGCACCTCCTTTATAGAGAAGGTACTTCAAAATTTTACGGTTGAAGGTTTCTGATGGGAACAGAAGAAATGGTTCTTACGATCTTGCTTGTAAGTCTTACCTTACACTTAATATCTGGGGTTCTTATGGGATATTTTTCTAAGTGTTTGCTAAGCTTATGGTTTTATGAGAAACTTATCAGTACCTGAACCCAAACGAAATTCTCAGTACTAAAAATCACAATAGGGGATTTATCTAATATCATTATTAATGCGAACTGCCTCTAATCATTTATCGGGAGGGTTAAACGCCTCTATTCTTAATCCTTTCAAACTCAGCTGCAGGATCTTTAACAATTTTGGGGCAGTCTTAGCGTTGATTGGTTATTTATAAATCTATAAAACGTGAGTAGCTGAGGTAGATCCATAATGGATTTATGACAAGCAGGCTTTGAACCTTAATGTGCCCTCTTATCGCCGGTGCTAACCACAAATGACTATTGCATTAAGCTTAGGCTTTGGGTAATTTGAATAGGGTACTATCTCAGCCAATGAATTAAAATCTGCGACATACTGTCGATAGTCTATACCTTTGTGGCGAGAGTCAAAAAATTCTTATTCCATCTTTTCCATTTTGATGCGAATAATAGATATTTCTAATAAGGTCCTTAACACTTGGTCCATCCCATAGTGTATAAGAGAATCTTTCTTGTGGACTTCATTAATGTCCTTATTAATTAAGGGTATTACCATCGAATGGCTGATGCATACCTTACAGTGTTCTTTTTAACTTAACCACTGATACACCAAATGGCTTCTACTTCATCAATTAATTTCCTGAAATCGATGGCCCCTTTTTTTACTCATTTATGTCTCTGGACTTCCCCCAGACGAAGTACTTTTAAGTACATCCAAAAAGAATGGGCTCCTTGCCATTTATCGTTTTGCTGGGTTCATTCTTCGCGCTTGAAGTGCGAATAAAGTTCTTCTTGTGAGCAGCGACATGTGTTTTTGAGCAAATAGCAAACAGCATTTAGCTCCTCGATCCTTTTCATGGCTCTTCTCCCAGCCTTTCTAATGGCTGCGATAATTGCCGATTTGGAGATTAATTCTATTGATATTGAGGTTTACTCTTGATGCACCATTAACATTTGTCGCATCTCTAGCATTGCGACTGTTGTTTGCCTTATACGAGTTTTCCCTACTCGAAACTTTGGTATTAAATACCAGATTCAACAAGTGCTCAGGCAGTCCTTACCATGAGTCTTCCTTGAATTGCCAAGGGCTTAACATAAAAATCTTGATAACTACTTGCTTCTCATTACCTCGACTATAGATTTGGTTACAGGATGACTAATCCATTACTATTATTATGTCGAGTTCTTATACTGCGGAGACAAGGATAAAGGATAAGGATGGTTCCTAACGGATATATCCATCTGATATTGCTGAACAGTTTCTGGGGTACCATTGGCCAATCCTACTTTATACTTAACGCTTAGAGTTTTTAACAGGCAGATTCAAAGATTTATAAAATCCATTGTCTATGAAAGACTTATCTGAACCTCAATTAAGCAATACTCTAGCATGAGTGTTAATGATAAAGGAATTACCTGTTGCGATATTGGCATCCTGGTTAGCTTCTTGAGCACCCATTTGAGAGTTTCCAGCGTTGTTCTTCTTAGTCTCCCCAGGCTTCTTGGTTTTATTCGGGCAGTTAGTTCTGATGTGCCCTATTTCTTTGCAACCGTAGCAGGTTGCGTCTCCCAACTTCTTGCAATCCAAAGTCTTATGCTCCTTGGACTTGCAAATTCCACAGAGTAAAGGCCGGGATTCAAATCTGCATTTCCCGAGGTGGTTTTTCTTACAGGTTTTGCATTTGGTCTTTTTACCTAACTGCTGGTTGTCTTTTGAGTCCTTGCATTCATGGGTCTCGGGATCCACCTCTTCGCAGATGACACATCCCTTGGTCTGCTCATAGAAACACTTTCCAAAGTGCTTCTTCCCGCAGGTTTTACACTCGGGTTTTGCCTCCTTTGGCTTGAACTGGCTATAGTTGGGACTGGCCTTACCCTTTTTACAACCCTTACTCGGGGTGTCATCGGACTTTCGCTTGTGTTCTTTCAACGCACGGTCCACAGCGTTGTTTACGGCCATATCTATCATAGCTTGTAACTCGGTGCCTGTTAATTTCAGTCTTGCATCATCATTTTGTTTAACTGGATGATTGGGAGTTTCAGAGGGGTCGGCCATGATGATGCTTCGAAGGCTACAAACCAAGAAGTAATAGCTTACTTAATTATAGGGAATTGTCGAACTTGATAATTTAAATAGCCATGGTGTAAACAAACCATATAGGCCAATAGATAGTATTAAGTTTATTTGATCATGTTTTGCCTAGGTTTTTAAATAACCATCTTTGGCGTTTAAATGGAATAAAATCCTTTATACTTACTAGACAGGGGACATAAGTCACGACTGTCAATGTCATAGCGACACCTTATATAGCACAACGGCTTGTTCCATAGGACTTCTCGATGGCACAGATGCCTTGTCACTAGGGAAATTTTAAAACATAATCAATGATTCCTTTGGATCGGAAATTTTCATAATTCATTGTCTTGACAAGAAGTTATGAAATAAAACTATCGCTTTCACGTATGCATCTTTGCCCGTAGGTATACATCCCTGGTGGACGTTTAGATGTGTATATCATGTTCGACGATTGTTAGACATGATTCCTATCGATAATATAGGCTAAATAAAGGGGTTCGGAAAATTCCTAACATAAAGATGACAAGTGTGATTTTATCGCATCACTATTTTCAGGAGAGTTAACATGTTTACAGACGTTTAACAAGGATCTGAATCTCTTTAAGCAGGTCTTACCATCATAGCCAGGTCCCTAACGACATTCAAGCTAGGTTATACCCTTTGAGACTCTTTTTAGTATAATTACAGGCAGGAAAGGAATGATATTTATTTTATTCAGGATTATAATTATCCTAAATTTATTTAGAATATAACTATGGCACAAAAAGCCTAGTCACGTAGACAAGTTTAATTTATAACCAGGATTTTCACAGAATCGAGGTATTTGGGTCTGAATCACAGTTCATTACCCTTTCTTGACAGTGAGTTGCAGACTTCTACTGTCTCTTAGTCCCAGAGGACGTTATTTATTACCCGTAGGCACTTCATCCTTGATGGATGGCTATTTTACTTACAGGGAATTTTAAATAAATCCCAATTTTCAAATTTATTACCCGTAGGCACTTCATCCTTAATGGATGGCTGTTTTACTTACAGGGAATTTTAAATAAATCCCAATTTTCAAATATGACCTGTGTGATTTATATTGCATCACAATTTTCCCAGCATGTTAACACACTTTCAGGTGTTAACATAAATTTGGAATCTTTTTGACAGGTTCTACCATCTTGGCCATGTCTGCGACGACACGTGGCTAGGTTTCACCCCTAAGATTCTCTTTTTAACATAACGCAGATCAATCCTAAGTTGAGACGTTAATTATGGATCTGAATCTAATTATGGAGATACCATCTTGGCTCTGTCTTAAATGACACCTGAGCTAGGTCTTGTCCCTTTTTAGATTTTGCCATCTTATAATAATGGTAGATCTTGCAAAAAAAGAATGTTACTTTAATTTATTTCATATATTATATTCTTATATATTGAATAAATGAGATTCTAATAAAGTATTACAATGATTTTTTTTTAAATACTGAATTGTCCTAAAAGGAACTTAAAGGAAATGATGTTGTCCTCAAAGGGACCAAAAGATAAATACCGTTATAAAAACTTCTAAGGAAACGATCTTCAGTAAAAGGAGTCCCTTCCTCGTTATTTTATTTCTGAATGCTTTCTCCTTGGATGTTCATTTCATTTTAGCCGTGGTACGAAGCTCAGCATCTCGGGGTTCCGGGTGTGGAGAACTCCTATTACGGCTCCTTCGCTTGGCGACGCATCCAATATATAAAAATAATTGGAAGCAATAAATTCCAGATTAGAATCGGGAGTATTCCTATGTTAAGTCTAGACTCAAGTATGTGCAATTGTGTCACTGAGATTAAACACATTAGGATAGTGTTTAATTCACTCAGCGTTGGCTCTGATACCAACCTATCACACCCCGATCTCCACGTGTCACCGGTGGGCCCGGTGTGGGGTATGGTGACGTAGTTGGCGTCGTCATAGACAAACAACACAATATAATAATGCACAGCGGAAGCAGAAATAGATTCATTTCAACTTAAAAAAAATGTAATATTTAAATATCACGAATAGTTGAAACGGATCCACAGGCGGATCAAATAAAATAAGATAATTGTTCAACAGTTTATTGTCGTCCGAGCTTGCGAGACTATTGTGGACGCTCTTAGGAAACAGCCAGCCTAGTACGTATAGTACCTGCACTTAACCTTTTGGGAAAATACGTCAGTTTACACTGGTAAATACAAATTAACTGACTCATTTTGAAAATGATTGAAAATTGGTTTAAATGCACATGGCATAAAACATTTTTATAACTTGGGATAATTATGCAGTATAAATTGTGAACGAATTACATGCTACTCGTACGTTTGGTAGCCCGGGATCTTCTGTCCGGGTTAAAGATTAATAGACACACCACATTAAAGAGTTATACACGACGGGTGTACGCCTACACCCCGTGCTCTGGTCGTGGCCATCTCGTAAGATAATGCCAAGGATATCCGGGACACGGTCAATAACCCCCCAAATGCTTAAAGTAAAACAAGACTGTTTAAACGAGCCGAACAAACTATTCCAACTGGACACCCAAGGGTGCAGGATTTGTGCGCTCGATCAAGCGGTATTCTATATACCGTACCCCAAGCCCGTATAGGGAAAATAAGTCAAAATGTATTTACCTGAGTAAGTATGAATCACAATTGGTAAGTGTAGGTAGCTTTTACCAGGCCTCCTATTCTGGAACAAAGGTTTATAATAACCTATTAGATTCCTAACGGGTCTTTATTTAAGCCTAAGCTTAGACCGGTTAGTTTTAAGGACGATACGGTTCAAGCGCACGATTAAGCGAAGACCGGATAGAATGTGATTTAGTCCCGACAAGTTTGAATACTTGTATAATATGGGTATACTAAATACATTCTGGATTTTGAGACAAAAATGATAACGTTTGACCCGTTTCGGTCAATTTATGCAAACTAGTTACATAAACCGAACCGAACGCTAAAAGAGCGTTACGGGTAGGCAAAAGAGTCATATGCAAGTTCCCTGAGATAATATGCTTTAAATATGATATAATGTCAGCAAGTTATGTTCTATATTGCCCCGAATGAATTTAAACTCAATTTATGCCTTATAAGGGCATTTTGGTTATTTAAAAGATTATAAAAGAGTTAAATTGGAAATCTGAGTTACGGGTCTGATTTATACAGTAAATATACTTAGTTTGACATATTATAACAGTAGGATATGACCCGTATACAAAACTTATCATTTAAAATCAAACTATGCACCGTAGGGGTATTTTGGTAATTTCACAAGGGCTAAAAATGCCAAAACTGGAAATCTGAGTTCAAGAATTTATACTTACTGTTATTTTATAAAAATATACTAAATACATCAGTAGGTATGAACCTTATATGTTTAATTTGGGTGTAACGCATACTATGCGTTAAAAACGCTTAAAAGTGCGATTTAAAGCCGTTTCCGGGTTTTTAAAAGAAAGCTGAGATTTTTATGTTTCCAGAATGCTCAAAATATTTTATTTAACAAATAAAATCAGTAGAAAAACGTTTGGGGTCAAAAGGATTTATAAAACTCATTTTATGGTCTAAACGGTCAAAACCGGCATTAACCGAATCGACTTAGCGACCTATGATACGATCAGCCAAAAATTAAATAAAAATCATCAAAAATCCCAAAATATTATATAACATCAGTGGGTAAAAAGTTTTATATCAAAACGTGGCCTGAAATAGGTTATACGCTGAATGCGCCGTTTATTAAACATAAAGATATAGTTTTACGATATCGGCCATAACTCAAAATCTGGACCACCAACTGATCTCAAATTTTCGGTGCAAGTTTATAAATCAGTAATAAAGATTTCTACTCTTTCACTTTTCCAAAAATCACGTTTTATATCAAAAAGGGCAAAATAGTCAACTTTAAGCATAAATCGGAAACATGCATATGAATCGGTTAAGCATAGACTCAAGTTGTAAAAATTCCAGAGAGTTAACCTTAAATAAAAAATGGTCAAAAATAAACTCCAATACAGATCTCAAACATGCATGCATGGATCCGAATCGAGAGTCAACGAAAAAGTCGTTTTACAAGACTTTCAGTTCCGATCCGAGTTTATACTAAAGGATGTCGAGTTGATCATGATAAAACATATTCTTATGTTCATTATAAAGTTATTTTTTGATGATCAAACTGATTGCATGTCATCTACATTACCATTTATGCTATATTTCACAAAAACAATTTATGTTGACTTTTTAAGAACAACTTTGACTCGACAAATAGCATGCTTAGAGTGGGAATCAGAGAATACCCTTTTGAGGGTTTGTTTCCCACATCAATACCAACTTAAAAGTGGTTTCAATTTGAGAAATGACAGAGCCAATTTCGTTTAATCAAAAAGTCAAACTATATGAACAACGGTTTGACTTTTGGCTAATAATCAAAGCTAGAACGAATTAGAGGATGATATGAATGCTTACAAAGGTCCTAATGAAGCTTAGATAACACTAGGAGGTTGCCTTGCCGATCAGATTGCTCCTGAAATGCCTTGTGAGTTCTTGCAAGTTTGTATGTGTTCTTGTTTCTAACACAAGTGCCCCCAAATGATGAGTTTGATCAGATTATAAGGTGTTTTCAGGTGTTATGAGAGGCTTCCAGGTGTCCTTACATGCATGGCCATCTATTGGTGCAAATGGGAGGTGCTCATAGCTGTTATACACTCACAAAACTGACCCAAAGTGCAAAATTCACGATTTTCTGTTGCTGGGCAGGCCATGCGGCCCGCTTAAGGCAGCCCAGGCGGGCCGCCTGGGGGTCTGCAGGTCCAAACATTCTTCAAATGTTGCAGTTTTGGTCCCTGTCCTTTGCTCGCGAGGTTTTGGCTATTTATCTTGACTCGTAAACCCTCAAACTTGGTTTTTAAGAACCTTGGGACATTTACCAACATGGTAATGTCCTCGGTTAACTTTGCGCTCACCCGAAAAGTCATGAAATTCGACGTTGACGCTTTTAACCCCTCAAGTACGGTTTTGGCCATAACTTTCTCATACGATAACGAAACTTCATGAAATTTTTACCACATATCCTAGTGAGTACATTTTAGCATTGCAAGGCTTCGGGTCTGCCAAAAGTTCACTCAGAGGTATAAATTCAACATGTTGACACTTTTAGCCCCTATAGTTTGTAATTCCTCACTTTCGGGCAAATTTCCGCTTTGTATGATCCATGATCCATCCGTTTAGGGTTATAAACATTATGTAGGGTTATCATAGAGTCTATTTATCCATTGTTGACACTTTGGACCCTTACGTTCCATAGTTTTCACTGTTTGTCAACTTTAGTCCCTCTAAAGTTTATTTTCGCATATGCAAAGTCTATGACACGTGTCAATACATTATCTGGACCACAACCACGTTTCTCTCCTCCTGAACAGGAAGAGATACTCCAACGACTAGATCGTGTGGAGAGAGAGTTCGAGGAAGAGAAAAAGAGCCACCGAGGATTTCTCAAGGGCTTGGCGAACCTACTAAAGGGCAAAAAGAAGAAACGTGACCACTAGCCCTAATAGTTGTACTAATGTAATTTCTACTTTGAAAGAAGTCCCTGCGTGGACATTTATCGTATTTCAGTCCCTACGTGGACTTATCTTTTAGTCCTTGCATGGACACCTATCTTATATTAGTCCCTGCGTGGACTTGTCACTTATTTTTAAAACCTCCATGGAGGTATGTACTATTTAAAAGACCCGTTTAGGGCAATATGTGATTGTATTTGAGATTTTGGAACGTATGTTATGAGTTTGTTTTAATATGTATGAAATAAATCGAAACCATTTCTTTTCAATTGATCTGCCTAAATAAAGAATCTTAAGAGTGAAACCTAGCCTGGTGTCTTTTAAGATCCGGCCAAGATGGTAGGACTTAATTAAAAGATTCAAATTTCCTGTTAACCTCTGCAAGCATGTTGACGATCATGGCAGATGTGATTCGTTAAAATCACACAAGTCATTCTTATGCAATGATCCTTTAGAGGATTTCAAAGACCCAACTAAATGATTATAAATCATGGGTTAAAGCCACCAATAAAGGTGATCAAATTATTAAAACATCCATTAGTGATGTAGTGCCTACGGGCCAACCTTATTAAGACATCCATTAGTGATGTAGTGCCTACGGGCCAACCTTATTAAGACATCCATTTGTGATGTAGTGCCTACGGGCCAACCTTATTAAAACATCCATTAGAGATGTAGTGCCTACGGGCCAACCATATTAAAACAACCATTAGTGATGTAATGCCTATGGGCCATAATAATTGTCTTATAACGACAAAAGACAGTGGTGGTCTATGACTCCCTGTCAGAAAGGGGTAAAATAACTACGGTTCAAACCTCTATGCCTTTGATTCTCTGAAATCTCGGCTAATATTATAAAACATCCTCGTGATTAGGCTTTACGCTGCCGATATTATTGTTATAGCTAAAATAGGATATATTCAAATCCTAAGATTAAGTGAGTAATAAGTTAACCAGATATGGTCTCTGTTACCATGGTTAACGAATTGTCATAAAAGACAATTCTATAATAAGCTTCTGAATAAAATTTTGTTATCTTCTGTAACAGATTCTAGTTACAATGGCGGATCCCAATGGAGAGAATAGCCATACAAATGAAGATGACTACGACAATGCGCCAGTGCATCTGACAGGCGCACAGTTAAAGGCTCTGATTGACAACGCTGTTCAGGCAGCTCTGGATCGTCAATATACTGAGTCCCAAGGCATAACCGTATCAAAACCACCCTCCAAACCAAAGTCACAATCCAAACCACTCTCCAAACCCAAGAAAGATGGCGATAATCACTCGTCCGCTGAGAATAGTATTCGTCGTGAACGAGAATATACTGATGCGTCCGGTGCCAAGGGTTGCACCTACAAGTACTTCGTGTCTTGTAAACCCCGGGAATTCACAGGGGAGAAGGGTGCTGTGGATTGTATCACCTGGCTGGATGAGATGGACACTATTGTGGACATCAGTGGGTGTGCGGAGAAGGATGTGGTGAAATTTGTGTCACAATCATTTAAGGGCGAGGCCCTAGCATGGTGGAGAGCGTTGGTACAGGCATCCGGTAAGTCTGCTCTATACAAGATGACATGGGAGGAATTTATTGCTCTCATTAAGGAAAACTACTGTCCTCAGCATGAGGTAGAGAAGATCGAGTCTGACTTTGTGTCACTAGTAATGACAAACCTGGACAGCCAGGCCTATTTGACGAGCTTCAATACGATGTCTCGCCTAGTCCCGTACCTTGTGACACCAGAGTCCAGAAGAATCGCCCGTTTCATTGGGGGCTTAGAGCCTGCGATAAAGGCCAGTGTGAAGGCCTCTCGGCCGACGACCTTCAGGTCAGTAACTGACCTCTCCTTGTCTCTCACTCTAGATGCTGTCCGTCTGAGGACGCTAAGGAGCAAGGAGGCGGAAAAGAGGAAACGTGAGGACGACACCTCACGAAGGTCAGGAAAGAAACACCGTGGAAACGGTGAGGGCAAAAGAGGGGCGGAAGCAAAGAAAGATGGCCAAGCTGGAGAAAGGCCTAAATGCAAAATCTGCCAGAAACCCCACTCTGGAAAATGCAGGTTTGGGTCAAATTCACAGTCCCAGCCAAAGTCTTTTGCCTGTGGACTATGCAAGTCCAAGGACCATAAGACAGTGGACTGTAAAAAGATCAAGGATGGAACATGCTATGGTTGCAATGAAAAGGGGCATATCAAGAGTAACTGCCCTAAGAATGCCAGGAAACCGGAAGAGAACAAGAAGACGAATGCGAGAGTCTTCCGCATGGATGCAAAGGAGGCTGTGCTGAACGACAATGTACTTACAGGTACTTTTCTCGTAAATAATATATTTGCAAGAGTACTTTTCGATTCTGGCGCTGATAAGTCCTTTGTAGACCAAAAATTTTGCGAACTATTGAATATGCCTATCAAGACCCTAGACGTAAAATACGAGGTAGAGTTAGCAGACGGCACGATAGAAACCGTCTCCACTGTTCTAGAGGGATGTGAAATGTCCATTAAGAACCATTCTTTTCCCCTATCACTACTTCCCTTCAAACTAGCAGGTTTCGACATTGTTCTGGGCATGGACTGGTTATCTCGCAACCAGGCCCAAATCATTTGCAACAGAAGGCATATTGTGCTAAGGACTCCGAGTGGTGAATCGCTTACCATTCGAGGAGACACGCAGTATGGATTACCCGAGGACGTATCTATGCTCAAAGCTTCTAGATGTTTGAAGAGAGGCTGTGTCATTTACATGGCTCAAGTGATAATTGAAGAGCCCAAGCCAAAGATAGAGGATCTTTCTATTATTTCTGAATATCCCAAGGTTTTCCCCGAAGAACTACCTGGTTTACCACCAGATAGACAAGTGGAATTCAGAATAGATATCATACCTGGAGCAGCTCCTATAGCTAGAGCGCCTTACAGGCTTGCTCCGACGGAAATGAAGGAATTAAGGACCCAGTTGGATGAACTGTTGGCAAAAGGTTTTATCAGACCTAGTTCGTCTCCCTGGGGAGCACCTGTCCTATTTGTAAAGAAAAAGGACGGATCGATGCGGTTGTGCATCGATTACCGTGAGCTGAACAAAGTTACCATCAAGAATAGATATCCTTTACCAAGGATCGACGATCTGTTCGATCAGCTGCAAGGAGCGAGCTACTTCTCGAAGATCGACTTAAGGTCGGGCTATCATCAGCTAAATGTCAGAGATGAAGATGTGCATAAGACAGCATTTAGGACTCGCTACGGTCATTATGAGTTCCTAGTGATGCCTTTTGGGCTCACGAATGCACCGGCTGCGTTCATGGATCTCATGAATCGCGTCTGCAAGCCGTACTTGGACAAATTTGTCATCGTCTTCATCGACGATATCCTCATATATTCAAAGAACCAAGCTGACCACGAGAAACACCTCCGTTGTATTCTCGAATTGCTACAGCGTGAGAAACTCTACGCCAAATTCTCTAAATGCGAATTCTGGCTACGAGAGGTTCAATTTTTGGGTCACGTCGTAAGCAAGCGTGGTATCCAAATGGATCCCGCTAAGGTAGAGGCGGTCATGAATTGGCAAGAGCCAAAGACGCCCACAGAGATCCGTAGTTTCCTGGGATTGGCAGGATACTACCGGAGATTCATTGAGAATTTTTCAACGATTGCTGCGCCCTTGACTTCCCTAACCAAGAAGAAAGAAAAGTTCATTTGGGGCCCAAAGCAGCAAGAATCCTTCGAAATCCTGAAGCAAAAGCTGAGCAACGCACCTGTGTTGACCTTACCTGAGGGTACAGAAGAATTTGTAGTTTACTGCGATGCATCACACACAGGCATGGGGTGTGTGCTTATGCAGAAGGGCAAGGTTATTGCCTACGCTTCACGACAATTAAAGGTGCACGAAAAGAATTACACCACCCATGATTTGGAGTTGGGTGTCGTTGTATTTGCACTAAAATTGTGGAGGCATTACCTCTATGGTATTAAATTTGTGATTTATTCTGATCACAAAAGCCTTCAACATCTGTTCAACCAGAAAGAGTTGAACATGAGGCAACGCCGTTGGATGGAAACATTGAATGATTATGATTGTGAGATCAGGTACCATCCCGGCAAAGCGAATGTAGTCGCTGATGCCTTGAGCAGGAAAGAAAGGGTAAAACCTATTCGAATCAATGCCAAGAGCATTGAAGTCAAGAACAATTTGATTGAGAGGATATTAGCTGCACAGCGAGAGGCTGTGTTGGAAGCTAATTATCCTAAGGAAAAGTTAGGAGTAACTGAAGAACAGTTGACTCTTAACAAGGATGGAATCCTTAGATTAAACGGACGAATATGGGTTCCAATCTATGGAGGACTACGAGATGTTATCCTCCAGGAAGCCCATAGTTTCAAATATTCGGTCCATCCGGGAGCAGATAAAATGTATCAAGACTTAAAGGCAAACTATTGGTGGATAGGCTTGAAAAAGTCTGTAGCCGCCCATGTAGCAAAGTGCTTGACTTGTGCTCAAGTCAAAGCCGAGCACCAAAAGCCGTCTGGCTTGCTACAACAGCCTGAACTTCCCGAGTGGAAGTGGGAGTGCGTAACTATGGACTTCATAACCAAGTTACCCAAAGCAAGGAAAGGAAACGACACAATATGGGTTATAGTCGATAGGCTGACTAAATCAGCTCATTTCCTACCCATCAAGGAGACGTATAGCTCCGATATGTTAGCCCAACTTTATGTTGATAAGATTGTAGCCTTACACGGCATACCTGTGTCTATTATCTCCGACAGGGATACTAGATACACGTCTCATTTCTGGAAGAGTTTCCAGCAATCTTTGGGCACGCGTTTGAACTTCAGTACGGCTTACCATCCACAGACGGACGGTCAGAGTGAGCGTACTATCCAAACGCTAGAAGACATGCTTCGTGCATGTGCGATCGATTTAGGTGGTAACTGGGATAAGAACCTACCCCTAATCGAATTCTCCTACAATAATCGCTACCACACCAGCATAAAGGCTGCGCCTTTCGAGGCATTATACGGTAGGAAATGTAGATCGCCTGTTTGTTGGGCGGAAGTAGGAGAGGTCCAATTATCAGGACCGGCGATAGTTTTCCAGAGAACGGACAAGATTGTCCAGATTCGGGAACGTCTCAAGGCTGCCCGCGATAGGCAGAAGAGCTACGCTGATCCGAAGCGTAAGGATTTTGACTTCGAAGTAGGTGAAAAGGTGTTGCTCAAAGTGTCACCCTGGAAGGGGGTGATGCGTTTCGGCAAGAAAGGCAAACTGAGTCCGAGATACATAGGACCTTTTGAGGTCATTGAACGTGTCGGATCAGTCGCCTATAAGTTGAACTTGCCTGAAGAGCTCAATGGAATTCACAATGTGTTCCACATCTGCAATCTCAAGAAGTGCTTCGCCGATGAATCATTGGTGATCCCACACACAGATGTGCATATAGATGAGAGCTTAAAGTTTGTAGAGAAGCCTTTGTCGATTGAAGATCGACAGGTGAAGAAGCTTCGAAGAAAACACGTACCGATTGTAAAGGTCAAATGGGATGCTCGTAGAGGTCCCGAATATACGTGGGAAGTCGAAGCCACAATGAAAGAAAAGTACCCCTATTTATTTGAGTAAATCTCGGGTCGAGATTTATTTTAAGGGGGTGAGGATGTAACACCTCGAATTTTTGTGTCCAATGATGTGTTAACACGTGTCATTTGTTTACACGTGGCATTGATATTAAATAAAGGACTAATATTGACAGACCTTGAATGTATGTAAATTCGAGGGTTATAAATGTCAAACAAGGGTAAATATACTGTATAGTAACCCTAAGTGGTGCTTATACCTTCAAACGAATAAATCATGGATCGTACGGAAGCGACACGCGGAAGAAAGTGAGAGATTTCAAGCTACAGGGGTTAACTGTGTCAACATGTTTAATTATACCTCTGAGTGACCCTTTAACGCTCCCGAGGCTTTGTAACAGTATTATACGCTCACTAGAATATACCGTATAAATTCCGCGAAGTTCCGTTTTAAAACGAGAAAGTTATGGTCAAATTCGCATGAGAAAGGTTAAAAGCGTCAACAATGAAAGTTAAGGCTTTCCGAATAATTAAATAAACTAACCAGGGACTTAACTAAGCGGGTAAATAACACAAGGCCCTTAATTGTAATTAACCAAGGGCCAAACCGCAAAGTTACCCCTTCAAACCCGAAAGGTCAGGTTAATAATTACGAAAGATTTCGTTATTAATTACCAGGATTTCGTAATGATTACAAAAGATTTAAAAAAAAACCTGAAAATCAAGCCTCTCGTGACCCGCGTTGTGTTTTGGGTTAAGTGGAGGCGGGCCGCGAGCCATCCCTTAATCGCGTCTGATGTTTGAACATTAGGCGGCCCGAGTTAAAATGTGCATAAACTCCCATGCGGGCCGCGTGGGACGCCCAGATGCAAACTTTGGCTTTTTATGCCTTTTGAGCTTGTGAACGATCAAACCATCAATTAATGAAGCATGGGCGCCCCCTACTCGACCCATAGCACCATGGGACACCTGCCCATCATCCATGATCAGTGTAGACCAATGTGTAATGATCTTGGAGCTTATTTTTCACTATAAATAGGCACATTGTGTTTATAACTATCACACAACTCAAAACACACTTCTCTGGTCATTCTAAAGGCTCTCAAGCATTCTTCTCTGTTCTCTAAGCAAGTCTCAACTTCTGTAAGTCGTTCAAATCCATTGTGGTCTTGTTTTTCACTAGATTTAGCTTATAAACCAAACCGTGGTAACTAACGGTTGTCATAGCGATAATTCACAAATGGTCCAGTGAATTGTCGGATCAAAAGTAGTTATGGGTTGGTATTTATGTGGGTAGTAAACCCCTAAAAGGGTTCCCTCTGATCACCACTCTAACTATGTCGAATGTCGAGTCAAACGTGCACTTAAAAAGTCAACAGAAAGTCATTTTGCCATTTTGTACATAATCTGTAATGTATATGCTATGAAACCTGTTTTGGCACTCATAAAACATGATATTAAGTATATAAACTTGTTTGCGCTCGTTTGAATCGACCATTTGCTATATTGACCCGGTTCGGAGCCGAATGTCGCAAAAGTTTGACTTTTGCTTTGACTTCAGTTCTGACCCGTTTTAGTGAGGTATAGATATGCCTTAGGACTCTCTTAGGACCAGGTTACATGATGGTATAACCCTCTGTGACCGGTTCATTGTTTGTCCGAGTCTTTTACGCATTTCCGTTAATCGCCTAAAAGTTGACCGTAACGCCCTTTTTTAAATAAAACGAGCATTTCGGACGCGTGAACGGACCATAACCTTGCTTACTAAATTATAAGCATGTCCTTAAAGTTTCACGTCAATCCGAGGTCTAGAATGAGAGTTATGCTAAAAAGCGCAATTAAAGTAAACTTTTGTAATAAACGGCGCAATTAGCATAACGCCTATCTAAACCAAGATTTCGTCACCAAAACTTTTACCCACTGTTGTAAAATAATATTTTTGGAATTTTAAAGATTTTTAATAATTTTTACCTTGCTCATAACCTGCGGTTATGGCTACGGTTCGGTAAATACCGAATATGCCCTTTTCGGCCAAAACTTGAGTTCTACATGGTCTTTTGACCCGATTCCAGTTGCTACTGATTTTAAATAATAAATAAAGTATTTTAAACTTTATAAACTGTTCGGGAAACTCAGATTTCCTGTAGAACTCGAAAAGCTCTTTAAAAGTCTTTAAAATGACCGAAAAACCCCTACGGGGCATAATATTAACTTAAACTCGTTACGGGCATCACGGAAGGTATCCTACTGATACCACAACCTCTTTAAGGCATATTGACTTAGGAAATAAGCGTAGGACTCTCATGGTTAACCGTTGCGCCTATTGCGCGCACGATTCGGCTTATGAAACTAGTTTTCATAAATTAGCCGATATGGGTCAAACCATATTATTTTGACCCCAAAATCCAGAGTGTGAACCTTAAACCCATATAAAACAAGTCTCTGAACTTGTTGGGTCAGAATCACACTCCATTCTCGGTTTTCGCCTTTTCGCGCGATTAAACCGTATTTATATTTCGGAACCAACCGGTCTAGGCTACGGCCAATATAAAGACTCGTTAGGATTCTAATAGGTTCATTAAAACCTTCGTTCCAGAATAGGAGCCCCAGTAAAAGCTACCTGTGACGTAATCTATTAAAGGAATATACTTGCAAAGGTAAATACTTTTAACTTATTTTCCCTTATACGGGCTTGGGATACGGTATATTAATACCGCTTGATTGAGCATCATATCTTCCATCGCTTAGGTGGTTAATTGAATAATGTGATCGGCTCATTTAAACAGTCTTGTTACTTAAAAGCCTTTGGGGGGTTAATGACCGTTGTCCCGGATATCCTTGGCATCATTTTACGAAATGGCCACGACCTCGACATCCCGGTGTAGGCGTACACCCGGTATATTATGTCGACATTATTATTAAAAGACGTAGCCGTTGGTTTTTACACTACGGTTTTACGCAATGTGGTGTGTCTATTAATCTTTAACCCGGACAGGATCCGGGCTACTGAACGCATAAAAGGACACGTAATTCGTTCACAAGATTTTAATAATTTTCCCAAGTTATAAAAGAGTTTGTGCCTCGTGCATTCAAATCAATTTTAATAAACATTTTCAAATGTGTCAGTTGAACGTATTTACCAGTGTAAACTGACGTATTTTCCCAAAAAGATTAAGTGCAGGTACTACACGAAATTGGCTGGTAGTAGCTTCCTAGCATCGTGATAAGTCTCGCAAGCTTGATGCTGTATCTGACTGAACAATACTTTATTATTATTTTGATCCCCTGTGGATACAATTCGACTTCTGTAATACACTTGATATTACATTCAAAAGGTTGAATTATATTTATCTTTTTGCTTCCGCTGTGCATTCATATAATTGTGTGGTTTGACTATATTGTTGCCAACTACGTCACGGTAATCCCCCACCGGGCCCACCGGTGATACACGTGGAAATCGGGGTGTGACAGAAGGCGTTTCATGGGCGGATGAGATCCCGCATGTTCTATGGGCTCACCGGACTATGCCAAAGACGAGCAACAAAGAAACTCCTTTCAGCTTAACATACGGCACCGAAGCTGTCATACCCGTAGAGGTAGGGATACCCACATCCCGCATACAGTAGAGCCAACAAGAGAATGAACAAGAACTCCGCCTGAATCTCGACTTAGTCGAAGAAAGGAGAGAACTCGCGGCCATCCGGGAAGAAAAATATAAAAAAGAGTTGGAAAAACACTACAACTCTAAAGTAAAGGAAATCCGTTTCAAGGTCGGAGAGTATGTAATGCGGAGTAACGAAGCGAGTCTGGCTGAGGGAACCGGAAAGTTAACCCCCAAGTGGGAAGGCCCCTACCAGATCAAGACAGCGGGAAGAGACGGCGCGTACACCCTAAGCAAAATGGATGGAACCCCGTTCCTCGTACTTGGAACGGGATATACCTTAAAAAGTGTTTTCTTTAAGAACTTATGTTTCGAAATAAATTTGTAAAACGGAAGCTACGAGCTCCGTCACTTTCTAGTTTCCTTGTAAAGCGGATGTTTTTACCTGCACTAAAGCTATATTTTAATCACAAGAACCGCAGAGGGCTTTACCTACGGATTGCTTAAAATGTTTTTACTTTGTGCTTACTGGGGAAATTTAACTCCGGATCAAACAAATAGAATGTTGTAAATTTTCTATCAACAAAAGTTGCAACTTACAAATAATCACCGGCCGAAATCAGGGACCTAACCCTAAAAGGAAAGGACGAACTGGCATCGTTCGTGTTTCCCTTAAAAATTATCCTAAACAAAATGCAGTACGGATCCACACCTAACAAAGAACGTTCTAAAACTTCAAAATGTACACATCAAAACATGGACGCATGTACAAAATAGTTACATCAAGATAAACCGGACATATATAACCGGAATAGCATCAATATCATTTACAAAAGGATAATTGTCAAGTAAAAACATCATTACAAATCATAATAAAGCACCTGCCCAGGTACCAAACGTATTCACTATTCAAAAGGTAGGATCATTATCCGAGCTAACTAAAAAATTACCAAGGTGCATGCCCCAAAAGACCGGACATGTCCACCTTACTTCTCCAAAGATTCACTATTCGCAAAGGTTAAAGCCTCTTTTATCTTAGACAAAGGTGCGTCAATCAACTTAGGGAGATCCTCCACTACCGGAAAGGTCAGGGAATCAAAGCATGCAACGGCCGTACTCAGCTCTTCTGCAGCGTTACGATTCAAAAGGGGAACCGCTGAGTAGGGAGTCTTCAATTTCAAAGCATGAAGGTATCCGTTGTGAAGACCAGAATTAACACCGACCGCACTCATAGCATTATTTACAGCTGCAACGGCGGCGGTCATCTCTCGACCCTTATGTATGTTTTTAGCCAAAAGCCGCGCACCCTCTGAAAGAAGCCAAGTCTTCGTAACCGGAAGATCATCAACTGAAGCTTTTAAAGCAATGTTCTCCTTCTTGATTCCATCAACTTCGGCATCGTGATTGCACTTCATTTCTTCGATTTGAGCTTTCAGCTCAGCTTCCCCTGTTTTTAACGCGTCCCGTTCTATATGAAGATGTTAGAAATAATAACACAACAAAAAGATTGTAAGTCGTAAAAGGCACGTACCAGCCATCATGTTCGCATATGCTAAGCGAGCATTATTAAAGGATTCTTCCATCTTCGCCATCACCGACTTATGTTCCTCATCCTGCTTTCTCATGGACTCTGAAAAATTTTTCAATTCGGTACTAACCCGATCCCTCTCCTCGGCGGCCGAGGCAGCAGCGGCTTGGGAAGATTGGTTTTGGACCATCAAAGACTTGATCTTTTCTTGATGAGTCTGAAGCTCGGTAGTCAGCTGAGCAACTTTCTTCTCCATCTCCGGTGCCTTGTGGATCTTACGTTTCAAGGATCGCATTTCCTTCTCTAAATCTTCTCTCACCGACTCTGACTCCACCCATCGCCGATATAGCTCCGTCACAAAAATGTTTGACTGAGCTTGATTGGACAAGACAGTAGCACCCAGATCCTGACTCTTCATCTTCTGACTCCTAGCATGATTGATCGGGGTACCAATATTGAACAAAAAAGTCCTTGCAACTAGCTCATCCATCACCGAGTCCTTATTCCGAATGTCCCAGTCCGGAACAAACTTGTCCTCAGCAGTCGTAGGATCTATCTCCATGTCATCTGAAAACACATCTGCATACCGAAAGAATGACATCAACTCAGGTCCGAACCAAGAGGGAGGGTGAGAGGACACTTGGTCTTCTTCCTCACCAACAAAGCAGTCCGGACCCAAGGATGAGCCCAAAGTCGTACCTGAAAAAGTCACCACCTTATGCTCACCAGGAGTCTTCTTAGCCCCTTTGCTAGACACTTCCGGGTTTTCAACGTGCATACCCTCCACTTCGTTGACCGGAAGGAAACCACCAGAGAATACCGGGGTAGGTTTGGTGCGAGCTAAAGCAGCTTCTTCCCTTGAAAATTTCCCGCCTGTAAGATGTTCGTCCAACTCAACCATTACATCGCCGCTCAAATGAGAAGAACTTTGCTTACCTTTCTTCAACTTGGGCATCGGAAGATCATCTGCAGAACGGATCGTCAAAGATTCCGTCTTCCTTTTACGAGGTGGGGTCTGCTTTTTCGCTTTATCATCAATACCTTTACTTTTTAAAGAAGCAGAGGAAGGTCGGTAACAAAGAGCCTCGTCCAAACTGCGGACCTCCGGATCACTATCAACGTCGTCCAGAATCGATTTCTTACCAGCTTGGGAACCGGAGGAACCAGCTCCACCCTTTGGAGATAAGGGAAGAGAAGTAGCTTCCGTTGCACTTTGGTCAGTCACACCCTGGGGAACGGAGGAAGTAATCTCCGCAGCAATGTGTTCCTGCACATCTTGAGGGAGGATAGGCCGGATCTCCTGGGCCGAAGGGGCCACCTATTTCATAAGGGGTCCTCTCCCTCTCCCTGATCTTCAAGATCAAAATCAAGAACATCGAAACTTGGAACCTTCAGAGCGTCCAAGAGAGACATCGTAGTACCTGCATTTTCAAGAAAGACAGGTCGGTCAAACCAAATAGATAAAAAACAGCCGAAGGGAAGGCAAGGGACCGGAACTTACGATCACTCTTTCGGCGAATTACCGGCCAATCCCTGTCCCTTTGGCTCCACTGAAAACAAAGTCGGCCTAATAAAAGAAAATGCTCATGTAGAGGACGAATGGGGGACTTATGCTCAATCAGGGCACGGGCCAATCTTTGGTCGAAGACGAAGTCTTCTCCCAGATCAAAAGACATCGTCTGATCTTTGAAACGCCATCTCATATCCTCCGGCAAACAACGATCGTCCAACCAGAAAAAATTATCTTTCCAATTTTTTAAGTTGGAACGTTCGTCGGAGGACGGGGAGGGTATACCCTTCCGATGCGCAAATGTATACCAGTCTCCGACCGTAATAAACTCATAGAAATACCGGAAAACATCTAGGTCCGGTCTCCGCTCTAAAGCCCGACAAGAAATCTCAAAATGACTTATACGACTAAGACCGAAGGGATTAACCTGACTGATATGAACCCTAAAAAACCGGAGAACCCTAATCAAAAAGCGAGAAAACGGAACCCTGTAATTCGCGAAATTACAGACGCGAGTATAGAAGGGGAATTTCCCCTGACGAAAAGGGTAAACGGTTTCGTCTTTAGAGGGGAGGACCGGATGTAGATCTAAAGGAATCCTATACTCTCTAACAAACTTATCCAACTGACGTTGGGTAAGCACGCTCACACTCTCCGCAAGGTTTTCTTTACCAGGGGCCATGCCTTTAAAAAATAAAGAGAAAGGAACGCACCTTGAAGAAGAAGAAGTAGACTAAGTAGACTAAGAAAGAGGATAACAGGGAAGAAGAAATATGAGAAAAGTAAAAATGAAAAGTAGAAAAATGAATTTATAGAGGTTTGGAGTCGGTTAAGGGCAGTCAAATCGAACTGTCGCTTCAATAAGCCCTCACGAATTCTAACGAAGGGATTTACAGCCGTTACAGTGGGGTGACTGACCGACAAATCACAAAAACCACTCGTGCCACGTCATCCACATTCAAAACGCGCCACATCATCAACTTAACCCACTCCAATAGCGACACATCATCTGAGTAAGACAAAACTTGGAATAACACTTTGTCAAGCCTCTACCACGACTCGACAAACTAGGGGACTTGAAGACACATATCTGTAGCCGGACATTATCCATCAAGGACGAACCACCAATCGTGTGCATCCTCCGCGAAGACACATCCACTCCGTCCCCCATACAGCTCCGGAGACGAACCATCGTTCAAGTGCATCTGGCCGAATGATGTCATCTCAGTTGACCACTATAAATACCTCATCGAAGTACAACCCCAAGTACGATTTTCTGAACCTTCGTCCCTACTTTCTCTCTCTATTTTCTCTCTCTAAATAAATACTTATCCTCACGCCGGAGGGTGGTCGCAGAGGGGCCCTCCCATCTCTGCGGCGAGCCTAACGGTTTTCTGTTTTGCAGGAACCTTTCCTAGCTCTTTACAAGACCCAAACCCTCGATTACAGGCTCCGGTCTTAGATCGATTCTTTGGTTCTTCATCCTAAATCAGCCATTACTGCAACCCTTCTCAGCTTTTGGTCAGTTCATCTCCATCTACACTTTCGATTATATCGACAACGGTTCAAGGGTTGCGGCAACCTAACGAAGACGATGAGCGGCGTAGCACCAGTGGATCACCATCCGCAAGCACCTTTCTCTTTTATTCTCTGTTCTTTCATCTTGGTCGGTCATACCGAGAGACCCCGTCCTGACCGCTAAATAACACCGGTTTTCCGGTCCAACTCCGGTCAAGGGTCCGGCCGGCCGGTCAAAGCTCATAACGGTCCAACACCACAGACCGGACCGGCTATGGTAGCGGTTGCCGGTCCGACCGGTCGAACCGGCCGGTCCGGTCCGGTTTTCACAACATTGGTCAAAGTTACAAATGAAGAAGATGTACGGGATTTCAAGTCCGACCATTTATAAATCAAACTTTAATGTCACATTATAAAAACTTTATAGCTTAGTCAAAGATTTTGTTGCATACTGTTCTATAAAATACAATAGTATTTTTGGTTAATTCATGGTTTTCCCAAGTCTTTACATATAGTAACTAGGAGTTCGGATGCTCTATGCAATACGATGTGTATATACCCAAGAAATTCTATACGAAAACTACATATATAACACTAATGAGCGAAAATTTCGGGGGGTCGGGCGCCCCCCCCCCCCCCCCCCCCCCGCGGCCACTCTTAAGTTGCGCCAATGGGTGGGGGTGTTCAAAAGTATCTGTATTCGAAAATCCGATCCGAAATATCCGATATCCGAATCCGAAATATCTGAAAAATCGGATATCCGAAATTTCGGATATCCGAATTTTTCGGATTCGGATAGTGATTTTCAAAATTTTCGGATATCCGAAATATCCGAAAATTTAATTTTCATTTTTTTCGGATATCCGAAGTATTCGAAAATATCCAAAATATCCGAAAAATATCCGAAAACTTATATTCGGATATCCGAAACTATCCAAAATATCCGTTTCCGAATAAGAAAAAAATAATAAAAAATAAAACTTAAATAAAAAGTTGGATTTTCGGATATCCGATTCACTATCCGAATCCGGATATCGGATATCCGAAATTTCGGATTCGGATAGTGAAATCTGGTATCCCAAAATTTCGGATATCCGAAATTCGGATATCCGGTTTTGAACACCCCTACCAATGGGTGTGCTGGTATGGGTACTTACCCTAAAGGCTCTACCCGCTTGTTGCCCTGTCCCCCTTATAACTAATTAAAAGCAAGTGAAATAAATTGAACAATTATAAAACTTAAATATAAAACT
This sequence comes from Helianthus annuus, assembly GCF_002127325.2. Lineage (NCBI taxonomy): Eukaryota > Viridiplantae > Streptophyta > Magnoliopsida > Asterales > Asteraceae > Helianthus > Helianthus annuus. Next base: position 185,243,166 of record NC_035436.2, on the reverse strand, counting down.
TGGCTAAAATTTAAGAATTTAGTGATTTTGTTTCTTCAGAATTATCTCCAACATCATGTTAAACATTAAAAAAAAAGCATTAAAAGGAGTCAAGTTTTATTATAAATATTTAAAATTTATAGAAAAAGTTCACAACAAATAAACAATTTCAAAAGGTAATACTAAAAAAACACTATAATTACTTATTTCAAAGCACAATAAATTCAAAAACAGAACCATGTCGTTTCCCTTCTAATTTTAGTTTGTTTTTTAGCCAAAAGGAGATTGTACGCCTTGGACATCAGAGGCTACATGATGCATTATAATTGATGAGGCATTTAACCATTTTTTTTTTATTTCATAATAGTTTTGTGTCTGTGCATGTATACATATATCATAAAATACGATCACCACCACCATCAAACAATACATACGATGATTAAATGGTAATAACATAAGGTGTAGGTAGACATGAGTCATGACAAATCCAAGTTTAATTTCTATATTTTTCGGTAGTTTACTTCACTTATTTTATTTATGACTTTTTTTGTCATTTATCAAGAGTCGCATTTCTTCAAAATGCTTCAAGTTTTATGCAAACTAGTAAGAGTTGTTTGATAGTCGATAACTTTATAACAAACAATGTTAAATTAGTAAGAAAATTTTTTGATCTCCTTATGCAACATGTTTTTGCTTTAGAGTATAAAACGCTATCCATTAATCAAAAAATTATAAGTTTGGGTCTCAATAGAAAGTATTAATGAGGCTCTTAATGGTTAGGACCTCTTACTGGTTCAGCACTTAATGGTTCAGACTGTTTTTTCACGAGTAGATGTCTGAATGGTTCAGACATTTGCCTCTGAATGGTTAAGATTTATACAAAGTCTGAATGGTTAAGACCTCTAATCTGAATTGGTCAGACATTTGCCTCTAAACGGTTAAGCATTATAGAGGCTCTTAATGGTTCAGACCTCTTACCTCTTACTGGTTCAACACTTAATGGTTCAGACCTCTTACTGGTTCAACACTTAACCATTCAGATGTTGCCAAACAGCCCCTTAATCTTCGGTAGTATTCATATCTGAATTGTTAACAGATATATTTTGAAAAGCATCAAATAACTTTGTATTTTTTTTGTTTTTAGCTTTGGAATGAAGAAGGGTGTATTCCACAATCTCAAACCGACAATTTAGTCGTAAATTTAATGTCGACATTTATTAAGGAAGTGTTATGATGTTGTAAGCATATTTGTGTTTCATTGAGACTTTTGTCATGAGCATATGTATGTATGTATATTTGGAATTTTATTGGGAAATATTAAGGAAAATTATGGTATTTTTCAAAAAAAAATAGTAATTGTTTTTTTTTTCTTATTTTTTTTTTGGTGCGGTGTGTTTAGAGATTTAATGGTGTTGTTTTTTAATAGCACTAACAAATGTCCCATTATTTGGTGCTATATTTGTTAGTGTTGTCTCAAAAAGCATAAATTAGAGTACCAAAAAAGTGATTTCGTACTAGTGGGCTAATATCGAGTGTCATCACGCATATGTTGTATTGAAGATATGATATTTGGACTCACTAGCGCTTCCCATAATTGTTTCATCATCCTGAAGGTGACCAGATAGAAGCATTTCATTTTTGCTTTCTTAAAACTATTGCGTAAGATGCATATATGGTTAGGTTCAAATGGGAACCACGTTATAACTGTTGGATTTGTGAAATCACGGAATGGTTAGAAGGAAGAAACGGCTGTGAATCATAGAGTAAAAAAGACATAAGAGAGGGAGATCTCAACAATCGATTGAAATATGATCCAACGGTTAAAACGTGGTTCCTAAACATTTAAAGATTCCCCATTTAAACTCAACACTAATATATACACACATATCACTAGGGGTGTAAACGAGGCAAGTGGCTCGCAAGCGGCTCAAGAAAAATCTTAAAACGAGCCGAGCCTTATCAAGCCCGAGCCGAGCTTGAGCTTAAAATAAAGCTCGTTTAGTTATCGAGCCCGAGCTCGAACCTGGCATGTGAAGCTCGTCAGGCTTGTCGAGCCTTAATGCGATATTAGTTTTTATGTATATTTAATAACGTTTACCCTTTATTTAAGCTTGTTTAGCAAACGAGCTCGAGCCCGAGCTTCACTTATCGAGCTCACTAATTTTGAACAAACCCTAATAGACCCGAAACACTTTGTTGGAACAAACTCTAACAGTCCTTTAAGTTGTGAATGACCTGTTTTGACTTTAGCTCTATTTCTAACTAGGAGTGTGCAAAAATCTGAATTAAAAACCGAAATAACCGAACCAAATCAAAAACCGGTGGGCCTGTTATTTGTTTTTCTGAAAACCGAAAGTGGCAGGTCGCTTATGGTTATCAATGTTGCAATACCCGCTTTAACCGAAATGAACCGACATGTAGTAAAATCATTTTCGGTTTTTGGGACTTTTCATCCTTTTTCAATATTTGATGTTTTTGCTTGAACGTTTGTTTAAATGTATGGGTTAAATTATAACGTTTTGGTTGAACGTTTGTTTGAATCGATTCATTCATTATTCGGTAATAGCATTATAGATTATATGTATTTTTTTAATGCTATGTAATATACAAATATATAAAAATGTGTAACAACTTATTCTATGGTAAAAAAAATCCAAACCCAAACTTTGAAACACAACTAATGCATAATTATATTGTTCTTATATACTTTTAGCTAGGCGCAAATTTATGGTTAACTGACCCATGACCACACACTATAACTTTCAAAACCGATTAACCTAAACCGTCATAACTGATCGGTTATGGTTATAGTTTTTTAATAACCAATATCATGGTTATGGTTTTAAGCCTAAACCGACTCATACACACCCCTATATCTAACGATGTTTAAGGTTAAAGATGTATGTTAAAAAGGGGTTTCCAATATGTTTTGTAGTAGTGAATTAACAATGTTTAAGGTTAATTTTTATAAACAATAAACGTCGATGAATGTAGAACTATTAGTATGGTTAGTCTGACCCGAGAAGGAATAAAAAAGTTGCACATGCTTGAACCTTACATGTGAACTATTAAGGGCTATTCTATATTAGTAATTTTATATATCTTAAAAACCATGGTCGGTGGACCATGGTTTGAAATTGTCTTTTTTGACCCTAAAATTTACACACTTTACACATCCAGCCTCAATCTTTTGGTAAGTAACACATTGATCCCTAACTTTTGTTATTTAACAACTTTGACCCCTGATTTATTTCTACTTAATAATTTCACACCTCATCTTCCCCAACATTTCAATTCTTTTGTTTAAATTACTTAACTTTACACTACAATGTGCGAGACGTTTTACTTTTTTTTTAATCTATGCCTAACCACATTAATGTCACTATCGTAATGTTTGTAACAAAGTAAAATACTTGTCACGTCACGCGTAGGCACCACACGTTAATGTCATCATCGTATCGCATGTAACGAAGTCACAACCGTGACGTTGCCGCCGCAACGCGCGGCATGGGTAAAAATCTAGTGAAAACTTAAAAGGAAACTTCCCAACAACTTGTTGTAGGCCCACTTGTACAATCATTAACTTGAAGAAACACAGAACAATACTCGCATCGTTGATATATAGTTACCCCCTGTGTTTTTCAGAAACTACATGTTATCCCCTTCTTGCTTAAAAAATTGACATACCAATAATTCTTTTGTGCTATACTAAAGGTAGTTTTGTGTTAAACATCTTTTATATTCTTCGGATTCAAAATATAAAATTAATATCAATATATGAATGCACGTTTATGTAAAATTCTAGTTCTTATAAGAAATATATAAATACACTAAATTTAAAATCAAGATATTTCCATGCTATCAATTAGCAACTTTTGTGAGCATAAATGTATTGTATCATATGCCTAGTGAGTTTTTCAAAAAAAAAAAAAAATGTTGTGAGTCCATGGACATTTCCATACTATCAATTAGCAACTTTTGTGAGCATAAATGTATTGTATCATATGCTTAGTCTTTTTCAAAAAAAAATGTTGTGAGTCCATAGACATTATATTTTATTGTTATGTTTATTTATATTATTATTTATTTTATGATTTCTTTGTTTTAATTTTGTTACTTACTTAAATCATGTATGTATTTTTGTAATACACATTGGTTTTTTTTTTAAATTTTATTCATTTCCATACATGGCATCTGTATGTGGTCAATGTTTTCACGTCTATTTTTTCCCGTTTAACAGGTTCGTCGCAACTCGCACGTACTATATTGACTTAGTTATTCTTTTCTTTGTTTTATGTTTCAGTCTAATTTCTTCGTGTGTGTTGTTCAATAATTTTACGTCCATGTTTCACCCTGTGTTACTTTCCATTTTTTATTTATTTTGTTTTACGATTTTTTCCGATGTTGGTGGTCGTTAGTAGGAGTATAGCATTGATGCAACTTGGCATGGTTTTATGTCCCCCACCGTAACACGATGGTGAAATACCTTTCTACCATTAGGCATGGTTGCAAAAGTCGCTAGGCGCTCCCTAGTCGGATTCGGGAGTACTCGGGAGGTACTCGGGAGTATTCGGGAGTACTCGGGGAGTAATTGGCCTAGGAGAAGAGTACTCGTGCCTCGGCAACCTACCTTGTAGCGAGTACTCGGGGAGTACTCGGAGCCTAGTCGGGACTTTTACAACCATGCCATTAGGTGTGAAAATTTAACATTAATCTTTACTATGTATCCGCCATCAACTTTTCACCAACTTTAGAGTAAATTGCAATTTTAGTCCCTGAGTTTTTGTCTAAATTGTCATTTTAGTCCAAATAATTTTTTTTCTCCTCTGGATCTTTGACTTTTCCTTTTTCTTGTCATTTTGATCACATTGCCTAACTTAGTCTAAAAACTAGGTTATAATCAGTGGTATTTTTGGCATTAAATTGTGATGAGGTTTATAAATTATGTTGCAAAACTACCCCTTTATCACTGCACAACAGTTTTACCAAAAATACCCCTAGCTATAACCCGATTTTTAGACTGAGTTAGGCAATGTGATCAAAATAATAAGAAAATGGAAAAGTCAGGGACCAAGAGGAGAAAAAAACTATTTGAACTAAAATGCCAATTTTGACCAAAACCTCATGGGACTAAAATGGCAATTTACTCCCAACTTTATAAAGTCTATCGTCAAATGATAGACTAGCAAAAAAAATTAACATATTACGTAATGGTTACACGATCAATGAAGCTTAGAATTAAATAACATAATAAATTCATAAATAGACAAAATGTTCAACAAAAAGGGTTTTTATGACCTAAGGATAACACGTCATACAACACGTGTTATCAACAAACAATCTTACAAGAACCTAAACAAACGGCACAACTCATAAGTGCAGAAATAAAGACTCATGCACACCGTACAACTATCATATGCTTACTAAGGTTGCAATTTAGTAATATTTAATTAATAATTAATTAATGTTATATTCATATGTAAAAACTACAAAACAATTAAAAAGTTATGTCTTCTTTTAATACAATTCAAGATAAAGCGTGCCTCTTGTAAGAAGAAGTGCAAATACGGTCAAAGTTGACTACTTTGTGAGGTTATGTATAAGACTTGATCAACAGTCATGACATTAAATCTCATAAACCCAAGGACCAAAACTGTAAAAAGAAACCAAACAAAAAAAAAAAAAAAAAAAAAAACCCCAATGGGAGCAAATTGCACTTCATTTGTTCCTTTTACTTTTACGCCCAGAGTTCCAAGAAACTAAGGGTGTAAGGAGTGGTTAAACACTTGAGAGTGGCAAACCAAAAAATCAACCAATCAGAGTGCGCCACGTCAATCAGTGAAAAGTGTTTAAACTTTGGTAAAAAGTGTTGGCAATGGTTTAAACATTTGGTAAAGTGGTAAACTTTAAAAAAAAAAAAGTGTGATTGGTTGAGATTGGAATGGACCCCACCCCACACTACCCCATCTCTCTTTCCTTCCTCCTTCACCGCGTCGGCAAACAATCACCGAAATGGTGAAACTTTGATCGGTAAACATCTTTGGCATTGGTTTGCCACTTGTAACCAAATCGGGGAAGTGGGTTTGCCGCTCCCCACTCCCTACACCCTATGTCATGGCCCCCGACCCGGTTTTACCCGTTTCCGGAGCCGCGGGACAGAAACCTCGTGATATTCGTTTAATTGAGTTATTGCAGCGGAAAATTTTGAACATCAGGATCGTTGTAAAGCTAAATTTTTTCCCGATTATTTTTATTTCACAATTCGGGATAAAACCCCGATAATTTACAATACATAAGTTTAGTGATAAATTCTTATTTTAAAACATCTTTATTCATTTTACATTGAGCCACTATTTTAAGCTTGAAATGCTCTTCAGCACTTTTCCTGATTTACAGCAGATCACCTGAAACATGTTTGAAAAAGATTTTGTCAGCGGGGAAATACTGAGTGAATCATTCATTTTACTGAAAATGACACATTTGTTATAATTTACAGTATTAAGAGTTTTTACATATGTTTATTATCAACCAACATTTCAAGAATAGGTATTTGTCACAGACCAGCTCTGTGACTGTGGTCATATCACCATTGGCTGGCCCAATGAGTGACGTATATCACTTTCTTTTAGGCTCGCCCACCTAATGTGATTAAAACAATAATAATACTGTGCACAATACCCCACATACCGGCTGTAATTTGGTGATTACATAAACTTAATCACTGTAATTATAACTTTGAAAAATGATTTGGAGTATTGTAAAACAGTTAATAAAAAGAGAATGACTCACATTGTAGATTTAGTACTGACAGAATATGATTTTATCCCTGTTAACCTAATTTCACAATAATGCACACAAAACAGAGTTAGTGATCAATACAGCAGTTACGATAATTTCCCGAGATCAAATATTCACAATGAATGACCAAGTGCGATACTTCAACTCATTTATCAAAATGACAAACGACAAAGTATAGTACTTCAACTCATTATCGAATTATCGACAACGACAAAGTACAATGCTTCAACTCATTATCGAATTATCGACAACGACAAAGCATAGCCCAATGTGGGCGGCACTTAGACATTCTTTGGGTATATTGATCCTGGAAACTGAATCGTAATAGCGATTGAATAATTACCCTGTTCTGCGGCAGCGATTCGATAATTGTGTGTGTGTGTTGGACTGTTTTGCTTATAACTCGACCTACGTAACTCCGATTCTCGTCGTTCAAGTGCCAAAATTCAAGTCCCAACCCCTGCTATTTATACTGAAATTTTGACACCGTCGCGTAGCGCGAGGGGGTACCCCCTTAGGCGTCGCGCTACGCGAGTGACCACCCTATTTTCATAGAGTAGCCCTTCGTGCATGTAGGCTTGCTGTGTCGACGGTTTTGTTAATTTCGAATTTTACACAGAGTTATGAGGATAATCGTTACTAGGGTTTTGCCCCCCCTGAGTTTTAGGGCCCCTGATCCTGATTCTGATTGTTCTGGAAATTCTAGGGTTAGTGCAGAATTACTTGGGTGTCTCAATTAGGGTTTTCTTAATAGCTAATTACCATCCTAATTATTTAAATTTTAATGAGAGTTGTTACATCCTCCCCACCTTAGGAAAAAATCTCGTCCTCGAGATTCACTGGAATAGATGAGGATACTTGCGCTTCATTTCTGATTCCAGCTCCCAAGTGTATTCTGGTCCTCTTTTTGAATTCCATTTGACTTTGACTAATACCAGTCGTTTGTGTTTGAGAAACTTGACTTTTCTATCTTCGATCTGTAGTGGTTTCTCTATAAACTTTAATTTTTCGTTCACCTCTATATCTTGAAGAGGTACTACCAGGGATTCGTCTGATAAACATTTCTTGAGATCGGATACATGAAATACATCATGTACTCCAGCTAGTTCTTCTGGTAGTTGTAAGCGATAAGCAACTGGTCCGATTCGTTGAATCACTGGGAATGGTCCAACATATCGAGGACTCAGTTTTCCTTTCTTACCGAATCTTACCACACCTTTCCAAGGAGATACTTTTAGAAGTACTTTGTCTCCTATTTGGAATTCAAGTGGTTTGCGACGATTGTCGGCATAGCTCTTCTGACGATCTCTGGTTGTTTTCAATCTTCCCTTGATTTGAGTTATCTTGTCTGTGGTTTCTTGCACGATTTCTGGACCTGATAATTGACTTTCTCCTATTTCTGCCCAACATACGGGTGTTCTGCATTTGCGTCCATATAGTGCCTCGAATGGAGCGGCTTCAATACTTGAATGATAACTATTGTTATAGGAGAATTCAATTAATGGTAAATGGTTATCCCAATTACCTCCAAAGTCAATTACACATGCTCGAAGCATGTCTTCCAGAGTTTGGATTGTCCTTTCACTTTGCCCGTCGGTCTGTGGATGATATGCAGTACTCAGGTTGAGTCGGGTTCCCATTGATTCTTGGAAACTTGTCCAAAATCGGGAGGTAAAACGACTATCTCTATCCGATACAATGGAGAGCGGGACTCCATGTAAGGATACTATTTCATCCACATATAGCTTGGCTAATCTTTCCATGCTAAAGGTTTCTTTTATTGGTAGAAAATGAGCTGATTTGGTTAATCGATCCACGATTACCCAAATTGCATCATTACCTTTTCTGGTTCTGGGTAACTTAGTAACAAAATCCATTGTTATAAGTTCCCATTTCCATACAGGCATTTCTAACTGTTGTAGTAAACCTGAGGGTTTCTGGTGTTCGGCTTTAACTTGTGAACAAGTTAAACACTTAGATACGTATTCAGCTATATCCTTTTTCATTCCTATCCACCAGAAATTCTTCTTTAAATCTTGATACATCTTATTGTTTCCTGGGTGTATAGTATACCTAGATTTATGAGCTTCTTCTAAGATCTTTGATCTTAAATTTCCTTGTTTAGGTACCCAAATTCTGCTTTGGTGAAATTTCCAAATTCCATCATTTCCTTGTTCTAATTCTTTTAGGTAACCTTTCATTCCTTCGACTTCGTCATTGATTGCCGTTTTCTGGATTTCTTTCACTTGTTCCCGTAAATCTACTTGTAGATTTATTCTAAGAGCACGGACTCGCTTTTGCTTTTCATGGAATTTACGACTTAAGGCATCTGCTACTACGTTGGCCTTTCCTTCGTGATATTGAATATCACAGTCGTAATCACTCAGGACTTCCATCCATCTCCTTTGTCTCATGTTTAACTCTTTTTGCCCGAATATATACCTTAAACTCTTATGATCCGTATAAACAGTAAACTTACTTCCATACAGATAATGTCTCCAAATCTTAAGGGCAAAAACTATGGCTCCTAGTTCTAAATCATGAGTCGTATAGTTTTCTTCGTGCTTTTTCAATTGTCTAGAGGCATACGCAATTACCTTCTTGCGTTGCATTAACACACATCCGTATCCTAATTTTGAAGCATCACAGTATACTTCAAAATCTTCCGTTCCTTCTGGTAAAGCTAAGATTGGCGCATTGGTTAATTTCTGCTTTATGATTCTAAAAGCTTCTTCTTGTTTTGGTCCCCATTCAAACTTAGTGGCTTTACAGGTCAGCTTAGTTAATGGTACAGCTATCTTGGAAAAATCCTTAATAAACCGTCTATAATAACCGGCTAAACCTATAAAACTTCTAATTTCCATTGCAGTTTGTGGAACCTTCCAGTTGGTAATTGCTTCGATCTTAGCAGGATCTACGTGAATACCTTCGTGATTCACCATGTGGCCTAAGAATTGCACTTCTTGCAGCCAGAATTCACACTTCGAGAATTTCGCGTACAACTTTTCTTTTCTTAACAGAGTTAAGAGTGCATGCAAGTGCTGACAATGCTCGACTTGACTTTTGGAATAAATGAGTATATCATCAATGAACACGATTACAAATTTATCCAAATAGGGTTTACAGATTCTATTCATCATGTCCATGAATGCAGCTGGGGCATTGGTTAATCCGAAGGGCATGACTGTAAACTCATAATGACCATACCTAGTTCTGAAAGCAGTTTTAGGTATGTCTTCTTCTTGAACTTTCAATTGATGATATCCGGATCTTAAATCTATCTTAGAGAAATACCTAGCTCCTTGTAATTGATCGAAAAGATCGTCAATCCTAGGTAATGGGTATCGATTCTTAATTGTAACCTTATTCAACTCTCTATAATCAATACACATTCTCATTGATCCATCTTTCTTTTTCACAAACAACACTGGTGCACCCCAAGGGGATGAACTAGGTTGTATAAATCCTTTGCTTAGTAATTCATCTAATTGCTTTTTCAATTCTAGCATTTCGGTAGGAGCTAATCGATAAGGTGCCTTGGCTATCGGTGTAGCTCCTGGAATTAGATGAATCCTAAATTCTACTTCTCTGTCTGGTGGTAACCCAGGTAAATCTTCTGGAAATACATCTGGGTATTCTGAGACTACAGGAATTTCCTTGAGTTCTTTGCCTTTAGTACAAATGATTACGGAAATCATATATACTATTCCTTGGTTTCGTTCATAATTAGCAACTTTCATTACTGATATGAACTTTAATGGCTTCCTAGGTTTATTTCCTGAAATCTTAATTACCTCTCCAGTAGGTGCTTGAATTTCTATAGAATTTCTATCACATATGATTTGAGCATGGTTGGCTATTAACCAATCCATTCCTAACACAACATCAAACTCAGCTAATTTCATAGGTAATAGGTTTGCAACAAACTTATGACCTAAAAGTTCTATTTCTACTTTTTGCAAAACCTGATTAATTTCTATGGAATTCCCATCTGCAGTTTCGACTGTAAAGATCTGCCTAACTGTAGTTAATGGTAACTTAAGAGCTTGACAAAATGAAGTATTTATAAAACTTTGGTTCGCACCAGAGTCAAATAATACTTTTGCATAGACGTTGTGGACTAAAAACGTATCGGCGATCACATCCGGAATGAGTTCTGCTTCTTGAGTAGTCAGCTGAAATGCTCTAGCATTCTTCTTAGTAGTTCCTTCAGCTGCCTTGGGTTTGTTGTCTGTGGGGTTGATTAACTTAGGACATTCTGGTTTGATATGTCCAGCTTCTCCACAATTGTAACAAATTATGGATTTCTTTCTGCAGTTTTCTTCCCGATGTCCGGTTGTTTTGCAAAAATTGCAAACTCTATTACACTTTCCAAAATGTCTCTTTTTGCAAAATTTGCATAATGGCACATTTGAAGATTGCCCTGTTCCTCTTTTCTTGAAATTACTACTATTACCCACCCTAAATCCTTGGGTAATTTTCTGAGCCAATTCTTTCTTCCTATCTTCATCTCTTGTGCGTATCAGTTCGTCGGTTAGGGTATTAGCTAATTCTACTGCATCGTCAATAGTGCGAGGTCTCGCAGCTTTAACGATATTGCGAATTTCGCTAATTAATCCCCAAATATATCGAGAAATGAGTACTGGTTCTGGCGAAGCCAAGTTAGGTACTACTCTCGCATATTCGAAGAATGTCGAAGTATAACCACGACAATCTACTCCGGTCATTCGATGATTGAGGAACTTATTTGCCATTTGTTCCTTCTCATACTCAGGACAGAATTTCCTTTCGACCAGATTTTTAAATTCGTCCCAAGTCATGGCATAAGCTACCCGTCTGCCTTTTGCCTGTAACACTGTGTTCCACCATTCTAGTGCTCCTTCTTTAAAAAGGTTTGAGGCATACATGACTTGATCTTCGTCAGCACATTTACTTATTGCAATTACTGCTTCGGTTTTCTCTAACCATCGCAGCGTTGCAGTTGCTCCTTCGTTGCCTGCAAATTCAGCGGGTTTACAAGCAAGGAATTCTTTGAAAGTGCAACCAGGTGTTGCAGCCTTTCGTTTCTTAGGGTGCTGCGTGTGCTGAGATTCATTGTCATGATTTATATGATCATTGCCCCCGTTTATACTGTTACTGTAATTATCTTCGATGGTATGTTTACTAGGAACAATATGTTGTGGATCGTTTGGATTTTTCATAGCAGCAACGAACATTGGAATTGCATTGGCTATGCCTTGGGCAACCATATTTTCAATATCTTGTTTGGTCATATATTGATCTTCTGGGTGTTGCTCCGATTGATTAACTTCATTTACTGGTTCGTTATCGTTATTTGCCATCTGATGATAAATTATTATGAATAATTAGCAATTAACAATTCATACAAATCATTAAACAAGTTATAACACATAAAGCCCAAAATTATCGATTTCTCGATTGCATTTCATATCAGTATAGTATGCATCAATACACACTGATATTTTACAACGTTTTATTTGTTATGTTACAACTGGTTTCACTATTTACTATTACTATTATACAAAGATAGTTTCCGTCCTCCTATTTATCATCCTAAAAACGAAGTTCCCTCTCGTCATACTTCCAGGCAATCTGTCCCCCTATTTCCCTAATTCTATTCCCTGCATCCATCAATTCTTCACCGAAATGGCGAAGTTCAGCCAGGTTCTCATTGCTCATCGGTGGATTGGGTAGGGGTTCTGGGTCGAACTGTGGAAAGAATGAGTAAGCGTTATTGACAATATTTTGAAATTGCCAATCGTTGGTCCACCATTCTTCCATTTCTACAGGTTGGTTATGGACTATTGGTTCAGTGATGGTTGGTGCAAAATTCATAGGAATTGGGTTTTCGATAGGATAAGTAAAAATACCCGGACTGACAGGTTGCATAGTCTCACATTTTTCTAGTAAAATATCTATCTGATCCTGAAAAGTAACTCTTTTGGTTTGATTAGAACTTTCTCCAACTTCTACCTGGGTTGGGTTAGAACCTTGCCCTATTTCTATTTCTATTTCCTGAGAATACTGATCGAACTGCTCCTCCATTTGCCTGGATTCGTCATTGGCTTTAGTTTCCGGTTCTTGCGGATTAGGGTTTTCCTGGATTACAATCGCTTTTCCTTTGTCTAAAGGTTTACTAGTTTTAGGGGTTTTTGTAACTGTCTTTCTCTTACGTATACGGCTTCCCCATACATAATTTTTCTTTGGCCTCCTTTTTGGTTTGGTCACTGGTGGAGTAGGAAGTTTTACAGGTTGGTCCACATCAGCAATATATCCCGTGAATTCATGAGAAACTTCTATGTTCACTGGGTACAAATTGAGGTTCTGAAAAGCTTCAGATATCTCGTTCATGCTGTGTAGCATATATGCAAAATGCATAAAATATCAAGTTAAAACTTTGGAACAAAGTTTAACAAATAACATGGAAGTTTTATTGCACACTATTTGTACAAAATACAGAAGACACACTCAATTTTTATTTTACTAACTTTTATTTATTCACTTATTGAGAAGTACTGCTTAAAATTTTAGAGCATCTTTAAAAATTTGCATGTTCTGCCACAGTGGCTAGCATATATAAATTTGCCCATTTTTCATCGAGTTTATCTTCCCAAGGTGATTTCTTAAGTAACTCCTGGGTTTCCTTTTTAATCTTCTTTTCTCGGATTTGCTCCTTACTTTTCTTAATAATCATACTCCTTTTTCTAGGAGAAAGCGGATTTTCATAATTCGCTTTTTGCACAAATATTCCTTCCTCAGGAATTGTAGGGAGCCTTGAAGTTTTAGTTTTAGACGAACTTCCTTTCTCGTAAATTGATCTATCTAATTTAAGATAGATATCTTGCAACTTTTGTTTACCCATACTGTAACTAACAAATAATCAGTTAAAAGCATATAATCACATAATCACATAATAGTAATTAGGAAGAATTAAGTATCGGTTAAATACTTAATTAGCTTAACTCAGTGGCTCTGATACCACCTTGTTTCTGTCACGGCCCCCGACCCGGTTTTACCCGTTTCCGGAGCCGCGGGACAGAAACCTCGTGATATTCGTTTAATTGAGTTATTGCAGCGGAAAATTTTGAACATCAGGATCGTTGTAAAGCTAAATTTTTTCCCGATTATTTTTATTTCACAATTCGGGATAAAACCCCGATAATTTACAATACATAAGTTTAGTGATAAATTCTTATTTTAAAACATCTTTATTCATTTTACATTGAGCCACTATTTTAAGCTTGAAATGCTCTTCAGCACTTTTCCTGATTTACAGCAGATCACCTGAAACATGTTTGAAAAAGATTTTGTCAGCGGGGAAATACTGAGTGAATCATTCATTTTACTGAAAATGACACATTTGTTATAATTTACAGTATTAAGAGTTTTTACATATGTTTATTATCAACCAACATTTCAAGAATAGGTATTTGTCACAGACCAGCTCTGTGACTGTGGTCATATCACCATTGGCTGGCCCAATGAGTGACGTATATCACTTTCTTTTAGGCTCGCCCACCTAATGTGATTAAAACAATAATAATACTGTGCACAATACCCCACATACCGGCTGTAATTTGGTGATTACATAAACTTAATCACTGTAATTATAACTTTGAAAAATGATTTGGAGTATTGTAAAACAGTTAATAAAAAGAGAATGACTCACATTGTAGATTTAGTACTGACAGAATATGATTTTATCCCTGTTAACCTAATTTCACAATAATGCACACAAAACAGAGTTAGTGATCAATACAGCAGTTACGATAATTTCCCGAGATCAAATATTCACAATGAATGACCAAGTGCGATACTTCAACTCATTTATCAAAATGACAAACGACAAAGTATAGTACTTCAACTCATTATCGAATTATCGACAACGACAAAGTACAATGCTTCAACTCATTATCGAATTATCGACAACGACAAAGCATAGCCCAATGTGGGCGGCACTTAGACATTCTTTGGGTATATTGATCCTGGAAACTGAATCGTAATAGCGATTGAATAATTACCCTGTTCTGCGGCAGCGATTCGATAATTGTGTGTGTGTGTTGGACTGTTTTGCTTATAACTCGACCTACGTAACTCCGATTCTCGTCGTTCAAGTGCCAAAATTCAAGTCCCAACCCCTGCTATTTATACTGAAATTTTGACACCGTCGCGTAGCGCGAGGGGGTACCCCCTTAGGCGTCGCGCTACGCGAGTGACCACCCTATTTTCATAGAGTAGCCCTTCGTGCATGTAGGCTTGCTGTGTCGACGGTTTTGTTAATTTCGAATTTTACACAGAGTTATGAGGATAATCGTTACTAGGGTTTTGCCCCCCCTGAGTTTTAGGGCCCCTGATCCTGATTCTGATTGTTCTGGAAATTCTAGGGTTAGTGCAGAATTACTTGGGTGTCTCAATTAGGGTTTTCTTAATAGCTAATTACCATCCTAATTATTTAAATTTTAATGAGAGTTGTTACATCCTCCCCACCTTAGGAAAAAATCTCGTCCTCGAGATTCACTGGAATAGATGAGGATACTTGCGCTTCATTTCTGATTCCAGCTCCCAAGTGTATTCTGGTCCTCTTTTTGAATTCCATTTGACTTTGACTAATACCAGTCGTTTGTGTTTGAGAAACTTGACTTTTCTATCTTCGATCTGTAGTGGTTTCTCTATAAACTTTAATTTTTCGTTCACCTCTATATCTTGAAGAGGTACTACCAGGGATTCGTCTGATAAACATTTCTTGAGATCGGATACATGAAATACATCATGTACTCCAGCTAGTTCTTCTGGTAGTTGTAAGCGATAAGCAACTGGTCCGATTCGTTGAATCACTGGGAATGGTCCAACATATCGAGGACTCAGTTTTCCTTTCTTACCGAATCTTACCACACCTTTCCAAGGAGATACTTTTAGAAGTACTTTGTCTCCTATTTGGAATTCAAGTGGTTTGCGACGATTGTCGGCATAGCTCTTCTGACGATCTCTGGCTGTTTTCAATCTTCCCTTGATTTGAGTTATCTTGTCTGTGGTTTCTTGCACGATTTCTGGACCTGATAATTGACTTTCTCCTATTTCTGCCCAACATACGGGTGTTCTGCATTTGCGTCCATATAGTGCCTCGAATGGAGCGGCTTCAATACTTGAATGATAACTATTGTTATAGGAGAATTCAATTAATGGTAAATGGTTATCCCAATTACCTCCAAAGTCAATTACACATGCTCGAAGCATGTCTTCCAGAGTTTGGATTGTCCTTTCACTTTGCCCGTCGGTCTGTGGATGATATGCAGTACTCAGGTTGAGTCGGGTTCCCATTGATTCTTGGAAACTTGTCCAAAATCGGGAGGTAAAACGACTATCTCTATCCGATACAATGGAGAGCGGGACTCCATGTAAGGATACTATTTCATCCACATATAGCTTGGCTAATCTTTCCATGCTAAAGGTTTCTTTTATTGGTAGAAAATGAGTTGATTTGGTTAATCGATCCACGATTACCCAAATTGCATCATTACCTTTTCTGGTTCTGGGTAACTTAGTAACAAAATCCATTGTTATAAGTTCCCATTTCCATACAGGCATTTCTAACTGTTGTAGTAAACCTGAGGGTTTCTGGTGTTCGGCTTTAACTTGTGAACAAGTTAAACACTTAGATACGTATTCAGCTATATCCTTTTTCATTCCTATCCACCAGAAATTCTTCTTTAAATCTTGATACATCTTATTGTTTCCTGGGTGTATAGTATACCTAGATTTATGAGCTTCTTCTAAGATCTTTGATCTTAAATTTCCTTGTTTAGGTACCCAAATTCTGCTTTGGTGAAATTTCCAAATTCCATCATTTCCTTGTTCTAATTCTTTTAGGTAACCTTTCATTCCTTCGACTTCGTCATTGATTGCCGTTTTCTGGATTTCTTTCACTTGTTCCCGTAAATCTACTTGTAGATTTATTCTAAGAGCACGGACTCGCTTTTGCTTTTCATGGAATTTACGACTTAAGGCATCTGCTACTACGTTGGCCTTTCCTTCGTGATATTGAATATCACAGTCGTAATCACTCAGGACTTCCATCCATCTCCTTTGTCTCATGTTTAACTCTTTTTGCCCGAATATATACCTTAAACTCTTATGATCCGTATAAACAGTAAACTTACTTCCATACAGATAATGTCTCCAAATCTTAAGGGCAAAAACTATGGCTCCTAGTTCTAAATCATGAGTCGTATAGTTTTCTTCGTGCTTTTTCAATTGTCTAGAGGCATACGCAATTACCTTCTTGCGTTGCATTAACACACATCCGTATCCTAATTTTGAAGCATCACAGTATACTTCAAAATCTTCCGTTCCTTCTGGTAAAGCTAAGATTGGCGCATTGGTTAATTTCTGCTTTATGATTCTAAAAGCTTCTTCTTGTTTTGGTCCCCATTCAAACTTAGTGGCTTTACAGGTCAGCTTAGTTAATGGTACAGCTATCTTGGAAAAATCCTTAATAAACCGTCTATAATAACCGGCTAAACCTATAAAACTTCTAATTTCCATTGCAGTTTGTGGAACCTTCCAGTTGGTAATTGCTTCGATCTTAGCAGGATCTACGTGAATACCTTCGTGATTCACCATGTGGCCTAAGAATTGCACTTCTTGCAGCCAGAATTCACACTTCGAGAATTTCGCGTACAACTTTTCTTTTCTTAACAGAGTTAAGAGTGCATGCAAGTGCTGACAATGCTCGACTTGACTTTTGGAATAAATGAGTATATCATCAATGAACACGATTACAAATTTATCCAAATAGGGTTTACAGATTCTATTCATCATGTCCATGAATGCAGCTGGGGCATTGGTTAATCCGAAGGGCATGACTGTAAACTCATAATGACCATACCTAGTTCTGAAAGCAGTTTTAGGTATGTCTTCTTCTTGAACTTTCAATTGATGATATCCGGATCTTAAATCTATCTTAGAGAAATACCTAGCTCCTTGTAATTGATCGAAAAGATCGTCAATCCTAGGTAATGGGTATCGATTCTTAATTGTAACCTTATTCAACTCTCTATAATCAATACACATTCTCATTGATCCATCTTTCTTTTTCACAAACAACACTGGTGCACCCCAAGGGGATGAACTAGGTTGTATAAATCCTTTGCTTAGTAATTCATCTAATTGCTTTTTCAATTCTAGCATTTCGGTAGGAGCTAATCGATAAGGTGCCTTGGCTATCGGTGTAGCTCCTGGAATTAGATGAATCCTAAATTCTACTTCTCTGTCTGGTGGTAACCCAGGTAAATCTTCTGGAAATACATCTGGGTATTCTGAGACTACAGGAATTTCCTTGAGTTCTTTGCCTTTAGTACAAATGATTACGGAAATCATATATACTATTCCTTGGTTTCGTTCATAATTAGCAACTTTCATTACTGATATGAACTTTAATGGCTTCCTAGGTTTATTTCCTGAAATCTTAATTACCTCTCCAGTAGGTGCTTGAATTTCTATAGAATTTCTATCACATATGATTTGAGCATGGTTGGCTATTAACCAATCCATTCCTAACACAACATCAAACTCAGCTAATTTCATAGGTAATAGGTTTGCAACAAACTTATGACCTAAAAGTTCTATTTCTACTTTTTGCAAAACCTGATTAATTTCTATGGAATTCCCATCTGCAGTTTCGACTGTAAAGATCTGCCTAACTGTAGTTAATGGTAACTTAAGAGCTTGACAAAATGAAGTATTTATAAAACTTTGGTTCGCACCAGAGTCAAATAATACTTTTGCATAGACGTTGTGGACTAAAAACGTACCGGCGATCACATCCGGAATGAGTTCTGCTTCTTGAGTAGTCAGCTGAAATGCTCTAGCATTCTTCTTAGTAGTTCCTTCAGCTGCCTTGGGTTTGTTGTCTGTGGGGTTGATTAACTTAGGACATTCTGGTTTGATATGTCCAGCTTCTCCACAATTGTAACAAATTATGGATTTCTTTCTGCAGTTTTCTTCCCGATGTCCGGTTGTTTTGCAAAAATTGCAAACTCTATTACACTTTCCAAAATGTCTCTTTTTGCAAAATTTGCATAATGGCACATTTGAAGATTGCCCTGTTCCTCTTTTCTTGAAATTACTACTATTACCCACCCTAAATCCTTGGGTAATTTTCTGAGCCAATTCTTTCTTCCTATCTTCATCTCTTGTGCGTATCAGTTCGTCGGTTAGGGTATTAGCTAATTCTACTGCATCGTCAATAGTGCGAGGTCTCGCAGCTTTAACGATATTGCGAATTTCGCTAATTAATCCCCAAATATATCGAGAAATGAGTACTGGTTCTGGCGAAGCCAAGTTAGGTACTACTCTCGCATATTCGAAGAATGTCGAAGTATAACCACGACAATCTACTCCGGTCATTCGATGATTGAGGAACTTATTTGCCATTTGTTCCTTCTCATACTCAGGACAGAATTTCCTTTCGACCAGATTTTTAAATTCGTCCCAAGTCATGGCATAAGCTACCCGTCTGCCTTTTGCCTGTAACACTGTGTTCCACCATTCTAGTGCTCCTTCTTTAAACAGGTTTGAGGCATACATGACTTGATCTTCGTCAGCACATTTACTTATTGCAATTACTGCTTCGGTTTTCTCTAACCATCGCAGCGTTCAGTTGCTCCTTCGTTGCCTGCAAATTCAGCGGGTTTACAAGCAAGGAATTCTTTGAAAGTGCAACCAGGTGTTGCAGCCTTTCGTTTCTTAGGGTGCTGCGTGTGCTGAGATTCATTGTCATGATTTATATGATCATTGCCCCCGTTTATACTGTTACTGTAATTATCTTCGATGGTATGTTTACTAGGAACAATATGTTGTGGATCGTTTGGATTTTTCATAGCAGCAACGAACATTGGAATTGCATTGGCTATGCCTTGGGCAACCATATTTTCAATATCTTGTTTGGTCATATATTGATCTTCTGGGTGTTGCTCCGATTGATTAACTTCATTTACTGGTTCGTTATCGTTATTTGCCATCTGATGATAAATTATTATGAATAATTAGCAATTAACAATTCATACAAATCATTAAACAAGTTATAACACATAAAGCCCAAAATTATCGATTTCTCGATTGCATTTCATATCAGTATAGTATGCATCAATACACACTGATATTTTACAACGTTTTATTTGTTATGTTACAACTGGTTTCACTATTTACTATTACTATTATACAAAGATAGTTTCCGTCCTCCTATTTATCATCCTAAAAACGAAGTTCCCTCTCGTCATACTTCCAGGCAATCTGTCCCCCTATTTCCCTAATTCTATTCCCTGCATCCATCAATTCTTCACCGAAATGGCGAAGTTCAGCCAGGTTCTCATTGCTCATCGGTGGATTGGGTAGGGGTTCTGGGTCGAACTGTGGAAAGAATGAGTAAGCGTTATTGACAATATTTTGAAATTGCCAATCGTTGGTCCACCATTCTTCCATTTCTACAGGTTGGTTATGGACTATTGGTTCAGTGATGGTTGGTGCAAAATTCATAGGAATTGGGTTTTCGATAGGATAAGTAAAAATACCCGGACTGACAGGTTGCATAGTCTCACATTTTTCTAGTAAAATATCTATCTGATCCTGAAAAGTAACTCTTTTGGTTTGATTAGAACTTTCTCCAACTTCTACCTGGGTTGGGTTAGAACCTTGCCCTATTTCTATTTCTATTTCCTGAGAATACTGATCGAACTGCTCCTCCATTTGCCTGGATTCGTCATTGGCTTTAGTTTCCGGTTCTTGCGGATTAGGGTTTTCCTGGATTACAATCGCTTTTCCTTTGTCTAAAGGTTTACTAGTTTTAGGGGTTTTTGTAACTGTCTTTCTCTTACGTATACGGCTTCCCCATACATAATTTTTCTTTGGCCTCCTTTTTGGTTTGGTCACTGGTGGAGTAGGAAGTTTTACAGGTTGGTCCACATCAGCAATATATCCCGTGAATTCATGAGAAACTTCTATGTTCACTGGGTACAAATTGAGGTTCTGAAAAGCTTCAGATATCTCGTTCATGCTGTGTAGCATATATGCAAAATGCATAAAATATCAAGTTAAAACTTTGGAACAAAGTTTAACAAATAACATGGAAGTTTTATTGCACACTATTTGTACAAAATACAGAAGACACACTCAATTTTTATTTTACTAACTTTTATTTATTCACTTATTGAGAAGTACTGCTTAAAATTTTAGAGCATCTTTAAAAATTTGCATGTTCTGCCACAGTGGCTAGCATATATAAATTTGCCCATTTTTC
This sequence comes from Helianthus annuus, assembly GCF_002127325.2. Taxonomy (NCBI): domain Eukaryota; kingdom Viridiplantae; phylum Streptophyta; class Magnoliopsida; order Asterales; family Asteraceae; genus Helianthus; species Helianthus annuus. The sequence continues at coordinate 185,222,075 of NC_035436.2, read as the reverse complement.
ATCGAGTTTATCTTCCCAAGGTGATTTCTTAAGTAACTCCTGGGTTTCCTTTTTAATCTTCTTTTCTCGGATTTGCTCCTTACTTTTCTTAATAATCATACTCCTTTTTCTAGGAGAAAGCGGATTTTCATAATTCGCTTTTTGCACAAATATTCCTTCCTCAGGAATTGTAGGGAGCCTTGAAGTTTTAGTTTTAGACGAACTTCCTTTCTCGTAAATTGATCTATCTAATTTAAGATAGATATCTTGCAACTTTTGTTTACCCATACTGTAACTAACAAATAATCAGTTAAAAGCATATAATCACATAATCACATAATAGTAATTAGGAAGAATTAAGTATCGGTTAAATACTTAATTAGCTTAACTCAGTGGCTCTGATACCACCTTGTTTCTGTCACGGCCCCCGACCCGGTTTTACCCGTTTCCGGAGCCGCGGGACAGAAACCTCGTGATATTCGTTTAATTGAGTTATTGCAGCGGAAAATTTTGAACATCAGGATCGTTGTAAAGCTAAATTTTTTCCCGATTATTTTTATTTCACAATTCGGGATAAAACCCCGATAATTTACAATACATAAGTTTAGTGATAAATTCTTATTTTAAAACATCTTTATTCATTTTACATTGAGCCACTATTTTAAGCTTGAAATGCTCTTCAGCACTTTTCCTGATTTACAGCAGATCACCTGAAACATGTTTGAAAAAGATTTTGTCAGCGGGGAAATACTGAGTGAATCATTCATTTTACTGAAAATGACACATTTGTTATAATTTACAGTATTAAGAGTTTTTACATATGTTTATTATCAACCAACATTTCAAGAATAGGTATTTGTCACAGACCAGCTCTGTGACTGTGGTCATATCACCATTGGCTGGCCCAATGAGTGACGTATATCACTTTCTTTTAGGCTCGCCCACCTAATGTGATTAAAACAATAATAATACTGTGCACAATACCCCACATACCGGCTGTAATTTGGTGATTACATAAACTTAATCACTGTAATTATAACTTTGAAAAATGATTTGGAGTATTGTAAAACAGTTAATAAAAAGAGAATGACTCACATTGTAGATTTAGTACTGACAGAATATGATTTTATCCCTGTTAACCTAATTTCACAATAATGCACACAAAACAGAGTTAGTGATCAATACAGCAGTTACGATAATTTCCCGAGATCAAATATTCACAATGAATGACCAAGTGCGATACTTCAACTCATTTATCAAAATGACAAACGACAAAGTATAGTACTTCAACTCATTATCGAATTATCGACAACGACAAAGTACAATGCTTCAACTCATTATCGAATTATCGACAACGACAAAGCATAGCCCAATGTGGGCGGCACTTAGACATTCTTTGGGTATATTGATCCTGGAAACTGAATCGTAATAGCGATTGAATAATTACCCTGTTCTGCGGCAGCGATTCGATAATTGTGTGTGTGTGTTGGACTGTTTTGCTTATAACTCGACCTACGTAACTCCGATTCTCGTCGTTCAAGTGCCAAAATTCAAGTCCCAACCCCTGCTATTTATACTGAAATTTTGACACCGTCGCGTAGCGCGAGGGGGTACCCCCTTAGGCGTCGCGCTACGCGAGTGACCACCCTATTTTCATAGAGTAGCCCTTCGTGCATGTAGGCTTGCTGTGTCGACGGTTTTGTTAATTTCGAATTTTACACAGAGTTATGAGGATAATCGTTACTAGGGTTTTGCCCCCCCTGAGTTTTAGGGCCCCTGATCCTGATTCTGATTGTTCTGGAAATTCTAGGGTTAGTGCAGAATTACTTGGGTGTCTCAATTAGGGTTTTCTTAATAGCTAATTACCATCCTAATTATTTAAATTTTAATGAGAGTTGTTACACCCTAAACACAAAAACAATATAAATACCTCTTCACAAAATATTACCAACAAACCCATCTCAATACCCGACTCGAATATGGAGGGAATGAAACCCTATTCTGCGTTCTTCAAGAGGCTACATAGGAACTATAAGAAGGGACTATGGAAGCGGATAACATATGACACGACACGTAACATGATTAAATATAACTAGTTAATATGAATGACATATCACATTTTAATACGGTTGTTGACACTCGTTTAACACGGTAATAAAACAACAAGACACAATTGTTTAAAATGATAAAAAAAAAACCAACTTTTACAATCCATAAAATAGTTAATGAGCTATGTTAGCGGGTTAAGTGAGATAGCATATTTGGTTATTTATAAAGTTATAAATCTCCATAGTCTTAATAAATGAGTCTTAAACATTTCGTATGACTCGTTTAACACGATTAGTTAAACATGTTACTTGTGTCATAAATGGATTAGAGCGGTTAGACCACTTAAATGTTTTTAATTGTATCAAAAACTTGTCTACCTGGTTATGACTAGAAATTTTTTAATTCAAAACCTAACATGTTTAATTTTGTGTTAGAAATAACCATGTTTATTGTGTCATATCATTTATTAGACGTATTATACGTACCATGTCTTGTCAATAACAATGTTATACATGTTGTGTCATTTGTGCCACTAAATTGTTTGGGTCTAATTATTTCAAAATTTAGGATAAACTATATTTTCCGTCCTTTATGTTTATACCATTGGGATGGAACCATTGAATGCCACAAAACTCGTCATGTGGCTCAAGGTTATAGACAGATTCTGGGCCTCGATTACTCTCACACGTTCAGTCCTGTTATTAAAGCAGCTACGGTTCGTACCATCCTTTCCTTAGCCGTTATCAACAAGTGTAAACTCCTTCGATTAAATGTTAACAATGCCTTTCTCTATGGACATCTAACTAAATGTGTTTTTATGGAGCAAACCTCGGGCTTTATTAACCCGAAATTCCCAAACCATGTGTGTAAATTAAATAAGGCCATTTATAGGCTCAAATAAGCTCCCAGGGCTTGGTTCCATTGTCTAAGTGCATTCCTTCCTCAAATGGTTTTATTTGTAGTCGTGATGACCGTCCTTTTTCATATTTAGAAAAGATATGTGTATCATTGATGACTGTCGTAAGGCTCATGCAATAACCTAATTAACCTAGGTAGCTAGGGTAAGAAGGGTATCGAATCAAGAGGAGTCTGGTGGAAAGTGTTATGAATCAAGTACTAAAACTAATTGCAAAAGTGTAAATCTTGGTAGATTGAGAGTTTGATTAAACTAATAATTACTAAACAAGGTTGTAAACAAATGGAGAAAACAATGGTTCCTCCGGATTTCAGATTCAAAGCAAGGTATAACAATCACATAGACATGATTGTTTAATTCGATTAACAAGTTGTGATTACCTAAAGACTACTTACTTCGATTATAAAACAACAGAAGGTTACCATATAAGCAATCAATTGAATTTATCAATCCTAATCCCTATAAAATATATCCCAATTACTAGAACTCTCGGGAATTGAATGAATCAGAACCAAAGTTTAAATAAAATCAATCAGTTACAACTAATCAATCAAATCCAAAGGTAAAAAGCACCGAATGATTAGATTACCAATGTCAATTACAATTTCAAACACATAAAATCAGTTAACTTACAAGAATCCTCCACCCGGATGAAACCACTAAGAACTTAGCCGCTCATCTTGGTCGCTTGATCATCAAAAGCTCGAATAACAGTTGAAACCATATTCAATCTAATTGATATGATGCAAGGAATGATGAATTAAGGATAAGGATCATGTGAGGATTGAAACATAGTAACCTGCCAAAACACAAACACATGCCAAAACAAAACAAACAATACCATACTCTACGTCCTCGTGCTGCCTCCCGAGAGCGCTAAGTTTATAGGTCTTCAGCCAGACCGTACCTGACATGCTCAGGGTGGTTCAGATGCCTGCTTGCCTCCCCACTTTTCTACATATAACTCCATCCAGTTATGTGGGAGGTTCGCAGCTAAACGCTAGTTGGGGTCAAATTCAGCTTCATTGCCCCCATCGAATCCCACCATCAGGTGGTTTTCCTTCATCCATTCTCCTTCTCACGTCCACCTTTCTCACTTGACTTCCATTCCTCTCACTCTTTGACCAGTAAAGCTCAACACATCCCTCATGTAATATGCCCATGTTCACATTGACAGAGATTCATTAGTAACAACCGTATGACTCAAATCAACAATAATACTGTAAGTAATTAGTCTTGAAAACACATTAAAACATAACTTACGATTCCCGTGACTCATAGTGACTAGTCCATTTCTACAGTCGATTTGAGCATTAGTAGGTAAAGGTCATGGAAAAACCTAATTTGGTTTTTCCATGACTGTCGTAAAGGTCATGGAAAAACCTAATTAACCTAGGTAGCTAGGTAAGCACGGTATCGAATCCAAAGTAGTCTGGTGGAAAGTGTTATGAATCAAGTACTAAAAACTAATTGCAAAATTGTAAAATCTTGGTTGATTGAGAGTTTGATTAAACTAATAATTACCAAACAAGGTTGTGAACAAATGGAGAAAACAATGGTTCCTCCGGATTTCAGATTCGAAGCAACATCAATTATGTGTTTAAGTATGACAATCACATAGACATAATTGTTTATATTGATAAACAAGTTGTGATTACCTAAAGACTACTTACTTCGATTGTAAAACAACGGAAGGTTACCATGTAAGCAATCAACTGAATTTATCAACCCTAATCCCTATCAAATATATCCTGATTACTAGAACTCTCGGGAATTGAATGAATCAGAACCAAAGTTTAAATAAAACCAATCCATTACAACTAATCAATTAAATCTAAAGGTAAAAAGCATCGAAAACTTAGATTACCAATGTCAATTACAATTTCAAACACATAAAATCAGTTAACTTACAAGAATCCTCCACCCGGAGGAAACCACTAAGAACTTAGCCGCTCATCTTGGTCGCTTGATCATCAAAAGCTCGAATAACAGTTGAAACCATATTCAATTAATTGATATGATGCAAGGAATGATGAACTAAGGTGAAGAGATGCTTCAAGTGTGGCCTATTATCTCCAATTTTCGTCCACAAAGTCTGCGTGTATATGTTAGGGTGTGAAAACCCTTTAAAACCCTTGAACAAATCAAATTCACGCGCTACATAAACCGATGTCGTAACCTACCTTTGCGGACCGTAACTTATGGTCCGTATTTGCTGTTGAATTCATGTATCGCACACCGTATGCTACGCCCTCCTACCATATGCTACGTTTCACTGTTGCTGGCACTTTTTGTTCTCACTTATCTCAACCGTAGGTGGGTGGTAGTGGTGATGGGTTGTGGCGAAGGTGGTGGGTTGTGGTGTTGTTGATGAATGGTGCAAGAGGGGATGGAATGGAAAAAAAACATGGGGGTTGGAAGGAATGATTTTGAGGGAATGGAATGCATTTTGGAATGGGTGATTCCATTTCATTGATCAACCAAACACGCTTTTCTTCATTCCCTCGTAATCATCCATTCCATTCCACCTCTCATTCCTGCATACCAAACACTACCTTACTTTTTTTTACTAAACAAAGAATTCCCTTCAAATCCAAACCAAGTTGCCGCCCAAACACAACAAACATTTTGCTGTCTTCTTTCCAAACTTCATTCTCGCTGATTGTTCGGGATTAGACAAGATACCGCGTTTCCATTCTTACAAAACAATCAATCAAACCGTTTCCATAATTCGCGAGTCTTGCGAAACACTATGTAAATGACACCCTCGACACCACCACGACACACCGTAACACCCTCCCTGTTCTTATCTCTTCGCCGATAACTCGCAACACGTTGCACTTGCCGGAGCGAACAAGGTTTCTGCCGAAGCGAACCGAGCTCACCGGAGATCGGAGGCGACGTCGGAGACAGGCCGGAGACCGTCGCGAGAACCGGGGTTCACGTCGGGTACAACCCTTTATTCCTTCTAGTTGGTTTCGTTTAGATCTTCTGTTGATATATATTGTTCCATTCTTTTGTTTAAATCTTCTGTGATATTCATAATACATATATATATATATATATATATATATATATATATATATATATAACAGTCATTCTTTTGTTTAGTAAATATGTAGGAGATGATGTTCTGAAATCAATTTTAAATAAAATTAAAACAAAACACATTAGTTATTATGGTCTAGTGGGTGAATGCGTGTAAGGACAACCAAGATGTCGCGGGTTTGACCCTACTCGTTGGCTGAACATTTTCTTTTTGTAATTCAATGATGTATTTTTTATAAACACCTTTTGGGCTTATTAGTTAATTCAAATGTTGTTTTCATTTCCTAAAAAGAAACAAAATTTCTATACTTCATATATGTATATAATTAATAAGTTTTAAATCTTTGATTCGTTAATATATTTTTAAACGTTTAGTTCCCTTTTATTATTAAGAGTAAATTTCAAAGTTCGTCCTTTATGTATGTCTAATATATCAAAGTATGTCCTTTGTCTTTAATAACCTCAGAAAACATCCTTAATGTTTGAAAAACCAATCAGGTTATATCCTTTACCCTAAACCTTGTTTGTTTTCCCAGTTAAATCAGGTCATGTGAGAAGCACATGAGGGTATATTAGTCATTTTACCCTAAACACTAAAAAATTATAAAAAAATTCAGATCTTCTCTCTTTGACTCTAATCTTCATAATCTGCACATTTTCATTAATAACCCAGATCTTCAAAACTTCAAAACACATTATCATCAATAACCCATATCTTCAAAACTCAGATCTTCAAAACATCAAAACACAAAGAAAAAATAAACAATTCGAAACTTCAAAAGACAAATCCATATTTTGAAGAACAAATCATTTCTTTCAATTTCAGTCTTAATACCTTACAACAACATCAAAATACAACAACATCAAACAAAACAACAATATATTCTTCATTTCTATACCATCTTCTTCAACTTGAAAGATCTGATTCAAAACCTGTTTGTAGAGAGAGAAACACAAGTGTAGAGAGATACCCAATAACAAGTAAACACCTCCACCCCCGCTGCACAACCCCACCACCGCCAGCTCCCACACCATATGAATGCGGATACGGAGGCGACGCCGGTGGAGAGGAAGACGGTGGTGACGTCAGACGTCGGTGTCGGAGCAGGAGCAAAAGCGAATTACTTGGACAGATCGTGTTGTTCTCCAAGAGACCACCAGCACCGGTTTCTTCTCCGGTAACACCAGCCGCCGTCTTCGAAACCCTAGATTTAAATCCACCGTCGTCGTTCCACAAATCCAGATCTAGAACCTCTCGTGCTTGGTACGGTGGTGGTTGTGGGTGTTTGTGAAAGATGGGGTTTGTGGGTAGGTTGGTGGTGGTCAAGTGGTGGTGGTGGCAGATGGTGGTTGGTTTGATTAGTGGTGACAGGTGGGGTGTGGAGTTTGGAGGCAGTGACAGGTGAGTGGTGGCTTGGTCGCCGGAGGTAGGTGGTACGGTAGTGGTGAACAAAGATCTTTTGGCTGGAGAGGATAGAGACACTGTAATTGTGTTTACAGAGACTGAAATGTAATTGTGAGAGAGTAAATTGGTTAATATAAATAAACAGTATAATGACCAAAATACCCTCATATGGGTTCCATTTGATTAGATTTAACCATAAAAAATAACTGAGTTAGGGCTAAAGGACATAATGTGTAAGGGTTTGCAAACATTAAGTATGTTTTCTGAGGTTATTAAAGACAAAGGACATACTTTGATATATTAGACATACATAAAGGACGAACTTTGAAATTTACTCTATTATTAATTAATACTTTTAAATGTAACGATAAGTTACTCACTACTAGAAAAGTGGTCATTTTGCTACGGAAATTTCCTACGCAAAAAAATGCGTCGCAAATTCTGAAACATTTACTGCGCATTTCCTACGGAAAAAAGACCTTGATTTTTTTGGGCAATTTGTGACACAATAGTGACAAATATACTAATTCTAAGTATTATGTCGGAAATGCGTAGCAACTTGCTACGCATTTCCGACGTAACCATTATTTATTTGTTGGAATTAGATTTATATATTAAATTCATTTAAATATTAATTGTTGCGTCAGAAATGCGTAGCAACTTGCTACGCATTTATGACAAATTATTTATTATTATACTTAGATTATATTTTAATGTTTAATCAGCATTATTATTAATTATTGCGTAGGAAATGTGTAGCAACTTGTTACGCATTTGTGATGGAAAATTTATTGTGTAGAAAATGTGTAGCAACTTGCTACGCATTTGTGATAGAAAATTTATTACCATATTTAAATATTTAACTAGTTTTATTATTACCATATTTTATTATTACCATACATCTCTTAATGCCCTTTCAATCATTACTATCCACCATATTAATAATAATTTATGTGCCACCATATTAATAATAAGTTTAAAAGTTTTCAAATTTCATCCTTATAAAAATCCTTAATCTTTTTATGAATGGTTTTATTTTGAAAGAAAAAGGATTCAAATTATTTTCTGTATGGTCGAGTCCGGAACATCATAAAGTACAAAATCAAATAAAAAATAAATATATATAAACATTAGTAAACACTCAAAAGTTAATGGCTTTCTTTTCGATAATAGTTTCATTAACGTTAAACTTCAGCTGGCGTCAGAGAGTGACTGGCGTCCAAAGGAAAAACCCCACAGGTGCCTCGCCACATCGAATAGAGCTTGACGGATTGAGGGCCGCCACAGAGGGGAATAAACCGCCTCAAGTGGGAATCGAACCCTGGTGCATAAGACCATGGGGTATGGGGCTTGGGTTGGGGCGTGGGTTGGCTGAAAACGCCCAAGTCACCACCCCAGGGGCTTGGGTTAGGGCTTGGGTTTTGGGCGTGGCCCTTGGGGCTTTGCTTTGAAGCCGGGCGTGGGGCAAAGAAGAAAGGTGACATGGCAGACTTTCAATGGCCAATGCACCAACCCAAGCCCCACCATCTCCAACGGCCTAAGTTGGACTGGAGTCATTTGCACGGGGATGCACTAATTGTGTCGGATTTATGTTTTTATCATGGCCGGCCCTGGGGGTGGGCGGGGAGGACCACCAGCCAGGGCTCGATATTTCGAGGGGCACATTTTTTATGAAAAAACCCGATGTGTATACGTAAAATATTTTTCTAATAGGGTACACTCATACAAACAGTATGAAAAAACCCGATGTGTATACGTAAAATATTTTTCTAATAGGGTACACTCATACAAACAGGGTACACAAATTCTCATGGCCGGCCCTGGTTTTTATGATTTTATTGAAACCATCCACTCGTGGGAATAACAAGTCTCTTAATTATTGTTTTAGGTTTTTATTCTATTAATTAATATATGATATAATGTGATTTTTCTATTATAATTAACTTGTGATATTTAAGTTTTTAAAAAATCTAAATACACTGTCGTGTTTGGTTTTTTTCACAAGGATTTCAATAAGTTTTTGAGCCAATCAAAAGCTTTACTTCAACTTCACATGGATCACCATCCAATGGTCCATTGTTCACCTAATAATCAATCTAACGGTTAAAAATACTCTAGAATCAAAAGCTTTAGTTTAAACCCTAAATTCCTTTCACTTTGAACAGCACCACACCACAAACCCCCTTGCCCCCTTCTCTCTCGATCAGCCTAGCCTATCTCCGGCGACATGCGCCGGCCGCTCTCCGACAACCACGCCCCACACTGCGTCTCCTTCTGCCTTGGAAGTTATATACGAATCTGGAACAACAAGTTCATCAACAGATCTGGAAGTTATATACGAATCTGGAACAACAGATCTGGAACAAAAGTTCATACGAATCTGGAAGTTTTTTGATCTGGAACAACAAGTTCATACGAATCTGGAAGTTCATACGAATCTGGAAGTTCATACGAATCTGGAAGTTCATACGAATCTGGAAGTTATATAAGAGGTTTTTGTACCTTAAAAGGCTTATAGTATTTTCATAGAAATTAAATAACATTTTTGATCTGTCACAACCTTCAAATTTCATGATGCATCCTAATAAATCTTATGATATATTCTCACAGATCTTATAAATATGCATCAAAAAGCACGTTCTAAAGGCTTCAGAATACTTGTTTTGTCACAAGAGATGATTGTTGAGTTGCTGAGTTGCTCGGAAGGTGTTCGATGTTGGTTTCGATTCTCCAGAGCTGAAAAATGAGATGGGTGTGGGTTAATGTTATTGAATTTGTTAAAGGAATATGTAATTTTATTTTCTTTATGTTAGAAGATTTTATACATTTTTTGTTTGTAAATTTGTATAAATTTATGATTAATGTTATTGAAATTTTATAGTTTTAGTTTTATTTGCTTTTGTATCTGATCTCTCTGATGTTTTGTAAATATAATAAAACTAGAAAAAACATTAAATTTCGTGACAATTGTGTAGCAAAAATAAAAAATTAAGTTCCGTTAAATGGGTAGGAAAATGCGTAGAAAAATGTATAGCAATTTATGACAGCCCTTTTCTGTCAGAAATTGGTAGGAAAATGCGTAGAAAATGCGTAAAGAAACCAGTTTCCTACGAGTGGTTTAACTACATATGCATTTCGTCACAAATTCGTAGAAAATAAAATTTCGTGACAATTGTGTAGCAAAAATTAAAAATTAACTTCCGTTAAATGGGTAGGAAAATGCGTAGAAAATGTGTAGCAATTTGTGACAGCCCTTTTCGGTCAGAAATTGGTAGGAAAATGCGTAGAAAATGCGTAAGAAACCAGTTTCCTACGAGTGGTTTTCCTACATACGCATTTCGTCACAAATTCGTAGAAAATCGCGAGTTGTGACGCATTTCCTACGGAAAATGGTGTCAGAAATTTTAATTTTTCTAGTAGTGACTGTTTGCTTTTAAAGCATTTTTTTTCTATTTCTATTACATTCAATACCTTTAATAGAAACCAAATGAGTAATGACTTATAATTAATTTATCTTCTTATTTATAATACAAACATAAGTAAATAAAGACTAGCTTAAAATTTTAATAACGTTAAATGATCTATGTGTAAACTATGAATATTCGGAATATTATTTAACGAGTTCGTACACGTATTTCATAATTAGGATAATCGCTTGGTTTGATCTCTTGGATTGTTTCAAATCCTTACTCGTGCGTCCTTACAAGAAACGCAACGCAATCAATGTGAGTATACTCGATCCCATTTTCGTTTTAAACACTTTGGGTGCAACATGTATTCCATATTCAAATTACACAACACTTGAAACTTGTTATATTCACACTCTATCCACATTTAAACACGAAACATTTTGCTGCTTGTTAATCTCATATGCTATGCAAGTTGAACGTATTGAACAAGTTGAACGTATTGAACAAGTTGAACGTATTGAACAAGTTGAACGTATTGAACAAGTTGAACGTATTGAACAAGTTGAACGTATTGAACAAGTTGAACGTATTGAACAAGTTGAACGTATTGAACAAGTTGAACGTATTGAACAAGTTGATCATATTGAACAAGTTGAACGTGTTAACCTCCCGCTACTCTATTGGGAAAGGCAAAGTAGTAACTTGGATCATGTTATTCGTGTTGGATATGAGTATTTAAACTTTTATTCTACTTTATGCTATGTATTAAACTTGTATACTCGCCAACGTTTTGTTGATTGTATTTTAATACATGTTGCAGGTTGATTAGTACAAGACTCAAGAAATAAGCTAGGATGGCTTTAGATACCCATTTTAGCAATTAAACAATGTTTGAATCTATGTTTACTATTTGAAACAATGTATTATTCTTTAGTTTTAATAAAATGATCTAATTCATATTGTCACATTTAGTGTTATGTTGTTTTAAGCAATTTGTTCGTCTCATCCCGATGTTTCCGCCATCGGTTGGGGTGTGACAGTTGGATGCCAAACCGGCACCCCCACCTTTAAGCATAAATGTTTCGGTTGTTTCCACAAGTGAATTATTTTCGAACGTCACTCATTATCGTTCAATAGTTGGTGCACTTTAGTATCTTACAATTAGTTGTTTAGATATATCCTATGTTGTCAATTAAGATAGTCAATTCTTACATGATCCTTCAATTGCACATTACCAGGAGGTCCAACGCATACTTCGTTACATCAAAGGCACTCTCGCTTTTGGCTTCACTACAATGGTCCCCCCCCCCACATTTCTCTACTAGGTTACTCAGATGAAGACTAGGCCAGATGTTTGGAAACTCGTCGCTCAACTTATGGCTACTATATCTTCTTGAGAGGTAATCTTATTTCATAAAGTACAAAGAAACAACCTGTTATTGCTTGTTCCAATTGCGAGTTAGAATATCGGGCTATGGCAAACATTGTTGTAGAGATTGTATGGATAACTCATTTATTACAAGAATTGCATGCTTTACTGCTAGAAACACCAACCATATTGTGTGACAACCGCAATGCTATGTTTCTCACCCAAAATCTAGTTTCTAATAAAAAAGGCCAAACATATAGATCTTGACTACACTTCATTAGAGAACTTATCTCTTTTCGCAAACTTCACACAAAATTTATTCAGACCAATCTTCAAGTGGCAGATATATTCACCAAACGTCTACCATGTCTTCAGTTTACTCACTTTCGACATATGCTTCATATTTATCCACCATCGTCTCGCATGAGGGGGATATTATATGACAGATGATACCTTATTTATTTTTGTATCTCTTTGTAATTATCTTATTCATTAGGCCTTTATATGTAATCTCCATGTGTTTATTTTTGAGTTAATTACAGTTTGCCATCCTATGGTTTGGGCCACTTTTCAATTTGCCTCTCGGGTAGAAAGACGTTTTGTGTTGCACACACCTAGTGACCATTTCTTTTAGTGTGCCTCCCTAATGTTATAATTTTGTTAGTTTGAGGTTAAAAACTTGTGAAAAGACCATCCTACTCTTTTCCCTTTCCAGTATAACCCCATGTGGTTTTAAAAACTAACAACCTTTGCCCCAACCACCTTTTCAGTATCAATTTCCCACCAAAATATCAGTTTGACTATTAAAGTCAACTGTAACAACCTTCTTAATTTCCCATCAAAAACATAAGTTGACTTTTAAAGTCAAACGATAGAAAGATAATCAAATTTAGATAAGATGTTCAATCATATGGTTTTTATACCTTAACAACCTTTGACTATTCAAGTCAACTGTAACAACCTATCTCAAAACATAAGTTAATAAAACATAAATTGACTTTTAAAGTTAAAGCAAATCAAGTGTCAAGTGTCCATCTATGAACCTATAGTAAGTATATGTATGAAAGTATACCAATATGCACCAATATGTATGAATGTATACAGTAAAAACTTAAAAACTCAACCTACCGATGTATATTCATGTCCGCAGTATATATTTGTGTTTAAGTTTCAAGAGGATGACAGCGGTGGCGAGAATTTGATCGAAGATGATTGGAAGAGGAGCCGTAGATGTGGTGAAGGGTATGTTCGGCAACAAGCTTTTAGAAGCTTTTAGGAGCTTCAAGCTTCAAGCTTTTAAGAAAAAGCTCCAGGCCCAATAAAAGTCTTGTTTGGTTGAAACAGGCTTAAGGCTTTTAGATTAGTTGAAAAGCTCTTTTTGAAACGCTGGTTATAGTAGCGTTTAAGAAACCTACAAGCTTTTAGGGTTTAAATTACTTAAATAACCTACGATCCTCATCATCCCATACTAAAGAAAGGTCTATCGAAGCAAAGGTATACATGTTCGTTTTTACTGTTAGCTATATAAAACCATGTTAGGATATTCATGTAATCAAGTTATGCTAGTCGATTGTTTGAGTGAATTAATGAAGTTTGTCTTCTTCTGTGGATGATAAAATAATCAAATCATGATGTCTTTGACTCGTATTGATGAAATTTGTTTTCTACTGTCAGCTTCCCCTCGTTTAGTGTGCTTTCTTCTTCATCCTTTTTTTCTTCCATGTCCACAACTACAATAAAAATAATAATACTTTTTAAAGTTGAATAATAATAACATATCTGATCTTTAAGATTTTATTCGACCAATCTTCACAAGAAGGATAGAAAATTAATTGTTGATATAGGTTCTGGGATAATACCTTTTCACTGAAAGAATTTTGTGTTCATACCTAGATGTGCTTTATGCATTTTTTAATAACTGATGATTTGATTTTTTAAGCAAACTTCACCCTACAGCCCAAGAATGATATTTTTTAAGTAAACTTCACCCTACAGCTCCAGAATGTGATGAACTGGTTGAGCCAATGGTGAAACAGTTAAGTGTTTTTTGTGCAATAGGTAAGTATTAGTTACCATTGTGAAAAGAAGCTTGAACGAGCCGAGCTTAAACGAGCTAGAGCCCGAGCCTAAAAACAAGCTCATTTAGTAAACGAGCCGAGCTCGAGCTTGAAGAATTACCTTCGAGCCGAGCTCGAGCTCGAGCCTGGTCGAGCTCGGGCTCGGCTCGGCTCGATTGCACCCCTAGGTGTCACGTTAATTGGTTCGCTTACATTAATTGACGATGTTATATTACGTGAAAAGTGGGTGTTGCAACAGATATCTGTGCAAAAGAAAAGAAAAATAAAACATTTACATTTGTATGGAATTTCATGATTGCTTAAAGTTTTTCATGTACTTAAAGTTATATTTCCAGTATACAGAAATTGTGGTAACCTGGTAAGGATTATATGATGCAAAATTTTGTTCTTGGTGAAATATCAATATCGGTATTTTGAATGTATCATGTTGAAGGTATATGCCTACCTACTCATCAGTTTCCTAAATGTATAACTTAATAGTATTTGATCCTTGCATAATTCTATTATGTTTACTTTCGGTTAAACTTTTAATATCTCAACAGCATCTACATAGATGTATTTGATCTTGATGTAGCATTGTTGTAACTGATATCAGAATCATAGGTTTGTTAACATATGTATGTATGCATGGTTGCTAGATGGATTCTAAAAAAGAGAAGGGGAGAAGAGAAATTTGGTCAAAAGAAATGGTTTTAGAATTATGTCGATTTCTAAACAAATATATCATGAAGCATGGTCGAACTTCCCCATTCAAATGGGTCACTCTTCAGCCAGAGTTTGAAAAAGTTATAAATCATAATTTCGCCAGTGACAAAGCTATGAAGAACAAGTATGACAGTATGAGAAAAGAGTACAACCTTTGGAAGTCACTTAAGAATGGAGAGACTGGTCTAGGTTGGAATGAAAGTATCAAGCAACTTAAATTGTTCTGATGAATGGTGGAAAAGAAAAATTCAGGTGACATAATATAACTCATTCAAAAATTTAAATACCGTATAATATTTCAGTCATAATGATAACTAAAGATTCACCATTATGTTGTGTAGGAAAACCCGAAAGTTCTAGCAATTCAAAATAACCAACCATCTATACAACTACAAGAAGAGTGGGATCAATTATTTGGAGATGTAGTTGCTAGTGGGGAAAATTGTGTGGCACCCTCTATGGATCCAACTACATTCAGTGAGGTGCATGTTGAGAACCTTGAGGATGACAATGTTGAGGGAGGTAACAATTTCTTTGGTGACTTTTTGAATGAAGTAAGTCAACATGATGCATCAACATTAAGCCCAAGTGAGGTTGCAAAAAATTTTGAAAAGTCTACTAAAGTAAACACTAAGCCTAAACCAGTTAAGGTGAAACGTAAAGGGAGAGAATCATTGGGAGCTTCAATACTTAAAGAACATTTAACTCAAAGTAGCCTGAATCAACAACGTGCTTTAGAAATATTAGAATCAGATTCTTCCAAACTCAGTCAAAGTACTAAGTTTAGTATTGAAGCTGCTATGGGTTTGCTTAGCCGGATGCTAGATGCAGGATTAATGAGAGAAGATGAGGAGTTGTGGTTATTTGCAATGGATTTATTTGAAGATCCCGTGAAAAGAGAAATGTTTATAAATATGCCACATGATCATGGTAGGTTAGCGTGGCTGCAACGAAAGCAAAGGCTCACCAACTAAAGTTTTCTTTGAGGACATGTTACGAAGACATTATTGTTTCTATTTGTTTGAACTTTATTGCTTTTGGATTGATTTTTTGTTTTTTACCTTGATGTTTTAGTGACATGACTGTATGTTAAGCTATTTATCCATTTAATTTTAGCTAGACTGCTAGACATGTTCGCAACGAAATTGTTACTTTGATATGGAATGCACGACATTAATGATTTAATAATATTGTATTATGTTATGACTGTTTGTCAATAACTATGTTCTATTTAATTGAAAATGATCATGTTTTACTCATTTGAGAAATACCTTATATATATATATATATATATGTGTGTGTGTGTGTGTGTGTGTGTGTGATTATGAGTGGTATTATGTTTTTTTTTATTTATGCCCATTTTGGTCATTTTATACATTTTATTAAAAGCTCCAGTTAATCTGCCAAACACCTTAATATCTAAAAAGCTACAGCTACCAGCTTCCAGCTATCAGCTACTAACTTCCAGCCACCAGCTTCCAGCTACCAACTAGTTTTGCCAAACATACCCGAAGAGGAAGAAGTGGCTTGGGGAGACTGAGTGAAGGTGGGTTTATTGAGGGAGGACGGGGTTTTGTGGTTATAAAATGATGGTGAATTGATGAGCATAGTGCCCTTGCTCCGTTTAACTCAGGTAACAGACTATTCAGTTATATAACGATGGGGAGGCAAACTGCAAAAAATGGTCGGTACGTGTGTGCAACACAAAAATTGTTTCTATGTGGGAGTGTTACAAATTGAAATTTATACGGAAATACAACTTTAACAAGAACAAGACTCTTCAAAATCTTTCAAACACAACGAACTTTGAAAGAAATACTAAAATCTACCGAATCTAGATGACAACAAACTAGATCTTACATGACTGGACAATCATCAAAACGATGATTATCACTCAACTCCAAGATCTCACGAATAACGTGTGAGATCAAACCCTAGAAATTTTAGAGAGAGAATACTGAACAATTACTGACTGAACTAACTACAAATAAGCGACATATTCTTTTATATAATCTGAACTTCAACTGTAGAACTTCTACATAAGCCCATCTTCTAGTCCACTTGAACAAGCCCAGCATCCTAGCCTTTTTGTCCACTTAGCCCATTAACAAGCCCAGTATCATATCCTCCCGCACAATATAACAAACATGGATTAGTAAATAAATACTGAAAATAAAAAACTGAATCAATTTATATTATAATTTCAACATCACCCCTCAGTTTTATATTTGAAACGGATTAACAAGACCTAACCTCTTACGTAATTTTTCATGTTGGCTTGGAAGTAGCCCTTTTGTGAATATGTATGCAATCTGGTCAGTTGATTCCACACCAACATTTTTTATCACTCCAACTGCAATTTTTTCCCTTAGAAAGAATAAATCCACCTCAAAGTGTTTGGTCTTATCATGAAATGCCGGATTTGCAGCAATTGACATAGCTGCAGTATTGTCATACTGTAAGACTACCGGCAATTGAAAGTTTACTTGCAATTCCCTTAACACATTTATTAACCACAGTATTTCACAAGCACCATCACACATGGACCTGTAGTCTGCTTCTGCAGATGATCAAGCAACAACGGATTGTTTTTTACTTTTCCAGGATATAGGAGTTTCTCCCAAAAACACACAGTATCATGTAACAAACCTTCTACCTCCATGACTCTTTGCCCAATCAGAATCAACATATGCACATAGTTGAAACTGATCACTCTGCTTCAACTGAACTCCTAAACCAGGAGCTTTCTTTAGGTATCTTAATACCTTTAACGCCAGCTTCATATTACCCCTTAAAGGTCTATGCATGTACTGACTTAAATAGTGAACACTATATGCAATATCTGCTCAAGTGTGAGACAGGTAAATTAACTTACCTATCAACTTCTGGCATTCAATAATATTAGACAATACGACCTCATTATCAACACACACTTTTGACACAATAAGATGTTGTTCCATAGGACAACTCACTGGTTTGCATCCACTTAACCCATACTCATTTAGCAGATCCATGCAATACTTTCATTGAGTTAAGCAAACACCTTTGTCATTATAAATAACCTCAATACCTAGGAAATACTTTAACTTTTCTAGATCCTTTGTTAAAAACTCAGACTTAAGAAAATCTTTAATGTTTGATATCTCAGTCTCATCATTACCAGTTAGAATTATATCATTTACATAAGCAAGCAGGACAACTAAACTTGTACCAACATGCTTCACAAATAATGAGTGATCACATTTGGATTGACAAAGACCAATCTTACTCACCACATCTACTAGTTTTTTGTTCCACATCCTGGGGGTTTGTTTTAATCCGTATAAAGACTTATTCAATTTACACACAAGACCAGAATTATTTTTATTTAACCCTTCAGGCATTATCATATAGACATCTTCCTGTAGATCACCATACAGGAAGGCATTGTTCACATCCAACTGGTATAATATCCAGTTGATTTGAACAGCTAAACTAATGACACATCTAACCGTTATCATTTTTGCGACAGGCGAAAATGTTGCATCAAAGTCCAAACCTTCTCTTTGATTAAACCCCTTAGCCAGTAACCTGGCCTTATATCTTTCAATATCACCATTTGCTTTGTACTTAACTTTATAAATCCATTTACATCCTATGGGTTTTCTATCTCTTGGTAATTCAACAATTTCCCAAGTATTGTTTCTATACAATGCCTCAAATTCTTCATTCATGGAATTAATCCAGTTAGTATCATTCACAGCTTCATTATAAGATCTAGGCCCAACTATTTTATTCACATTAGCAGCAAAGCACAAACTATCAACATGTAAATTTATATAGTTTACTATTTTTTTTCATAACCATACTTGACCTTTCCTTCTACTACGTAGTCCCCAAATTTCTTTGGTACACTAGTGATCCTAGAGGACTTTCCAACACTTTGTTCATTAGAAGAGACACCCACAGATAGGACAGTTTCATCATGTCCAGTACCAGGACTATCAACCCTCACATGTTGATCACCAAAAACTGTATGATGTTGTTGCTCTGCCCTGTCTAAACTAGTTGTAGACTGTTGTGCATCAACAGTCTCTACAGTCCTATGTGATGTACCTGGTTTTTGACTATCACTGGCACTAGAACTATCTCTTACCCCTTTTTTCATCATTGGGTGTTTGGTCACTTAACGAATGATACATGTCAAAAAAAATTAAAATGTTAACATCATTAAAACCTTGAAACTCAGCAGTTTTGTCAAAAGCATTTTGTTTATATGAAAAAATGATTCATAAAAACTCACATCTCTAGAAAACAGAAATCTCTTTTCATCAAGGCTCCATACTTTATAACCTTTTTTCACATTAGAATAACCCATGAAAACACATTTTCTGCTCGTTCCTCAAGTTTATCGTTGTTTATTAACACTGTGCAAAAACATAAACACCCAAAGACTCTTAAGTGACCTAAAGAAGGTTCAAAACCAAATAAAAGCACATAGGGAGATTTACCATCTAGAATAGAGGAAGGTGTCCTGTTAATCAAATATGAAACAGTTAACACACATTCAGACCAAAAACTTAAAGGTACATTAGCTTGAAAAAGTAAAGCTCTAGCAATATTTAGTAAGTGCCTATGTTTTCGTTCTACCACCATTTTGTTGTGGTGAGTAAGAACATGACGTTTGATGTATAATACCTAGATAATTCATGAATTTTATCATATTTGAGTTAGCAAACCCAGTTCCATTGTCACTACGAAACATTTTAACTTTAGTTTTAAACTGTGTTTCAATCAGATTTACAAAACTAACAACATTTTCAAAAACTTCACTTTTTTAGACTTCATTAAATAAACACAGTTAGCTCTAGTACAGTCATCTACAATTGTTAGAAAATACTTATACCCTTCTATACTTGTCACTTTTTATGGACCCATATATCTAAGTGAACTAAGTCTCCGAAATGTTTAGACTTATGTTCACTCAAAGGAAAAGGAACTCTGTGTTGTTTAGCCTTATGACAAACCTCACAGGGTTCATTTTCCAAATGACTAGTATCTAATTTCAATACTTTTAAAACTTGATGAGATGGATGACCAAACCTAACGTGCCACAGCTTTACATTTTCAGTTTTGTTTAGACAACACACAACTAAATTATACAAATTACCATAAAAATATAACCCATCGGTATGTTTACGAGTCACCAAGGTTCTCCTCGACAACAAATCCTGAATATAACATTGCGTTTCATCAAATACTACTCTTAGGGGGTGTTTGGTGTTATGTTTTCAAAATAGATTTCGCGTTTTCAAAACTGCGTTTTGAAAAAGCATGTAGGTACATGCTTCTCCAAAACTGCGTTTTGGAGGCAGATAAGCACTTTTTCATCCAAACACTTTTTTTAAATTATTTATGTATTACAAACGCAATAATCAAATAATCTCTTCAAAACGTAATCCCAAACACCCTCTTAATAATTTATCTTTTGTAAGCTTGTATACAGAAATCTAATTCACACAATACTCAGGAACCACAAACACGTCTTTTAATATAACATTCTTTGTTATTTTAAGACACCCAATCTTTGTGACTTTAGCATCTGTGCCATTAGGGTGTTTTACGTTTTATATTGAACTCACTAACATCCATTGTATTAAACATATTTTTATCTAACATAACCATGTGTTGATTAGCTCCTGAGTTAATTATCCACCCACTTTCAAACCCATATAACAAGTTAGAGTTAAAGCACTACACATTGTTATACCAACCACAAAAAGAGAATGCATTACCTCCTACATTAGACTTAGGAGCATCCTCACTTCTTCTATCATTCAACAATCCTAGCAACTTATTAAATTGATCAGCAGTTAAAGAGTTTAAAGAAGAACCAAATTGTTGGACAGACGCATCAGAATTATTAGATAAATTAGACCTATTTCATTGAACATTATTTTGACTAGGCCTAGGTCTAAAAGTAGGAGGATATCCTATAACTCAAAACATTTTTCAACAGCATGTCCCAACTTATTGCAATGTGTAGACCTGACATTAGAATTTTGACTTTTGTTAAACCTTCTTTTATTATCATTCATCATTTGATTACCTTTAGTTATAAAACCAACATTAGGTGTTTTAGACACAATATTTGATCCCCTGTGAGACTCTTCCATAGAGATTATAGAAAATGCAGTTTTAACAGTGGGTAAAGGATCTTTAGTTAAAAGACTAGTTCTCACATGTTGATAAATCTCGTCCAATCCCATTAGATATTGCATCAGTTTAATCAAATGATTAAAATCATTGAATTTTGTTGATGCATTACAAGTACAAGAGGGAAGTTGTACCATAGCATCAAATTGTTTCCACATTGCATTAAGTTTGTTATAATACTCAGACACGCTAGAACCACTTTGAGATACAGAATTAATTTTTTGGTATAGTCCAAATATGACAGACCCATCAATTTTATCATATGTTTCCTTTAAATCCCCCCACACTTCAGAGGCTAACTTAGAATATACTTGCCCAACATATAAATCCTCAGAAATTGAATTTAGAATCCAAGTCAAAACTACAGAGTTACACCTTTCCCATTAATTAGCTAAGACTTGCTTAACTTCTTTCTTAACACAAGTTTTATCAACAAACCCTGGTTTATTTTTAGCCATTAATGCAAGTTGCATTGCATTAGACCAGATTGTATAGTTTTCGGTCCCTTTTAGTTTAATACTAACAATGGTTAGACTACTAGAATCACTAGTATGCAAGTACAGAGGGTCGCTAGCATCAAGTTTGCTAACTAAAGTTTCACTAGGATCACCAGTATCACCCATTTATACACACTTAACGAGAACAGGAAAAATAATAGGCAAGAATCAATCAACAACACGTAGCAGGAATTAAAGCAAAAAAATATGCCACAGACTATGCAACAGGATGAACCCTTCCCGTATCCCAAATCTGCAATATCGGTCCACCTAACCCGGTCAAGATGCCTAATGCAAAGCAAGAACAATAAACGTAAACAAAAAGAAAGATAGTACCGATTTGCAAAAAAAAAAACGTAAACAGCAAGGGTTTTCTTCGGTTAATAGCAGCTTCTTGTGGAGTACTTTTCTCCCCCAAATTTGTGCAGCACCAGCCCCTATAACCAGAGATCTTGCCAGTAATCTTCAATACACCTTCCAAGAAGTTGGAACCCTTATATATTTTTTACAAGTTTCAACTAACAGACCACAAATCACCAGATCCCTAAATTTCTTGGAAACCCTAATTCTCCGATCACTGATATATGCGGAAGCGAACACGACTCTGACACCATGTTACAAATTGAAATTTATACAGAAATACAACTTTAACAAGAACAAGACTCTTCAAAATCTTTCAAACACAACGAAGTTTGAAAGAAATACTAAAATCTACCGAATCTAGATGACAACAAACTAGATCTTACAAGACTGGACAATCATCAAAACGATGATTATCACTCAACTCCAGGATCGGGATCTCACGAATAACGTGTGAGATCAAACCCTAGAAATTTTAGAGATAAAATACTAAACAATTATTAACTGAACTAACTACAAATGAGCAACATATTCTTTTTTATAATCTAAACTTCAATTGCAGAACTTCTACATAAGCCCATCTTCCACTTGAACAAGCCTAGCATCCTAGCCCTTTTGTCCACTTAGCCCAGTATTATATCCTCCCACACAATATAACAAACATGAATTAGTAAATTTATATACTATTAAAGAGAAAGGTCGGTGGAGACCTTTCTCTTTTAACCACAAGTTTGATAGGCTGAATACTATTTGTCAAAAAGTTGCAATGTCTTGGATTAAACTTGAAAAGTTTAGGCTAGGCCCATAAAACTGTTTGGGCTTGCTTAACAAATTATCCGTAGTCACAATGTTGCATTACATATTTACATATTTCTTTTCTTCAAAGTTTTGAACCAACAAAAAAGGCCCTTACACTTTCAAGCTTTTTCACTTTACATCTTTAATTTTTTGATATGAAACACTATTAACCCTTATCTTTAAAATGCCCTTACACTTTCAAGTTTTTTCACTTTACATCTTTAATTTTTTGACATGAAACACTATTAACCCTTATCTTTAAGTAAGTTACACATTCACTTCTAATTTTCAGTAATTGACAACTTTGACCTTCTTAACCTTTTCTACTTAATAAGTTGACACCTCCTTTGGTTGAAATGACTTTTACGACTTTACACCACAACGTGGACAAATTATTATACTTTTTTTTATCTATGTTCAACTTATTTTGTGTACGTTCGTAAACTGTATTTGAAAGCAAGTCGGGTCAAATATACTACGTTTTCATTCGATGGCGATGTAATTTTTTTAAGTAAAGAGTCGGGTCAAATATATAGCATAAATATGAGTTACTTTAACTTTCGATGCCGCCGCAACGCGCGGCGGGTCAAAATCCTAGTAAATAATACTGAAAAAATATAGAACTGAATCAATTTATATTATAATTTTAACAGGGAGGTAAATTAAAAAATGGCTCAAATCACAAGGAGGCAACGAACAATTAACTTATTTCTTTTTAGTCCCTCACTCTCCCTATATATAAGTCTTTTTTTTTTATTAGAAACTTCACACCAGACCAATATTCTCTTTCACAAATATATCCATTATACACCAACAGTAACAAAAACCATGATGAATCTGAAAACTATTTAACTGATGAGGAGAATAATGATGAATACGAAGGGCATGAAGATGATGATGATCCCGACGCCAAAGAACATGACTACGCAACAACACCCGAGACACGAGCGAGGAGAACAAGCATGACGACGACGAAGATAAGGATGTTGATGACGATGCTAGCTCTGAAGGCAAAGATGAGGATGAAGAAGATGACGCTGAGGACGAAGACACTGAAGATGACGACGATGAAGATGACGACGACGAAGATGATAATAAGTAGGTGGTAGCTAGCCAGCTAGGTTTTTCTGTTTGGTTCCGGTAGCTTAGGTTGGTTAAGAAGAAGCAGTGTGTGTTCCAAGCAAACCACACAGCAAGCAAGCAAGCAAGCAAACCCAAACTGAAAGTAAGAAGAAACCACCTAATTAAACGTAGGTGGGTGAGAATGGCATCCCATATCTCCCCTTTATTTGGAACACACTGCTTCTTCTTAACCAACCTAAGCTACCGGAACCAAACAGAAACACCTAGCTTAGCTAGCCACCACCTACTTATTATCGTCGTCGTCATCTTCATCTTCAGCGTCTTCATCTTCAGTGTCTTCATCCTCATCTTTGTCTAAATTAATGATTTTGTGATTAACTGGGGTCTAAATGGTTCACAAACGTCTTTGATGTCTGTTTTTTTTTTTTTAATATTCTTGATATATTAATTATTTTCAAGTTATAAGTATCAAATTATGAGTACATCGGAGAATTTATAGTGGGTCCCTTGACCATCCCGGCCACCGGAGTCCTTAAACGGAAACCTTTTTACAGTTTGACCCTCTTGATTATCTCTCACAGAGCATTGAAAGTTAAAAAAGAAAGGTGAATTTTTTTTAGAAATGGTGTATTTTGAATAGATTTTTAGGATAATGGGGAAGTCAAACAAAAAGAAAGGTTTTTGGTGTATCCGCTGTTGGCCTGTTGCTAATAGCGGATTAGGAAGGAAAAGTAGCCCGTTCTGCAGCCATGCTCAGGAGGTGTCAGCTTTCTCAGGAGGTTTTTACTAATCCTCTATTCTCAATAGAGGATTAGGAGGAAACCATTAACCATGGTTCCAAACTCCCCCGAGACTAAACATAACCCGGTTAAAAACCTAAACCCAGTTACAAAACTTAACCCAGTTAACTTTTTTTCAAACCAAAGTTATACTTCTACCTAACAACCTTGGATTCCTCCTCTATTATTTCATGTTTTTAATATTAGTAGTGATTTTCGTTGTATCTTGTTTCATGTTTCACGTTTTTCATCTTATTATTATTTATCATTTTATTTTATTATTGTTAATGATAATATTCTAATCATAATTAGTTAGGGTTTGAAACATTAAAAAAATTAATTAGAGTTAGGGTTTCAACAATATAATATTATTTAACAAAATATTATTAAATGGGTTTTAATTTTTTATAAGGTGATCCGCTATTTGTAATAGAGGATTAGGAGATATTGGGTTTTTTCCTAATCGGCTATTCTGAATAACGGCTTAGGCCATATATATATCTTTTATATATAATAAATAAAACTCATTGTGGGACAGGTGTCATGTTCTGAGAGTCATTCCCATTTCATTTTCCCGCTCATATTCAGACCCATTTAGATTGATCCACACATTTAATGTACCCGACCCATTTAAATGCTTAATAACCAAATCTCCTAAATTATCTACCTACTTTCTCCGATGCTTATCCTTTTCTTCCTCCCAAACTCTAATGGAGTTTCTTCTTGAATGACTAATATTCTATTCCAATCTCAATTCAAAAAAATATTTTGGCAGATTATTCAACAACTTTTGGTAAGTTTTGATCTATTTTTTACGTTTTTCTTTGCTAACTTAGCTTGAATCCAATGAATGTTAGGTTTGGTATTGATGATTATGTCCATCAATGTATGTGCGACGCATTTTACGTCGTTTTCGTTGCTTTGCTATTGAAGATTATGAACTTTGATATTGATTGACTATTGTGTTTTAACAATTTAATCGCTAACATTTGTGTTTTTGATATAACAATTGCTATTCACATCTTTATTTTTTAGTTGCTTATTTTGTTATGTATGATTTACTCCTAACTCCCTTGATATCTTTGATCATTAGGTTTTACAATTTGAGTGAATGAGAAATTTTACAACTTAACAACTGGTTAGAAGAGACTTGTGATGGATCTCGATATCGGTTTTAAAGGCTTTTTGGTATTTCAGTTGCTTGAAAGTCGCCTTCAAATCATTAATTTGAAAGTTGATCGGTCCATTTAAGTTACTAATTTATTCTATCATAATTACCTTCAACTAATTTATTATGGTACCAATGTTGATTGTTCGATTTCCATAATATTAGATTTGTTCCATTTCTTTAAATATATTTAATGTACTTATCTTTATATGTATTTTTTGTTGTTGTAGTTGTTGTGTTGCGGTCTGGTTTTGTCAATCATCATTTCAACAATGGATTTCCAAACAATCTGATTATCATATGTATGTGTGTGGTACTGAAAATTGCCAAAACTGGGTATCGGTACCGAAAATGTTCGGTATGGTACCAGTATTTAAAGGTAAAAATTGGTTTTTTATCAGTACTGTATTGAACCGAAAGTACCGGTATGGAAAAAGTTGGTACCAAAAAAATTTTTGGTGTTGAAAACCCTAAACACAATCCCCATGGAGACGCCACAAGATTGAATACCCGATAAGATTGAAGACGCCACAATCTTCCCATGAATACCTTTTTAATGTCCGATCTCCTATTGATTGATGAAACAACATAGAAGACACCCCAAGATCGCTGATTCTTTGTTATTTTTTATAAATTTATTATTACCGATCAAAATTGCATTTTTTTATCCCGTGTTTCACACGGGTAGCTAACCTAGTTTTTTTATAAATTAAAACATCGTCATCTTCATCCTCCACTTAAACCCTCCATGACCATGTTCAACATCAGAACCCCTCCTCCACTTAAACCCTCCATAACCATGTTCAACATGAGAACCCCCTATATCATATTCAACCCTCCATAACCATGTTCAACATCAAACCCACCAACATCATCTAGCAACCATCAAACAACCTGCAAAAGCTGTAAAGTTAAAGCACTCAATTAAAACCATTCAACATATGCATGTGATGTTCTGCAATGGATGTGAATGGTGCATGTTCATGGCCAGAAGAAGGCAGACTACTCAGGTTGCATGTGATGTGCCAGAATCTCTTTAATAATAGAGGAGGAATCCAAGGTTGTTAGCTGGAAGTATAACTTAAAAACTTAACTAGGTTGAGTTTTGTAACTGGGTTTAGGTTTTTAAGTGGGTTATGTTTGGTCTCGGGTGAGGCTGGAACCATGGTTAAGTGTTTCCTCCTAATCCTCTATTCTAAATACAGGATTAGAAAAACATCTGACACCTACCTGAGCAAGGCTGCAACACAATTTACTTCCCTTCCTAATCCGCTTTTAGCAACAGCGGATACACCAAAAACCTTTTTTTTTGTTTGACTTCCCCATTATCCTAAAAATCTTTTCAAAATACACCACTTCTAAAAAAAATTCAAAGAAAGGTAGAGTTAAAAAGATTCTCCGGCCGTCGGTGAGGGGGCGGTCCGACGAAGCTGATGAGTGACTGAGATATCAGGGGCGGAACTAAGCCTCAACCCCGTAGTCACAGTGTATTTTTTTCTGTTTTATGTGCATGTTTGGCTAAGCTTATTATAGTTAAAAATGACTTTTGGGAAAAGAACTTTTTGAAAATTAGTTTTTAAAAAAAAGTGTTTGGACTAGCTTATTGATGTAAAATGACTAAAACGGACATTCTTTTAGATATAAGAGGGTAAAGAAGGGGTATATTGGTAATTTGTAGTTTGAAAAGTTAAAAACTGGCCAAAAAGTCACAATATTGTGACTTCTTGAAACCTCTTTTTTCTTCTTTGCAAAAAGCCATTTTTAAAAGGACTTTTGGCTTAGCCAAACACAAAAACAACTTATTGGCATTTTGATAAGTCAATAAACCAATAAGTTGTTTTGAAAAGCTTAGCCAAACATGCCCTATATATTGAAATATAGAGCATCCCTAAAGATAGATTTAAAAATATAGGATATCCCTAAAGATATACAAGGATATTGACGTGATGTCGTGGTCACAATCAAATTTAATCCCAATAACAACTAAATAGATAGCGGTAAGTGGGTATCGAACACAGGGAGTTTGTGGAATATGTGCTATCTCGATGTATGTCTAACTTCACTAAAGTAAACTAAATTGAAAGAAAAATAAATTTCAAGAGTTGATTTGAGTGAATTGGTTTAAGAACTAAATTTAACTAAATAAATTGCAAAAGAGAAGTTTTGGTTGTAAGCAAATTAGAGACAAGTAATCATCTTTAGTTTCCAGTTTGCTTTAACATTTATGCTAACATTCCACTAGAAAGAACTACATAGACATAGTTCATGTGTGATCAATTGCAGTGATGAAAGGGAACTAAGTACTCAGATTCCTAGAACGTGAGGTTGTTACCCGATGACCAATTAACCCTTACCCAATCCTAATTCTACCCATGATATCTCGATTGCCAACGACACCAAGAACGTATGGTTTCAAACTAGATTAACATAAGAATCAACAATTTACAAACAATTAAGCACACACCATAACAAATAAATCATAAAGACAAAGTTTGTTATTCTAGAAATAAGGAATTCAAGCACAAAGTCTTACATAACCTTCAACTAAAGATGATCACCATAAGTTTAGCCACTCATGACTTGGACAATCATAATCACATACATATCAATGTTCATAGGAATTAAAAACACTAACAAGATGTTTAGAAATTGTTTCAAGCTCTCAAGAACACCCAAAATTCGTCTCCAAAGTGTATGTAACCGAATGGGAATGATTGGACTTGAAAGGGCATCATAAATCCGCATTAAAAGGTGGAAGTTACACATTTACGTAGGTCAGCGTCGTAAGCTACGGTGGCCACCGTAGCTTACGGTGGCTTGGAATGGCTTACGGTGGCTTTAAACTGTCATACGGTGACAAAAAGTGCCAGTCGGCGCCATAAGCTACGGCCCTTGCCGTAGCTTACGACAGGCTTCAGCATGAAAACTTGTTTTCAGCATAACTTTTTCGTTTCAACTCCGTTTTCTTCACCGTTTTCGCCTACGTTCTCGTAATTTCGCCCTCTATCATGCTATCCTCTTAATTCTTCAATTCCAAAAAATGATTTTTTCATTGATGCTCCAAATCACTTCCCTTTTAAGCTCTATTTGCACCTGCACGTCCAAACAACTAGTAGTTACCAAGTTCAAACAGTTAAACGTGTAAAGCATGGGATTTTAATCTTTTTAAGGCACTTAAGGGTTGTCCTACGGACCACCCGTCAGATATCCCTCAAAATATGAAACCTGAAACTAGTACTTAGCCCAAATAATAAGTTTGATCCTGTACCGTATTCCAGACTCCTTAAACGGAAAAGTTTGACCCTCTTGATTATCTCTCTCACAGAGAGCATTGAAAGTTAAAAAAGAAAGGTAGATTTAAAAAGATTTAAAAGCCCAAAGAAATTACCCTTATATTATTTTATTGTTTACAAGTATTAAGCCCCTGCGTTACAGCGGTTGTCGTAAAACTATGTCAAGTAGTACCAATGCTATACCACTATCAGTGGCCACCAACACCAGAAAAACTCGTAAAAACAAAATAAATAAAAACGAAAAAAATAACGCGGAAACAGACGTAAAATCTTTGAATCACGCACGCTCGTTGTAGAGAAATTAAACCGTTCGTAAAACACAGAAAAAAATAACTAAGTCAATCCAGGACCCGCGCGTTGCGACGAACTTGTCAAACGGAGAAAAATAGATGTGTTGCGACGGGCTAGTCAAACGGAAAAAAAATATACAAAAAAATGTTGAAACCCACACGCACATTGCGGTGCGTTAACTCACAATATTTAGAACGAAACGAAAAACTTAGGAAAGATGAAAAGTATGGTGTACCAAAACTGAAAATAAAAAAGAGTTGGGGTTAAATTATAAAAGATGGAAAGCTTTGGATTAAAAGTAAAAAAAACAAATGGTCTAAATTGTAAAAGAAGAAAAGTTTTGGGTTAAAAAATAAAAAAAAGAAAAAAAAAACTTATGCATGAGGTACAACACCATAAATTACAAAAAAAAAAAGTTATAAAAATTGTTTTTGTAAAACTTGAATAAATTATTATATATTAATAGAGTAAACTCTAATTAATGGTTAAATACTTATTTATTATCTGCGTAATACACGATATTGTTTCAATTTATTTATTATCTTTGATTAGTTTAATATTTGTGAATTAATTCTTTTCATATTAGTTCAAGAGATATTAATAATTTATTAGATATTAGATTTAGATATTATAATATTATTAAAAATTGAAGGAGAAAATGTCATGCGGTGAAGTTATTAATTAATCTTAGATAAAGATAAGAATATAAATAAGAGTAAATTACGTTTTTGGCCCCTGTGGTTAGACTTAGGTGCCAAAATGGTTAGTTATAATGGGGACAGATATTTTAAAAATTCTTATTTTGGACTAATATAGTAAAAGTGATCTAACCACAGAGGCTAAAAACGTAATTTACTCTATAATAAATAAATATAAGTGATATCTATATATTGGTTATTAATATTAAAAGAAATATATATTAAATAAATAAAAAAATATGATGTTGAAGGAGAGAATTATCAAATATTTGTATTTCTGCATTGCAATAGCTGCAATAAAAATATCTTCCTGTACTAATAAACAAAAATCCTTTTTGGACACTTGTCGTTCTCTCGTAATTTCTCATCTTTTTTTTATTTATCTCTTCTATTTAATAATAATAATAATAAAAATAATAATAATAATAATAATAATAATACCTATCAATATAACTAAATCTATTTATCTCTTTTTTTTCATAATTTGAAATTGATTTCCTTTTTAACTCTAAAGTTTTAATATTTGGCAATTGAAATTGGTATTATAACCCCTATGATTTGTTTGATTTTTCACTTCTAATTCAAAATTTTTCATCTTTTGCAATTTAACCTTTTAATTTTTTTTTAACTTTCAACCCAAAGCTTTTCATCTTTTGCAATTTAACCTTAACACGTTTTTTTACTTTCAACTTTGGTCCCTTATACTTTTCATCTTTCACAGTTCTACGTTTAGCATTTCACTCTAAATTTTCCGAGTTAACACGCCGCAACGTGCGTGTGAGGTTCAACGTTTTTTCATCTATTTTTTTCCCGTTTGACAGGTATGTCGCAACGTGCCTATTTTTCCACGTTTAATAGGTCTGTCGCAACGCACGAGTCAGAGATCGACTTAGTTATTTTTTTTCATGGTTTTACACACAGACTCGTGGTCATATGAGAAACAATTGCTTTCATCTAAGATGATATATAACTAACTAATCCCCGCCGCAATGCGGCGGGTGGTAATTCTAGTAAAGAATATATATAAAATCATACATGGTTATGGATTCTAGTTATATTAATTAAGTATTCAATTATTTATTGATATTATATATAATTTATAATAAGTGATAACAATACATTAATTATTAAACAAATATTTTAAAGTAAATATAAATAAAATTTATAAGATTGAAGATAAGAGTGACATGTGGCATTACATGGAGTCTTTTATTAATATTTAGATTAGATTAGATTTTCTGTCTAAAACCCATCTATCGAGTGGTGGAGGAGATGTTATGTTTACCTTTTTAACTTTTTACTAAGTTTAACTCCTCAAATAAAAGCTAACCTACACACCACTAATCTTGGGCCCTAGACAAATGGGATGACAATCGGCCCAATAAAAAACTTGCCTACTCAGGCTATTGCACTTAGACTAGCCCAATCATTGTGTAACTATGAAAAAAAAAATTGAACTCCAAATTTGGATAACTGACGGAACACTGGAGTATTATCATGGCATTAGCAGGCTCACCCGATCATATCTATCTCCACTAGGCAGACAATAATGTCTATATACTGATTCAGAATGAAACCCAATAAATCGAGAAAAAACCCCTTTGTAGGAATCAAACTCAGGACCTCATGGTATCTAAACCTTATGAACTCTAAAGATACCACTGGCATATAATGATGAAAACAAATACAATCTAACACCAAGGCCTAAAACAAATGCTAAAGTAGGGATCCTTAGGAAAACTAAAAAAATTACAGAAAAATACCTATCGGCATCATAAATGCAATAAATAAGAATTACAAACAAGGTGCATCAATTGCTAACAAATGGTAAGAATCAAATAATAAATCCCGTAAGATTAAATTCAAATGTAAATTAGAATTGTAGGGCCGCAAATGAACTAAACGTTCGACGAACAGTTAATGAACCGTTCGGTGAGAAATATGTTTGTGTCCGTTCGTCTATTAAACAAACGAATACAAACAAGAAATTTTGTTCGTTTAGTTAAATAAACGAATAGGAACAGAGGGCGCGTTCGTTCATTTATGTTATTGAACGTTCGGTAATGTGTTCGTTTATCAGTGTTTTTGGTATTTATATTTTATTTAAATACTTCAAAATTCCGACAAATAAAATATTTAATAAGTGTCAGCACATTATATATTATGTTCATGAACGTTTGTTTGTGTTCGTTTGTTCCCTTTTGTGTTCATAAACGTTCGTTTTTGTTCGTTGCATAAAAATAACAAACAAACACAAACGAATAAGAACAGGTTCATTTCCTTAACAAACAAACACGAACATAAAATCTCGTTCGGTAAGTGTTCATGGACACTTTATGAGCACATACATTTCTTAACAAACAAATACGAACAAGGTCTTTTTGTGTTCATTCAGTTCGTTTGCAGCCCTAAGAAATTGCATTAGCAATTAAATACCTTAGTTACCAAAAATACCATATATAATTATTATGTTTTCTTTAAAATTGGGGGCCCTATTATATTGGTGGCAAAATAATTCTCTTTGAGCAGGCACTGCCTAACACAAAGACCACTTATATAAGTCTTGTGCAATCAACCTGTAAAACTAGTTAAAAACTTCTCTGGTGGTCGAGTATTAGGAATTGTTAAGTAGATTAAACATGTAATGTAATGTTACCGACTAAACATACATTTGAACAATCGAACCATGCAGATGGTGAATATGACATAAATAAGGTGAATTAAAATGTTTTTCAACTTTTAAAAAAGAAATTCAAATGTGGGCTTCCTCGAGAACTTGTTGCACATTCTGTCGAGGGATGGAAATGATGGCCATTATAGCCCTGTAAAGTTATCCTTAGGGCAGGCGGGGTGGGAGGAGAATTCCTCCGTGATGGATTTCTTCATGTGTGATAACAACGAACACACCACCCCCACCCCTCAATTTCCACGCGTTAAACTTAATTTGTGTGATAAACCTCACGCGTGATGTGATGGCCGTTTGAAAAGGTTGTGAGTGATGGAATAATGATTGATGATATGACGAAACTTGATTGGATGTTGTAAGTGATGAGTGATCACCACCCCCTTAGGTGCATCTCTTGGTCTTATACTTTCCTAAATAACACTTTGTGATATAAGAGCTCTACTCATAAAAGCAGTGTATCAGAACTAATTAATTGAGAAATAATATATGACAAGATGTAACATCACCTCACATGGTAGAGTTTACTCTAAAAAAACTTATTATAATCAAATAGTTATTACAAATTACAAAACTATAAATAACCAACATGTTTATGCATAAAGTAGTTGTATTATTGGCTTTGGGAGTTTTTCAAAAAAAAATGAAATTTTCATTTCTAACCTTAAAGTTTCAATCCTTGAAAATTTAAGTCTAAAGTTTCGATCTTTATTAATTTAACCCCTTTGATTAATTTGATTTTTCACTTCTAATTCAAAAGTTTTCACCTTTTGCAATTTAACCCCTTGATTATTTTTCATTTAACCCAAAGTTTTTTCATCTTTTACAATTTAACCCCAACACTTTTTTACTTTTGTAACACCTCGCAAATTTGTGTCCAGTAATGTACTGACACGTGTCCATACTTTCAAATGTGCCAAATGTTGGATGAGAGGGACTATTTTTGTAAACATTTGAAAGTATGAATGTGGAGGGACTAAAGGTGGAAACTTATAAAAAATGGATCTTTATCGTCGTATACGGACTGTAGACCTTGGTCTATACGGTCCGTAAAGGAGCGGAGAAACCAGGTGCGCCTAAGGCCTCTACGGACCGCAAAGGGAAACCTCCTACGGTCCGTAAAGAGTTGTCAGCGACAAAATATGTTTGGGCACCAAGCAAACCTGCATGAAACCACTAACTCGAAACCATGAGGTTGTTTTTTAAGGTTGATTGTTGTGTTGATCATTATAGTCAATAGGCATTCATTCAGTGGATCCACGGCTAACCTTTCCTCATGACTTGGAGATGTAGGTATCGCCCCACTAGTCTTGGACTGACCTTACCTCCTAACTATGGGATGTTGGTATCGCCACAGTCACACCCGCTATGGGTGTGGGACCAAGGAGTTGGTTTTAGTTTTTGTGTCGGTCTTGGTATTAGTCATAAATCAGTCACCATTCTATGTTCATATTACTTGTTACATTACTTCACATGATTTATTGCATGCTTAATATTGAATTTAATATTTGAAATTAAAATGGTTAAACATATTACTTTTATTTCTTAAATTTAAAATGGTAAACCTATTTTACTTAACCAAGGTTTACTCACCAGCTCTTGTAGCTAACCCAAAAATACTGTTTTACACATGATATAGGTGTAGAGGATTGAAGACTGGACTGGATCAGGATCACGTAGGTGCTTTGCCTTAGTAATTAAAAAGACAAGTTTGATGTATTTATTTGAATATTTGCACTTATATGAAAAGTGTGACATTTAATCATGACATGTTTAATTATGAAATTTTAATAGTGCCATAAACTTTGGGCAATCATCATGCCTCGTACCATTCCGCTGCGGGTCGGGGTGTGACACTGTAAACTCAGACTTAACAAAGTCTAACTCCTAATTCAAGTAGGTAAATAAATGTTTACCTAGGTCTAGCAACAACGGTTCCTTATGATAAGAACAAAAGTCGGACACGACCTCCTCCGCGTGATCATCTTTTACTCTCTCATGGTAAGAATCAGGGACAACAGATCTCTCCTGCGTGGTAAGTATTTTATAAACAAAACAAGGTAATAAATACTGTACTAGGTGTTGTTTGTTTTTTCAGAGGTAAAACGTCTGCAGTCTGCGGGCCATATCTACAGACATCTGTAGCTGAAGAGGTAGACCAAACCTTTGCAGCTTGCAAGAAGAAGACTCTTTGTTTTTTAACTTCTGCAAACAGCTGAAATAAACTGAAATATAAATAAATTGATTTTATTTAACTTCCAAAACATGATACTAGACCTATTATTAAAGACTAATAAACATCCAAAAACATTTGTACCTCACTGTTATGATACTAGACTTATTATTAAAAACTAATAAACATCCAAACCATGCAAAGCCAAATGTCATATACAGACACTGCTTGCTAAGCTGAAAGAATATCACGCTTATAAAACTGGTGTTGGCAAGATATGCGGGTGAAAATGGGCAGGTTGGGCAAACTAGCAATCGCCTTTCTGTGTATAAATTACCTGCAACCAATGTTTTAAAAACCGGTAAATACCAGCCGGTTATATCGGTATTACCATTTCTAGATGTAAATCCGGTACGAAACACCCCGGTAAATAAGTGAAACGGCATAAGGTTTGTATCGGCGGTAAAATCCGGTATACCGGTTTGAAACGTAATACCGGTACCGGTCCAGGGTTATTTTAGTTTGGGTTATTATTTATTTTTATTATATATGCTACTTATCTTACGTAATTTTTATATATTATGATTATTCGTACCTAAAACTTCTTATTTAATATTGTATGAAACGAAAATAGTTATCCTCTAGTTGATGAGTATGGCGATAAGAGTGAATTTCATCTTTTATGCGATCGTGAATTTGATGTATTCAACACTCAAATGGCTTAAACATGTCGCATACATTCATTTAAAAGAGCTTGTTGGAAAGCTGAATTATTTTCGACTATCTTTTGGATTATTTTTTATTATGGATTTACTTTTGGATCATCTTTTAATATGTAATCATGCATTTTTAGATTCACTTTTGAGTTGATGTTGTAATTTATGAAATTATAGAGTTAGCTAGTCAACCCAGTTGAACCGCTCGGTATAACCTGGTTCAACCGGTTGAACCATTGTTTCGCCTAATCTGGTTTGATTTAAAAACCGGTTTTTAAAACATTGCCTGCAACAGAACCAAGAGATTTGAGTGTCTGGTTTCTATTTCAAGAAGCTTCTCTTATATTTTGTTGTTTGTGATAACTGTTGAAAGGGTCATGCAAAAACCTACTTAAACTAGGTAGCTAGAGTAAGTAGGGTATCGAACCAGAAGAGTATGGTGGAAAGTGTTGTTGATTAAGTATGAAGAAACTAATTGCAGAAATATAAAATCGGTTGTTTGAAAACTAAATTAACTACGAGTTGTAAATAGTTGGAGGAAAATTGACTCCTCTGGTATTCAGGTTTTCAGCAGTTTCACTAATTCAATTCAGTTTGAGAAATCATATAGACATGACCTATGTAATTGGATTAACTAACTATGATATGAAAAGACAATTTACTCGGATTGCACTAGCAATGCAAGGTTATCATGAACATATCAATTTAGTGATATCAAACCCTATTCGTTTTCTAATATATCCTAATTGCTAGAAATCTCAGGAATTGAAAGATAAACGAATGGATATTGAATAAAATTCAACCAGTTACAATCAGTTTAACGAATCAAATAGCAAAAAGCATCGAATGCTTAGATTGCTAATCCCAAACATAAAAAGAAATTGAATTAGTTCATCTACTTACAAAACCCCAGCCCCAGAGGAAATCACAATGAAATTAGCCACTCATGGTTGTGAATTGATCTTCAGATTCGATGTTGGAAGGCATGATTGATGATTGAGGAATAATTGGAAGGTGTGGAATGGTGTAAAAACTTGCTCATAGTCACCAAGATTCGTCCTTAGCCTTGCCTCCTGCGAATTGTGTGTAAAAGATTCCTAAAAACCTAGTTTTTATGGGTCATATGCGAATTCCCGTAATGCCTGATCCGTAGGCTATGTCTGATCCGTAGCCTACATCTGACAGATTATTCCCAAAACCGTTTTCTTCATAACTCTCTCATTTCAACTCTGTTTTCTACGCCTTTTTCGCCCACGTCTTCGTAATTCAGCCCTCTATCATGCCATCTTCCAATATCTTTATTTGCAATCCATTAACATCCCCCAAAACACATCCAATCTTTGTGGTTAACCTACAAAACATCATTTTCTCATAGTTATCCAATTCCACACATATAAACAATCAAATATGCATAAGATTAGACATTAAACACATATAAATCACATTCCTAAACCCATCCATCAGTTTGCACACAACATCCACTTCGCCGATGCACGATTTGAGAACTTGAATATGTAACAGTTGAACAAGGCTTCTACAATCCTGTATCTTTCAAAAATACATGTTTTCTTCAGTACTAATTTCTTCTTTAACCTCTTGTAGAACAGATTCTAACGCATAATTTTATAGTAATTGCAAGATTAACCCAACAATTTAACTCGGTCATGGCTGGTTTTGCAATAAAATGTGGAATCTTCAGCATTTTTGTAGTATAGGTAAAGGTGGGTTCCGCGTATGATCAATCACCCGAGATAAACACAATGTTGAACCAAACTGAACATGTTTATTTTGCTCATCAAGTGCTTCAAAAAGATATCTCACCAATATTACAAATTGCTCCCAGGTGAATACACACATTTCTTACAACAGAATCTAGATCCTTAACTCTACTAGAAACCATTTTACCTAAATGGGGAATCATAAGATCATTGTGGAAGGT
Organism: Helianthus annuus; assembly: GCF_002127325.2. NCBI lineage: Eukaryota > Viridiplantae > Streptophyta > Magnoliopsida > Asterales > Asteraceae > Helianthus > Helianthus annuus. Next base: position 185,184,443 of record NC_035436.2, on the reverse strand, counting down.
TGTGAGTATCCCCATCAATTTAATACACTCCTTACATTACAAACGGATACTTTCTGCACTAAATCGGTATCCAAAATGCATGACAAATTGTTGAAATTCCATCTAGTGTTAAAATCAACCCCAACTTCCTAAGTGTTCATACCAGCAATCTTATATGTGAAAACGACTTGATGTTTTAGCGCTGAATCAGTATCTTAAAGATTTCCAAGCATAGCCCTATTTGTTACAAACAACTAAGTTCAATAAACAAACACAAAACCACAAGATGATGCATCATGTTGATCATATAATAAAGCATCTTGGCACTGAACAAGATCAGATTTTTATGAAGATCACACCACAAATAGAACAAGCTGCAAAAATATAGAACAAATCACAACAAAATAGACAACTTTGAAAAAAAAATAATAGAATAATTGGCCACATATACATACACTAAAACCCTAATCAAGAAACCAATTAATACCCATTTCTTTCAGATTTCCCTCAAAACATAAATAATTTAACAATATGCAAAATGCAAAGAAGGGTTAACTTATTGTACCTAATTACAACATAAAATGAAAAAAATAAAATTCATTGAATATATCATCGGAAAAGTGCGGATTAACAGCAGATTTTGTATAAAATGAATTGATTGAGAAAATAATTGGATGCTTTGATGAGACATAATAAACATACATACCTGAATAAGCGGCGGCGGCGTGGCAGGGGAGGAGGAGGGCAACGGCGGCAGGGTTTCGGCGGCAAAAAGAAAGAATGAGAAGAGGGCAGCGACGACAGGGCGTGGCAGGGGAGGAGCTAGGGTTTTTTTAGGGGTGATTGTGTTTGTCGTTGGGCAAAAAGAAAGAAAGAGAAAAGGTTTGAAAACATGAGTCCACATCTGTCCCAAGAGAGGACGCGCAGACCTTTTCTAATGAAAGGTTTTCGAGAAAAAAAATAATCTTCAGACCCAAAGGTCTGCGTAGCGCAGACATAAGAGGTGAGAAAGCTCTTCTTGAAAAAAAACAAAAAGCCCCTTAGTGTCACTTCGCCGTTTATAAAGACAGAAAGCTGATTTGATTTTTAGAGGCGAATACGGGTTGTTATTTGACTGGCCTTGGAATTGTTATTTGTCATGTACGAGTCGTATATACCATCAATACGACCATTATTAGGGCATGTTTGGCTAAGCTTTTTAAAACAACTTATTGACTTATTGTTTTTTTTTTCAAAAAGCCAATAAGTCAAAATAATGTTTGGATAAAGGAAAAGGATTTTTCAAAGTAACTTTTTGGCTGTGACAACTGCCACTTTTTGGTAATTTACGTACATTTAAAGCAATGAATTACACTACACATATACGTGATTAGAATATCCGAAATGCATGATTTCATGATATACATCTTAGAATACTTAAGGAATATTCATTTATGATGCACATGATTCATTTTTAGTGGTTACATTTGAAACAGTGTAAACAGTGCATCGAAACAACTAGAGTAGTGCCTAGTAAACTAGCGTGCTGACAACAACTCAGGTTCCGCGGAAACTAGTGTAACGATATTTTTAGGACTCAGACGAAAGTCCAACATCAATTATACAATAAACCCTAATTGGAAATGCAAGGGTTTGGTCTAATATATTACCAATGTCCGATAGCACAAAAACTGCCCGAAAACTGCCAAAAAGCACCAAAAGTGACCATTTCAATGTTTTTCCGCAAAAATTCAGCATTAGTATTTTTACTACAAAGTGCAAAATGGGTTGTTTAAACTCAAATTCCATATGAAAATGCATAGGGAACATCATATAAATATATAACCGAATGTTTCCCTACAACTTTCATAAGCGAACCTTTCGACTATCTTCTTGCGGAACGAGCGACAAAAGACTATCCGAACTACAATTTGGCATATGTAGTGAACTAGTGAACCTTATTTTTGGTCATTTTCATCCTATTTGTGATCATTCTAAGTCTTGAAACATCTTGAAACTTGGTAATATACAAAAACCTAAACATTTAAACCTTTTTACCTTTTTAACCTTAAATAAATTACCATCACATTTTTTTACCACAAAAGACCCCCCCCCCCCCAATGTGTGACCGCCAACAATGGGTCCTACACCCATTGTTCTTCTTTTTTTATTTTATTTATTAGTTTATTTCTTGGATACTTCTCCAAATCTCAAGTGGATTATGAGGTGTAAGATTATAACACTTATCCTTCTAAGATTCTAGCACATTATCACTTCATTACACCTTTTCAAACACACACAAACTCTCTCAACATCTTCATATCTTCATCCATATCATCAAGAACACCTTCAAAAAAAAACCATCTTATTTAATCACTTTCTTTGATGATCAATATGGAGTTTCATGGAACCTAAGAAGATCTAAAGCACTTACAAGCTAAAGCAACCTTTTTCATCCATTCAAGAACCTTCATGCATCAAGATCTTCATCTTCTTTGTTTCTTAACATCATCTAGATCATCCCTAGCCTAGAGCTAGAAGTGAGCTTCTAAATTTATTTTTCTTACTTATTTATGTTATGATTATTATTATAACTAGTAAAATAACAAAATAATCATACCTAATAATATGAAGATACAAAGAAGCAAAAATACAAATCATGATATGTATATGTTTGTTTATGTTGTGATTAAGATTTGTTATTTGCATATTTGATCTTGTTGAGATAATTAAGACATGTATAACTTGTTAGATGATGTTCTAACAATATGATCTAACAAGTATACATGAATATGTTAAAGTTTTTTTTTAAACTTAAAAGGTAATGGATGATCAAAAATTATGGTGTAATTAAATTATTTAAGGTTTTTATTTAAAAACAAGACTTTTTCAAGATTATAAAAAGTAACATACAACATGAGATTTTTATAAAAGTTGTTAAAACTAGAAGTAAACTTGGTTTTTGAACTAGTTAACATATGTTATGATCAAGTTCAAAACCCTACATGATTTTGAGATCATCTTGACAAGGTTATGTTATAAATCTTATGTGTATTGTTTATAAAAGTTATGAGTAAATTGTTGATGCTGATTTGAAAAGAAAAAGATATGTTTATTAAACAAGGCAAAGTGATTAAAACAAAGGTTATATGGCAAATTTTCTTAAAAACATTATGTTATAAAAACTATCATTTTTGGTTAAATCTTTACAAGATTTACAAAGATTTAAAGAAAGGTTTTTATAAAAAGAAAAGATTAGATAAATATATATTTTTGAGAAAATATATATTTGTTCATTTTAACAAGTTATGTGATATGTAATAATTGGTGTATTAGTTATATATATATCAAAGATAGGAACTTGATTAAAATGGTAATAATAAACTCAAGAGACTTTATAATTAAAGTCTTACAAAACTACATATAAATATGCCTTAAAGACATGTTACGGACAATACGAACAATCGGACATAAATTATGGTCAAAGCGGACGACGGACGAACTTATGGACATATTACCAATCCGAGGACTTAATACGACATCTAGACGATCTTTCGACACGGACACAAAAATTACGTTACCATTAAAAAAAATTCGGACATTTTGAAAACTTATAAAAACTATTATACTTTTTATTACCTAAAAAGTATAATTAGTAAATTTTTATAAAAATGTTTTTATAAAAATGAAAGACTTATATTTTTCAAATGGGCTATAATTTTTATATAAATGGGCTTATACTTTTTAAAGAATTTATATTAATAATGGGCTTAAACTAAATACATGGGCTAAGCCCAATATCAATAACTCATGGGCAAAGCCCAATACCAAACATATGGGCCAAAGCCCAACACTATTTAAGCCCAACACTATTTGGGCCCAATATCATAATTTTTTGGCTAAGTCCAATGACATAAATTATAAAGAAATATAAGTATACGATTGATACATACTAGACACAAAATCAAGAGGACCAGATCCGACTATATGACATACAAGATACACGATTACTTATATATATATATATATATTTGGAAAAATATATATATAATGGTTAAACAATAAATGCATCTAATACAAAGTTCAACGAACAATAAAGACATACAAGTCTTACACATATTTAAGACACAAGACTTGTACTCAAGTTATTTACAAAGACCGAAGTGTCTAACAAATATAACAACAATTGTAGGTCGCAACACTGTTCAGGACTACCGCACGTGAAATCATATTTACTTCTACTCACTGACGCGATACTGTGAGTTCATGTCCCCTTTTCATTTTAAATGTTTTTCAAGCTTTACAACTATCGGGGAAAATACATGTACAATAAGTATGATAAGTCAAGGAATGAAACACCTTAGATCATGTGCGAAATTAGGGCCATAACTAAAGCACCATTAATCCAGTTTGGACCAAGGAACAAAGGGTTAGATCTAATGGGTTTTGGCGAGCCCCACTCATGGTCATTCATTTACCTAGGAGTGCGTTTGCCCCACGACATGGTGTCGATACAATTAAAATCGTCTAGGGTTGGTTTGCTTCCTATTTCGTCACACATATTAATGTCCTTGCAAAACATTAATGATCACGATCACGCTTTTCATACTATATTTGATTCAAATACAAATACATTCTACATTTTTCGGGTGTATCATACACAACTAAACTGCATGAACTCGCTCAGCCTTTGTTGATTTTTCTACTTAAACATATATTTCAGGGAATTAGTGGACCTTGTCAGGGATTCTAATTCAAGAAACAAGTATCAAGACTCCATGCCATCTTTTGAAGGGTTTATCTATTATACTGCCGCTTTGCGGTGGCATAGTGGACAAAGCCTTAATGTTTAAAACTTTCGTTTTGGATGTATCAAATAGTAACAACTTATTTTCTTTGAATGGTTTGTAAATTATAAACTTAATGTATGTTGTGCATCTTTTGAACAATTATGGTAATGGCAATGGAGTATGTTTTATTCATTTAGTATGTTTACTTATATCGTTATGCAATGAGAACCAACAGATCACACCTCGCGCTTCCGCTACGAGCAGGGTGTGACATTGGCTAAGTTGAAAAAGTCATTTTAAAAAGTTAGAATATCTTGACTTTTCAAAACCTATTGCCTTATTCACTTTTCCCACCATATAAGCTAATCCAAACACTTTTTTAAAAACTACTTTTCAAAAAATCATAAGTCCTTTTCACAAAAAATACTTTTTTAGTTAAATAAGCTTAGCCAAACAAACAAACAAATATATATATATATATATATATATATATAGGGGACCACTAAAATGAAAATCACCTCCAGTTGTAAGAACCATGAGAACTACACCGTACGGGGCGAGTTGGACCAAAAAAAATTTTCATAAACGTAGATGCGTGTATTATAAACACATTTGTAAAAAATGTCGTGTGGGTAGTTTTGAGCACCACAAGTTTGTGTTTACGGGTACCCGTAAATTTTAACCGTAAATTTTAAATAAAATTTACGGTACCCGTAAACACAAACTTGTGGTGCTCAAAACTACCCACAAGACATTTTTTTTTTTTTGAATTTTTTTACAAATATGTTTATAATACACGCATCTACGTTTATGAAAAAAAAATTGGTCCAGCTCGCCCCGGATCAAAAAGTTCTCATGGTTCTTACAACTGGAGGTGGTTTTCATTTTAGCGGTCCCCTATATATATATATATATATATATATATATATATATAGAGAGAGAGAGAGAGGATCCTGTACATTAATCCAGAAGTGTGAGAAGTGTATTATAACACTATATATAACACTATATAACACCATATAAACACCGGTAACACTATGTAACACCATATAATACCATATAATACTATATAACAAATATAACACTATATTTTGTCTGATAGCATGTCTATGATAGATGTATAGTGTTATATATTGTTATATAGTGTTACATAATGTTATATGGTGTTATACGATGTTTATATGGTGTTATATAGTGTTATAATACACTTCTCACACTTCTGGATTAATGTACAGGAATATATATATATATATATATAGGAAAATGCCTTTTCTCGGTTCCGGGATATTATCCGACACTCGAACCGAACCAATTCTCTCAATATTCGTCAAATGCCTTTGCCTCATTCCAACACTCACCGAACCAATTCGCTCAATTATCTCAAAATCAAGCCCTTCAACAAATGATGATGTGGGGTGCTTTTAATTTCCAACCGAACCCGACGCCACCCGTTCAACCCCAACCGATCCCGACGCAACCCGTTCAACAATCCGAACCCGACGACGATGTGGAAGTTGTTCCCGAAACCCAACCGCAAAAAGAAAAAGCCAAACGAATAAAAGGCAAGCAAGTGGTGGGTGAGCAACCGTCAAAACCAAAGGCGAAACTGTGGACGCCAATCGAAGAGGAAGCCTTAGCTAAGGCTTACATAGGCACGTCTACACACCCGACAAAAGGTTCGTAAAACTAACTTTTTTTTTAAGTTTATATTTTTTTGAATTAGTTTTTTATTTTTTGTAACATATTTTTTAACATATTTTATAGGTAATAATCAAACGGGTGACGGGTTTTGGACCAAGGTTTTGGCGAAGTTCCTTGAGCTAATGGACCAAGGCCTGTATCGAGATATCGACTCGGTGTCATCAAAGTGGCGAAAAATGAACGGGTTCGTCAATAAGTTTTGCGATGAATATAATAAAATATATACAAGTGGGCGTCGTAGCGGCATGAGCGACGAGGATGTGTTTAAACAGGCGCCGGAGAAGTATAAGGCGAACAATAGTAATACCAACTTTGCACACGTTCGCGCGTGGGAAGTTTTGAAAACGCACCAAAAATGGGCGCCGATTCCCAACGAGGTGGAGATGGCGAAGCGGCAAAGGACATCGGAATCGGGTAGTTTTAGCGCCGGTGGATCGGACGCGAGGTGTCACATAAACTTAAACGATGACGCCGAGTTTGACGAAGAGGAATACGCCGTACATGAAGCGGAGCGTCCACCGGGCTGGGACAAATCAAAGAAGGAGCGGGCGAAGGGGAAAGAAAAGGAAAAGGTGGACCCAAAGATGGAAGAGTTTATGGAACACTTTAAAACGTACACGGACGTCTCGGCCCAAAAGGCGAAGGCGAAGGACTGAGCCATCGAAGAAAAGACTCGTGTGGCGGAAGAAAAGTTACGCGCAAAGGTCCGATTGTCCAATGAAAAAATCCGAATTTCGAATGAAAAGATTCGGCTCAAGGAATGAGAAATAATAACGATGGATGTCGATGACTATCCCGAGCCGAAACGTTCGATGTTGAAAAAACTACAAACCGGCATCATGAAGAAGCATCAAATTATTTAAGTCTATGTTTTTTTTTATTAAGTTTATGTTTTTTTTTATTAAGTTTATGTTTTTTTAAGTCTATCTTTTTTTTATTTTTTAAGTTTATGTAATGTGTTTTTAATATTAATGAAAATATTTTGTTAGTTTATTTGTTAAATGTTAAAAAAAAGTAGAAGATTAAAAAAATAAAAAATATAAAAGTGGTGGGGTAGGATCATCTAGGACCATCCTCCATACCCTCTAGTTTTGTGGGATGAACCATCCTTGGGAGGACTATGATGTGGCGCCTACGTGACGGATCATCCTCCAAGGGAGGACCATCACCATACCCTCTAACCTAACGTGTTAGGGTGGGAGGGGTGCTCATACACACTACCCTTAGTGCCGCCAGTCCTACAGTATCATGTCCTTCACACTCCGCCTGAGCCCCCCTACCACTCTTAGACCATGGGGTATGGTGGGGCTTGGGTTGGGGCTTGAGTTGGGGCATTGGTTGACACGTGGAATGGGAGCCCCCCCACCACTCAAACCCACGCCCATGGGGTATGGTGGGGTTTGGGTTGGGGGCATGAGTTTGGTTTGGCCATTGAGAGCCTGCCATGTCAGTTACTAGCCCGCCCCACGCCCGGCTTCAATCCCACGCCAATGGGGGCCACGCCCAAAACCCACGCCCAACCCAAGCCCCCGGGGTGGTGGCTTGGGCGTTTTCAACCAACCCACGCCCCAACCCAAGCTCCATACCTCATGGCCTTAGCTTGAGCAATTTTGGAGGGGACATTAAAATATTTTTTTAATATTCATGTACCAAATATGTTTTACACCAAACAAGTTTAAATCCAACAAAGACATGCCCTTTGTTAGCGACATCATTCATGTTGTCTTAGCTTGTCTCATTATGATTTCTTCACCTGTGATGTATAGTTTAGTGATGTTTATAAAAATAGAAGATAAAAATATATATTAAGCAAGCCTAATATTGCCATTGTATTTCCTATGACGCTATGATTTTGTTCAAAGTTCGACCAACTTTGAAAATGTTTAAGAGGAAAACAGCTTTGCAGAATAGTTGAACTTGGTGAATTGATTTATTTGACACACTAGTTGTTTTAGCCTAATCAAATTAAGATTTAATTTACAATAAGAGATACTCATTGAGGAGAACGTTTATATATTTAATTTACTATTCAGGACTACTTTATAAAAATCTCATATCATAAATATTTGATTTTATAAAGTTTTTACACCATTTAAAACCCTAGATTGATTTGTAGGATTACTTTAATCCTTTTCATAAATCTATTCTATTAACTTGATAATAGAATCAACTAAGCTAATATTACTAACTGTTAAATTGCAGTGGAATGGTTGTTAATCAAAGCTAGGGTTTACTAATTCATTGGTTTGATCACAATAAGCAAGTTTTCAGAATCAAACACCGCTATTAATATAGAGTAATCGTAATCCTAAATTACGAATTACTCTCGCTATGAACAATCTGTGTTAATTTTGCTCTCCTAAGTAACATAGTTACACACACCAAAGTTATGATAAGACAAGAATAATTACAAAAGTTAAGAAAAGTTGCAAATTGGGTATGTGAAGCTTGTCTTATATATATAGTATGTAGGAATGATGTTTTGTCCTTTGACACGTTAGAACACCATCATCAGCAATTAAGCAGTAACCATGTCTTCAGTGGTGAGATGCTTAAGTAGCAACTTGGCGTCCTCACTTGGTCGCCCTCGGTGGTAAGTTGCTTCAACAGCAACTTGGTTGCCCTCAATGGTAAGTTGCTTCAGCAGCTATCTTGGTCAACCTTCACAATAAATTGTTTTGGTAGAAACTTGGTCAACCACAACATTAAGTTTCTTCATATTAATGGTAAGTTAAAGTTACCATTAGCATTAACTTACATCAACAAGTTGCCATAAGCTAGTGGTAATAAGTTGCTCTTGTCAGCATCAATTCTCTTTTATAGGCAGTAATTTGTCACTAGTGACAAGTTACGTATACGCTATCAATGATAATGATCTTTAGTGGTAACTTGTCATCGGTGTCAACTCTATAACTCAACAGCAAAACCGTAACGTTAGTCTTCATAGGTAGTAACTTGCCATCAATAACAACAAGTTACTTAAGTTTGGTAAAACCAAACATTGATGATCCACCATCCTTGAGATCTTCTTTTGGAACATCAAATCTCTCTTTTTTTCAAATCTTCTGAGTATTTCTGAAGCATGTCAGATCTCGCATGCATTGCTACCAACTTACCAACAAATGGTCAATGTAAAGGTACAAAGCATATATGTCTATGCGGACCAACAATGGGTGTATACACTAACCTTAAAAACCTATTAACATCGTGTACCAACACTAAAATATATTTTGTCTACCTTTTCTTATGCTCTAAAAGTGAAACTATTTAAAAAAAAAAAAAAATTGTAGGATCTTCATCAAATCTATATATGGGTTTGACCAACAACATGAGACAAGGACTACTATAAATGTTTGGCTTGTTGAAGAGATAAAAGTAATTTACATGGAAATACAAAAAAGAGTTGACTACAATTTTGTCCATGAGGTTTGCTTTAACTAATAGGTTTCGTTCCCTCTTAACACCTTTCGTTCTGATGTATAATCTTTTCAACACTTTACGTCCCTGGAATCCTTAACTCCTCCTCCTTCTTCTTCTTCTTCTTCTTCTAAGATCACCCACCGCCAATCCACACCACCACCTGCCACCACCATGAAACAAAGCTTAGATTGTGTGTGAACGGCATGATTTCAGTACAACGAAAGTGAAATAGAGATTTCGTAATCGTACCTATGATCGATTCGTTTTCCGTTTTCCATTTTCACATTGAACTCCATTGAATCCGATGATGTGTGTGAACACAGTGACGAAGAAGAAGATGACTTTGTGTGTGTTAGTTAACGATGTCAAAGAGTAAAAGAGAAAAGATAAGAAAGATAATTAATGTGTGGTCAATAAGATTCGTAAGTGAAATTACATCCTTACCCTTAAAATTAATAGTCAAACTAACAGTTGACTGGGGCATGTGGCAATGAAATACCCACATCAGGATTTCAGAGGGCAAAAACTGGAAGAGAGGGAGTCCGAGGGCAATCTGGACCAAACCTCATGAATAAACCATCAGAGAAACCAAAATAGAATGCTCAATAAAAATTTAAAAAAAAAAAGTAAATTTAAGGGAGAAATTCGTGGTAAGGGACTACAAATTCAAGTAAACTCAATTCTGCAGTTAAGGACAGCGTACACACAATGTAATACGAGACAAATATAATACTAGTTTTATAAATTCTTTTATAAGACCTACTAGTTTTACAAAAAGTTCAAATTAGACTCGATATTACGTTTGAAGCATATGACATCATCACTTTTACTGTAGTAAATACATCTACATATTCATATTCATTTCCCCATGTAAAAAAGCAAACATTAAATCCTCCTAACCATCTGTCTTCTATACTTGTTTTTTTGTTTTGCAATCCAACTGCGTCTCGGAATGCACTTGTGTACAAACAAAAGGCATGTCTCAGAATTCATCTTGATGTTTGTTTAATCTTAATCATTCGTTTCAGTGTTGCTAACCAGAAGCTGCATTCGTCCCAGTCACTTGTCGTAAGATCAACCTGCATCAATTCATACAAGCTTCACTTGATTTTTTTTCATTTTGGTAATTGTACAAGTGGCAAGATGCATTTTAGTTCGAGACAAAAGGGGTTGGTTGGCCCGCTAGCACTTTTTCTCTATGTTTTTTCAACTACTAAATAGCAAATATTAACATGAAACATAACTAGTATTTATGTCTCGTTAAAGTGAGACTGCTTAACCGGAACGAAAAGTAGATGTAAAAACGTTGAACAATGCATGCTCGTTGCAGTGTGTTAACGTCCAAAAATTAGACCGAAGCGTAAAATATGGAAAAGAATAAATAAGTCGTCTTAGGACCAGTGCGTTGCGGCGGGGCCGTTAATCAGGATAAAATAGACGTAAAAACGTTGAACCACACACGCATGTTACAGCTAGGGCTGCAAACGAACACAAACAAGGCCTTGTTCGTGTTCGTTGGTTAAGGAAATAATGTGTTCATGAACACTTACCGAACAAGATTATCTGCTCGTGTTTGTTCATGAAGGAAATGAAAGTGTCCGTATGCGTTTGTGTCCGTTCGTTAATTTTTGGTACCGAACACTAACGAATGTTGATGAACACAATCAATCGTTCATGAACACAAACGAACGTTCATGAACACAAACGAACGTTCATGAACACAAATGTATAGTGTATACAAGCGAGAACACAAACAAACGTTCATGAACACAAATAAATACAGACGAACACAAACAAGGTTCATGAACAAAGACGAACACAAATGAACATATATACCAAGTACATTGGATACATCAGCGGTGTGTACGGTTGGTGGAGCAGCGGGAGATGCAGCTGGCGGTGTAGGACTGGTTGACGGCATTTGACCCGAACTAGTTCTTTGGGCTACTCCCGTATTACTCACAAGCATAGGCATGAATCCCCTTACCTGTGGCGTAGGTCCCACATTTTGCACAGGAGATGGAACCATTGGAGATGGAACGGGACCAAGTGATCCAGCCACTGGCGGTCCAACTTGGTAATTAGGGTTAGCGTTCACCTGAGACTAGTACACAATCGGATTTTAGCAGCAGCAGAAATCGTACAATTTGCTATTCAAAATGAGTAATTCTAGTTTCTGGTAAAGCTTTTTGTGCAAAATTGTTAATTTGTAGAATAATTACCGTACAAACATTTCAAAACAATTACTGCACAAGCATTATATTATTTTGATAACAATCTTATTTTCGTTTGATAAAATGTATCAAGAGGTTTTATACAATAAATTTGGGTGAGACACAATTGATATGTTTACTTTATTTTTCTTTTTACATGTTTGGCCCTTGAGAAAAACCACACAACTGAAATCAACCCACTCGTTTGTAAATGTATTGAAAATGTCAACACTATCGTATACACAAATATAGATACACACACATATATAGAAGGGATTATAAGAAAACTTATAAGATACTGGAAAACTTCGAGCAAAACATTTGTAGACAAGATTTTTAAAAAAAATTCTTTTCATTATTTTTATATGTTATTGATCTTTGCTAAAACCAAAGAAAAAACACTACATGTAGTTCGCGAGATACATATATGTAGCTTGTAAACTACATATATAGACCTCGTATGATATACATATATGTAACTTCATGAACTACATATATATATTATTTTTATTTTAAAAAAGATAATACTAACCTTATAACTAAAAAATAGGAATAATGGATTTTAACAATCCTAACTATTAGCCGTTGGCCGGCAACGCTCCCAACTTACAAAATAACCAGTCGAGTAGTCGACCTTGACCACAGCGTCTGGTGTCACGGTGGTTGGCACATCATTCCTTGCCGTTAAAAAAAAGATATTAAGGTAGGGGAAATCATTGAAGATGTGAAGTAGCTTGGATGCTTAATTATGGTATAAGAATATATCTAAAGATAAGTTTGATTGTTTTGTTCTTTACAAAAGTTTCTCATGTAAGTTATTTACCAATCTTTGACAAATTTCCTATCCATGTATGTTTGTTCTCAACTTAGATGTTCAAAAGTCCTTATATGTTTAGTTTCGATGGTTATGTTTCCTCAACATCATTTATCCTAAGAACTATTATTTTTGTGTAATTAGTTGACCTCCATTATGTTGTTATTGTGTGAAGTTAAATCTTGTTGACTTAGCATATGTGTAAATATGAATATTATACGGATGCAGTAACGTCAAAAACAATATGTGTGAAGCTTAAAAAGCATGGTAAGATTTAAAATTTCAGAATATATTAGTAATTAACAGGAATCAATGAAAATTAGTAATGAACAAATAACGAATAACAATCACTAAGGAATATTGTCAATGAGGTAGTGGTGGAGTGGTTGGAGAAAGACTTGGTGTTATTTGTGACCCAGGTTTGACTCTCACTCACCTCATTATTTTCTGCGGCATCCAGTTGAAGGGCGAATACGGGTGGTGCTGATTCGTCTTGGATGGGAGGCGTATGAGTTCACTTGATACATATTTATGTGTTCAGTTATTTTTTTAATAAATATATCGTCTATTAAAATTTTATAAAATTAGTGGGTTCCCGTGAACATGTACGCTTCTACATAAGTCCACCTCTTCAATATGAATATTGTGTGATTCGTGTTTGGTAAAACGAGAAACCTAAATAATTCTAAACTAACATCAAGAATGAAATTTATCACATAAACAATTGAATGTGCCATGTTTCATATTATTCTTAACTTCTAAGTGTGCTTAATATGAGAGGATGAGAATACAAGAGAAATTCATACTAGTCTTCTATAGTATTTGGGTAAATGCCATAAAAAACTAACATACTTCTTTTTTTTATAAAGTTCTATTTTTTTTTTTTTTTTGCAATTAAAAAACAAACATACTTTTTTTTTGTTTCATAAAAGTTCAAATCCACTTTTTTTACATATAAAAAACCAATATACTTTTTTTTTGTCTCGTAAAATTCACCTAACCATTTTTTATACACAAAAACAACATACTTTCTACTCTTCTATCATACACGCCCCTTAAAATGTTAAAATTTAACAAAAAAAAAATCTCTTGATTATAATCGGATGAAATCAAGAAAACATTATTTGACAAATTATGTTATACTTTTACCGATTTTGAATTTATACATACCATTTTATATGTTTGTTATTTTATTGTATTTTGAGTTATGTCATCCACACTCATGAATTTTATTATATTGTTTTCCGAATAATATATTATTGAATTTAAAATGTAAAAGAAAAGACAAACATTATACATACTTTGGTTTACCATATATCCAATTTAAAACATTAATTCATCTCAATTTTTTTCTAATATGATATTAATAAGTTAAAAATAATAATTCACAATTTTGTTCAAATTTAACATTTGGGCGGATTTTTAAAAAATTGTTTGGGACTTTTATAAAACAAAAAAGAATGTATGTTGGTTTTTAATGTGCAAAAAAAAGTGGAAGGACTTTTATGAGAAAAAACAGAAAGTATGTTGGTTTTTTATGGTATTTCCCTGTAGTATTTTTACAATAAGTGGTTGTTGGATTACTAGGCGCCTTACAACTTGATAAAAGAAACATTTCGTTTCCAACAAATTAATCATAAAAAAAAAGGTCTTTTTATGTTCAAGGCAACCTCAAATTAGAAAACTTTAATTTAACTAGTTGTTTAAGCTTGGTTGTCTTACGGTTAAAACTACTCAAAATACCTTTTTTCACAAGTTAAGAAATGTGGCAATAAGCCAATAACCAACCATATAACGTATCAAAAAATCCAAATCCCTCTATGCTACATTTTGCATTGTAGTTTCTTAAACTTTACATATATGAATGTGTACAATACACGTCAAAAGACAAGCACAAATCATTAGTTTTTCATAGGCTGAATGGGGTAGCTTTTACTAGTTTAGTACGTAATTATATATTTGTTTTATTTAATTATTTTATAAATACCCATAACTAATTATATACGTGAATAACTGTGATTCTAAATAATAGTAACAAAATTATAATTGTTATTAAAAAAAATTATTATACAGTTACATATTATATTATGTGTAAATTGTTATTAACATAGCCTCACAAGCCAACTAATTAAGCTCACTATAGGAAGTTTGGGCTAAAGCTCATTTTAACTTGGACCGAAGATCATTTAAGTTCAACTTGCAATTGCGTAAAGTACTTATGCAAAACACCCGCCATTTTCAACACAATAGAGGGTTTAAGTCACCTTAAAAAAATAGTTATTCTATATAACTACGAATAATAACCAGTGTCATGCTATTGCATGGCAGCTGGCTATTGGTTAGGTTTTTTTTTTTTTTTTTGTCCGTAAGTAAATTTTTGTTTATTTTATCCTTTACTCTTTAATATTTAGTACTGACACTTATAACCCTTCAACTTTCTAAAGACTTTATAATCACCTTGCTTATATATTTATATACGCGTCGGTATAAATTTAAGTTGATTACGTTTCTTTGAAAATAGGTAGGCTTAGATATAATATGTTTTTTTTGTACATTTTCAGTAGATCTACATTTTGGCATAATTTTTTTACAAGTCGGGTCAAATATAATATGTTTTCATTAGACCTTATAAATTCGACTTACTTTATGTTTCAGCACCACCACAACGCGCGGTATCATTTTTAATTAAAAAAAACATAATGTTTTACTTATCCTTATGTATATCTCGGTATAAGTTCAGGTTGGTGTTCGATGTAAATTTCTTTTACAAATAAGTCGGGCCATATATAATACGTTTCCATGCTTAAAACTCGAGTTACTTTACATTTGCACCCGCCGCATCACGCGGGGAAATTTACTAGTTTAATAGAAGTTAAAGCTAGTTCAATTGTGATAAATCCGACTTTTAGAATATTATGGCAGCGTTATCCCATGGATGGATCATAATGGAATTGGAATCAAAATTTGATTTGGAATTTTGTAAAATGAAAATGTGATGTAAAATATATATGGAAGAAAATGTGTAATAAGAAGTAATTTTGTAAAACGAAAATGTGTAAAATGAAGCTAGTTGCCCTTGGCCACGAGGCGGCGTTTTGACTGACAATTGCACTAAATCCAGACATATCCACACATACCAGACCAACGTTCGTGACCACACTCAGAGCCCTTCACTCCCCCACTCACGCCCATGGGGGCATTTCACGCCCTATAGAGCTGATGTGGTGATGGGTGTTAAACCATAAAACTTGGCCTGAGGGAAACAAAAACTAAATTACAAGGTAGTGAACATAATCTGGTCATTCTGGTTGTAAAGCATGCCGCCATCCTCTCTTCACGGCTAACAAACAAAGTGATGGAACGGTTAACATCTCACACCTGTCATCCCAACGAAAGAGTTAAAATATGTGGGTGGTGTAACCGGCCTAAATGGGTCAGGTAGGGTGACCCAACAACCCTTTTTTTTCAAATTCTTCACTAAAAATAATGCATGGATTAAGATTATAAACAAATGTTACTTTTTACTAGAGCAATTTATTACTAATTTTTCAACTTTTAACCATTTGACCAGTGGGAGATTCAATATAAAGCCCTAATTTCAACCTAATTTAAGTAAATCGGTCAAGATTTCTAGTTTTCTACCTCTAGAAATAACCTAACAATAAGTTTATATAATAAATAGCCACTTATTATTGGTTTACCTCGTGACGACCATAAAGATTATCAAGAATCAGCCAACTGCAAACGTGGAACTATATTCATTGACTGCAGTTCCTGCAACAAGAAAACAAACGGTTATTAGCATTATTCCATATATAAGTTTACAAGTTTTTTGTGCATTATTAGTTGTAACTTGTGCCTTGTGAGTTTTTTTAAAAAAAACTTGATTTTTTTACTTTTAACCTCAAAGTTATTACCTTTTTCAATTTTAACCCTACATAATTTGTTTTTTAGTTTTAACCCAAAACTTTTCATTATTTGCAATTTAGCTTCGCAACTTTTTTCACTTATGCTTTTCATTTTTCGCAAAATTTTGTTTTACGTATAGTTCTAAATTTTTCGAGTTAATACGACACAACGTGCATGTGTGGTTCAACATTTTTACCTCTATTTTTCATGTTTGACAGGTTCGTCGCAACACGCATATCCTAGGTCGAGTCAGTGTTGGTGGTCGATGACGGTTGTGTGACATTAATACTATTTGACACCGTTTTATGTCCTGCCGCAACGCGGGGTGTGCTTTGGGGGTTTTCAAAGAAAAAATGGTTATGCATATTGTTGTCGTAACGTTGGCTTTGGGGGTTTTCCAAAAAAGTATTTTTTTTACTTTTCACCCAAAATATTTCATAAATTACTTTTAACCCAAAACTATTTGTTTTTTACTTTTAACCCAAAACTTTTTATCTTTTGCAATCTATCCTTATAACTTTTTTACTTTCAACTTTGGTCATTTATAGTTTTCATTTTTCGCAAATTTTTCGCTTTATGTTTGGTTCTAAATTTTGTGACTTAACACATCGCAGCTGTGTCTTTGGTTTAACATTTTTACGTTTCATTCTAAATTTTGTGAGTTAACACGACGCAACGTGCGTGTGTGGGTGAACGTTTTTACATCGTCTATTTTTCCACGTTTGACAAGTTTAACATAACATGCGGGTCCTAGATCCACTTAGTTATAACTAAAGAATCTCCGCCGCATTGCGGCGGATCGCAATCCTAGTTAATTATTACAATACAACCGAACCACTAAATGTGAAACAATCAAAAGAATTCTGTTGAGGGATTTTTGAATTTACCTGGAATAAAAGCTTGCATGCATATGGTAGTTTCATGGCTGATATATTATCTCCGTTCTTGCATGTAGAGCAGGTCCTAGTTTTCGTTTGATAATTTATGTATCCTAGTAAACCACACTTTCTACAAACCTAACAAGAATATAGCATGACGATTATGACATCAGCAGGCCAAAAAATCATTATAGTTCTATATATCTTCTAAATTCTAAATGAAAATTTATATATTATGATATGCAATGTACCTGAACTGTAAAAGGATCGCTAGAGATCATTAAACGCTCATAAATCAGATTACTTGTTCCGTAAGCAATTAAACAATCCCGTTCCATTTCACCCACTCGCAGACCTAGATAATAACCACAATTGTTATTTAAAATAAAAAAAAAAACAAATGTAATGTCAAACATATTGTAGCAGCAAAATTCTCACCTCCATTTCTGCTTCTCCCTTCTGTGGGCTGTCTAGTTATGAGTTGGCGAGGGCCCATTCCTCTAGCGTGCATCTTATCAAGGACCTTATATTCGTATAAAAAGCTCGATTAGTCATTTGTAAGTGGTGATAACAAAGCTATAATATATGATGCCAATGATTATAAAACAATATAAATATAAATTTGTGACATTTGATCTTTCTATGTGATCCCAATACAATGGAGAAAAGAGTAATAAATGATTTAATCAATTACCATGTGCTTTAGTTTCTGGTAATATATCGGCCCCATGAATATATATGCTTGTAGTGGCGTACCAGTGATACCTGAAATACGATGATGATATATAAGATATTTTTAAATTTAAGCAAGATAAAAGATAATGTGCAAAAAGAAGATAAAAACCTGAATATAGGATATCCTTCCCGTTGTAGCAAAAGCCATGCTTCACAAGGGTTTCACTGTTTTAAGATATTAAATGCCATCTTATATGAGCAATTATATTAACTTTGAGATAAAATTATACATATCGAAGAACTATTATACATTTATACCTTATGTCTTCAACTTTGTCTGCATGACCACTCGGTTCCCCAAATGCACTGCCATAATGAAACTTGCCACATGAAACACCAGCCTTACTTCCAAGAAGCTCTATCATCTTCCCAACAGTCATTCGACTGCAAATCCAATAAACAACAAAAACTGACATAACAGAAAGAAATTAAAAACTAAATCAATTAGACTATATGAGTTAGGTTCCGGTACAAATGCGTCTTAACATACAAATTGGCTTAACGTAAAAAGTGGAGGAATTTTTTTTTTTTTTTTGAATTTTTTCTCATTTTATTAAGCACATATTTTAGTCCCAATTTTTTTCTCATCCTTGCCATAATTGCATTTTGCAACTAAACATCATGCTTAAGTGGATGGCCCATAATAATAACCTAACTAAGCCTTTGGGCCCATAATGCTATAGTCTAATAAAATCAACATAACAACTTTCCTACCTTGGAAATCCATGAGGATTCATAATCAAATCAGGGCATATACCACGCTCAGAGAAAGGAAAATCTTCTTGTTGGACAATGGTCCCACAAACACCTTTCTGACCATGTCTGCTACTAAATTTGTCACCAACCTAAACGAAACAAAAAACTATAAATCTAATAAAAAGATATATATATATGGTATAATATATTATAAAATCATAAACTTTTACCTCGGGCCTACGAGTCTGGCGAATCATGAATTTCACAGTTAAATTTTGTTTCTTATCAGAGCATAAAGCCACTCTATCCACAACAGCAGGCTCCCCTTCTGCACCTTTGTAAGTTTGTTTACTTGTTCTATATTGACTGGACGTAACGATTAATAACAGAATGAGTTATAATGAACAAAACAGAACAAATAAGTTAATTACATTATAGCCAACTCACGTTTGTGATGGATGTGACTTGGCCTTCGGATCCACAGGGACCTCTTTCTGGAGATAAATATCTTGATGTCTTATTATTTCACCAGGAGAAGCAAGTCCATCATTATCCAAAATCTACCGAAAAATCAACGAGCACATGATCACCAAATGACCAAAATCAAACCATGCTTATGAATAGTTAAAGAGTAAAATGTCATTTTTGTCCCCGAGGTTTGGCCAGTTTTACGACTTTCGTCCAAAGGTTTGTTATTTCACATATGGATCCAAAAGTTTTGAAATCTTGCGGTTTTCATCTAGCTCGTTAACTCCATCCATTTTACTCCGTTAAGACAGGGTTATTTAGTCTTTTTTGTTAACTTAAAGGTATTTTCATCTTTTTTGAATACTTGTACATTATGTTAAATGCTCGTACATAAAATGAAAAAGACCGAATTACCCTTTCAGTTAACAAAAAAGACGAAAATACCGTTGCCGGATGAAAATGGCAAGATTTCAAACCTTTTGGATCCAGATGCGGAATAACAAACCTTTGGACGAAAGTCACAAAACTGGCCAAACCTCAGGGACGAAAATGGCATTTTACTCATAGTTAAACTATGCAAAAACCTGAATCTTCTCTGGATCATGGTGGGATTTGCGAGGCGAAACAATCTGGTCACATACATGGTCATACTTCTGATACGAAGCTGACATCCTGTTTATAGACATGCGTATAAAAAGCAACTTCAATAACCTAATATATTTAACATCTGAAACCTAACAGATAAATGAAAAACCTTGTCTGATAATTACTTTTTCATTACGATACAGCGACCAAAGCCACGATCCAGTGATGATTTATTCATGACTATGGCATCCTCAATATCGTAACCACTGTAACTCATAACTGCAACAGTTGCATTTTGACCAGCTCCAAGCTTATCATAACCAACCTAAAAAAATTATTACTTAATTAAAATTTATTTTTTAATTTCACTCACGTAAAAAAGAAATGAATTCTATAATAGTGTGGTGAGCAAGAATAATACTGACCAGCTCAATTGTTCTTGTTGTTAATAATGGCCGTTGAGGATAAACCAAAAGATATATCAACGTATCCATCCGGCATAGCTTCATTTCAAGAAACACTTACGTAAACAAACCAAGTAATAAATAAAATTTGATGATTAATGGACCAATTGCATGGGAAAAGACGTAGAAAAAGCCATACTTGGTTATATGCAATATTACCCATTGCTTGCTTTCCCATAGCACACTAAAGAGCAAAAAAAGAAAAGCACGATCATCAAAGTTAGTGCAATCAGAATTTTAAAGGTCTAAAAAATTCATAATAAATAAGAAATAAAAACCTGATAAGTATTTCTTGGGGATTGATTATGGTGAGGGAAAGGAATCAGTCCAGCACAAGCACCTAAGATTGTGAAAGGTTCTATTTCAATATGAGTGGTCTCACTAGTAGCCTCTCCTTCATATAGAGCAATCTATCAATCATACAATTAAGTTAGAAAAGAAGTTATGAATTCAATAAACAAGTCTTGATTTTCAATTAAAACAAAATTTTGGCAAACCAGGGCATTGTTCTCTTCATTGACGTCAAGATATTCTAACAGTCCATCTCGTAAAAAACTGTCAAAATTGCGAACTCCATCCTTTAAAAGAGAGTTAAATTAGCGTTTAGAATGTGGATACATTGAAATTACATTTGTTAACGTGTGTTTTAAGCAACTTACTTTCAACTCTTTCATGTGATGATGCTTAATTCTTGATACACCATTGTCAGCAATTACAAGTGGCCGGCAAACACGACCACCATCTGAAGCAATATAAACGCAACGCTGCCAACAATGAGAATGACAGCTTCAGAAACAACAATAATAGGTTTTTTAATGTTGTTAATACCTTTGAGAATGTAAATAACAAATAATCAATACATTAGTAAACAAATCATAGTCAAACTGACAGCCCCCAAGGTACTTTTAGTTTCCAGTTTCACCCTTAAGATATATGAAAGAAAATGGATCATATTAGCCTAGCAATAGTTATAGAGACCGGAAACAAAATTCGTGCAACTGAATATTATTTGTGTAACAAGTAACAACTCATGCAGGTGGATAAATCACGTGAGTAATGATGCCTGAGAATAAAAATTAGACCAAAACATATTTTTACTTGAGCTCACTTTGAATCTAGACAGATTTTGATGTTAACTTTTAAAACGCACCTCACTATAATAATGACAAATCTTTGTCATGAAACAAATTAGTTGGACAACTTATAAGATTAACCTTCCGTTTAACTATTTGTTTCTGGGGAAAGATGATAGCATGTAACCCTAATCTTTACATGCAATGCAACACGTGCTAAATAATGATTGCAGGTCCAAAGAGCTTACTTGTTTCTCATGAACATATATGCTTACAAAATCACCTACTTTGCCCGCCCTACGCAGCTTTCTCATTCCATTTGCAAACAGCTACAATGTCATTCAAAAGAGTGTTTAAAATTTCAATCTCAAAGCATTGACATAACTTAAGTAATAAACAATAATATCAGCTAGCAAAATTTATGAATAGAACCTGTGGCATCCTATGCTTGCCCAAAATAAGTCCATTTAATATGACGAGAAACGAATTTGGAGAATGAAGTTCTTCACCAGAAAGTTGAGACAAGTCCTCTACTCCCAAACAGTAACACTAATGACAAAAAAAAAAATTAGAATATAGAGTTACAGACATGGTATTAATACATGATATTATTGATATCCAAGTTGTATCAAGGTTAGTGCTTTAAGGAAATTAAAGGAAATTATGTGTTCACGAACACTTACCGAACGGGATTTTTTGTCCGTGTTGTTCATTAAGAAAATGAACGTGTTCGCGTTCGTTTGTTAAGTTTAGGCAACGAACACAAACGAACGATCATGAACATAAATGAGCACAAATGAACACAGCACAAAGGAGCATGTATTAAATTTTGAATAAAATCGGTCTTTCATCACAAGTATTGTGTAGATGCACCCATAGTATAGTAACCTAATACTTATTAAATGATTTAATTAAAATACAATACACTAATATTTGTTAAATATTTTATTAATGGGAATTTTGATGTATTTAATATAAAATGTAAAAAATTAAAACCCAAATGAACTATCGAACCTAAACAAACATAAATGAACACGACTTCTGTTCATGTTTGTTTATTTAACTAAACGAACGAACACAAAGAACTTCACGCCGAACGGTTTGTGAACCGTTCGTTGAACATTCAGTTTCGTTTGCAGCCCTAATCAAGGCTGTATCTTCACAATATAGAAAAAGAAATATCAATATATCAGAACATGAAAGCAAAGAAATACCATAGAAATAATAGGGCCTTCCTCTTCATCAGTTGTAACGTGTGTCATCAGAGCCAGATTTTTCACCAGTCCACAAGCTTCACCTTCAGGAGTGTCACATGGGCAAAGCATGCCCCACTATAAATAAAAATTTCAACACAATAATATAAATGTTTACGATTTGAACAAACTGAAGATTCTAAGATAAAACAGCAGCTTGAGGTTGATATTGGGCCTACTTGGCTAGGTTGTAAGGCCCTAGGCCCACTAACTTTCCTTGACTTTTCAAATTGCGGTGAAATCTTTGTCATGGAACCAAATGCTCCAATGAAAGACAGTCTTGTAACAATCTGTAACAAGTGCATTTTTAGTTTTAACATGTAAATAAATTTTCATAGTATATATTAGAGTAAAATGGCACTTTCGTCCCTGAGGTTTGGTCAGTTTTGCGACTTTCTTCGAAGGGTTTGTTTTTCCGCATCCGGATCCAAAAGGTTTGAAGTCTTTGCTATTTTCATCCAGCTCGTTAACTCCATCCATTTTCTTTGTGAAGTTAGGGGTATGTTCGTCTTTTTTGTTAACTTAAACAACAATTCGGTTTTTTGAATACTTGTACATTATGCTAAATGCTCGTACATAAAGAGAAAAAGACCAAATTGCCCTTTAAGTTAACAAAAAAAGACGGAAATACCCCTGACTTAAAATGGATGGAGTGAACGATCCAGATGAAAACGGCAAAATTCTGAACCTTTTGGATCCAAATGCGAAAAAACAAACCTCCGGATAAAAGTCGCAAAACTGACCAAACCTCAGGGACGAAAATGCCATTTTACTCTACATATTATAAACAGGAAAATACCGCACCTGAGTAATGCCTTTCCTGTGCATCTTAAATCGACTAACATCCCAATTTCCAGTAGAGAGGCTACGCTCCAAGCCACTAGTAATATTATCTTTCAATATATGCTGATAAAGAGTATAAAAGAGTTATAAAAACACCAAAAGATTGTGCAGTTCCTGATTAATTAGCTTGACAATTGACATACCTGTGATATATCAAACCTGCTAGAACGACTGGTCTTTGCCAGGATCTTATCAACAGACAACTTTATCGTGTCATTCATTGACTTAAACAAGTCCTCAAATAGTAGAGCTAACAATTGCCCTGAAAGCTCCAGTCGTTTATTGCCTACATAATCCTGCAAATTCATTAAGTTCACCATCAGTCAAGTAGCATACTAGCA
Organism: Helianthus annuus; assembly: GCF_002127325.2. NCBI lineage: Eukaryota > Viridiplantae > Streptophyta > Magnoliopsida > Asterales > Asteraceae > Helianthus > Helianthus annuus. Next base: position 185,160,302 of record NC_035436.2, on the reverse strand, counting down.
TGTATACTTATAAACACGAGGTTAGCATCTTTAAACGATAATTAGTAAGGTAAAAGTTATTTAGGCTCAGACTTACTTTGTCATCCATTGCATCTTCATTTAAAATTGCATCCATCATGCGTCTCAACATCACCACAACATATACGCATTTTAAATAAAAATTGTTTTCTTGAACCTAGAGAGAGGATATATATAGCTGTGAAGATAAATTAAATATCATATAATTAATTCATCCAAGACTGATTCAAATTCAACTCACCGGAATATTGGGAATAAAAATTTGCCGAAGAACACCCAAAGCTCCCTCATCCTAAACAAAGCACAACGACTGACTGTTACTATGATGCTAACTTTTGAATAGAAAGAAGCTAAAAGTCTTCAGCAAAAGAGCAAATAGAATGAAAAATACCTTACCAGACCTCGACATTGACTTCTTACGCTGCATCCAAAACATAAATAATCAAGATAAGATAAAAATAAGAAATAAAGTCCTCTAAACATAATGATAATATATATATATATATTTATATATATAGAATACTTGAGAAATTAATCATTTCTGCTAGTGCTACATGTTAACAAATGAGTCTTACCTTCTTTTCAAGAAAATCCAAAGCTTGTTGTTGCGTATATACTCCAATACTTGCACAATCCTGAAATTCGGAGTAATAAATAGTAAGTGTCCATTGCCTTCTATTCTCACAAGAGACGTGAATTGACGACTTAGACTTATTACATGCGCACATAGATTACTCCGGTATTTGACACGAAAATATATCACAGTACTGAGAAGGTACAATTAACTTGAAAAACAGTATAATTTAGCAGTGTGGGGCAATTAGGTTTTTACTAGCTTTTTGTCGACTCGTTACTCTTTAGGGCTGTAAGCTTACCTCAATAGATGGCAGAAGCAGAGAAGCATACTGAGGATCTCTACCAAGCATCTGCACAACTTCCTGATCAGTTTCCATACCCATCGCTTTCATCACCAACATAATAGGAACCTATAAACAATAAACAATGTTAATATATTACATAAGAAGTATTTTGCAGGAACAGGTCACAAAAAATATAATACACATACCTTGGAAGTAAATGCATTCAAAACCAAATATATTTTCTCTTTCTCCATTTTTATAATCGTTTTACTTTTTGTCATAGCTGTGCTGCTCATGACAGATGCCTGGATGCTGAATGAGAAAGCAGAATATATAAAACCAAAACAAGAAAATAAACTAAAAGACAAGCATACATCAAGGAAAAACAAAAAGAATAATAGAATACTCACCATCCCTTCTTATCTGAGTCTATAATTATCCTGTTCTTTGAAAGCTGTTCCTGAATTAATATCACCTGGACAGATCACCAAAACCAACAACATACTATTAGCAACAGCAATATAATAATATATGAGATTGCTAAAATGATAAAATAAAAAAAAAATAAGAATAAAAAGCAACATGAAAATGAAGGTCACCTTTTCATTTCCTTTTACAACAAAATATCCACCTGGGTCAAGTGGGCATTCACCTAAAAGAAGCATGAACGGAAATTAGTCTACATATTACTGTTACGATAAGTTGATAACAGAAATATGAATGGAAAATTGGAAATTAGTCTCTATAAAGCATACAAACCAAGTTTTGCCAATTCGTCTTCATCCTTGCCATGAAGGACACAAGAAAGGCTCCTTAACATAATAGGCATCCTTCCGATAACAACTTCCTTCTGCGAAATCATATAGAAGATATTTAACATCATATCTCATAGACTGAAGTTTCTAAAATTATTATCACAGATTTAAAACATACCTTCATCATCATACGAGAATCGCTACCATTGCAATACTCGATATTCACAAATATTGGAGCAGAATACCTATAATGTGTGGCACATAGTGAAGGGAAATAAAACAAACAGTTAGCAAAAGGTTCAATTCAAGCTAGTATTGTTGCATAACCGTCAACTCCATTTACATTGTGACTTGAAACATTTTTAACCATTTAGGAAGAAGTCAATATGTCAACCCAATTATCACATCTATAAGTTGGCACATGCATGAACTGAAAAAGGAAACTTGCTTACGTTTTGTCACCTAGCCGGCACTTTTGAGGAGTCAGTGTGTCAGTCACTCCATCGACAACTTCAGAAGGCCTCCCAACCCATACATCCGTGTATCTGTCATCATGAACAAGTTCAACATAAAAGATTGTTATTCAAGTACTTAACAGCTTACCGTAAAAGAAGTTGGTGAAAAAACTAAGGTTCACATTAACATGTAGTCCTTGATAAAGAAAATTCTTATCTTCAAAGACAAATCAAGAGTGGTGTGCGTGCAGTACTGAACTAAGGAAAGATATCATTGATTAACATTACTAACAAATTAACTAAAAATGTAGCTTACGAGCAGGTAACTTGCATAGTTGTTAATGGTGAATGGTGACATATAGTGATAAGATACCTCTATGCTACATAGAGAATAGCGATGAATAGCGGGCTGCTAATTTATAAATAGTGACACACTACAAAAAAATTTAAAACAAAATTATATGTATATTATATCAAAATACCCTGGTATATATGCTACTTTACATGTATATTTAACAAAAACCTAAAATCCAGCTATGTTATAGCTATATTTAATTGCTATTTATATTAAAAAATAAACCGTCGCTATTATCGCCATCTATTGCTACAACCCTAATAGCGAGCCTAGACCTATACGCTACATAGCGCGCTATAGCGATCGCTACACTCGCTATTGACACCTATGGTAACTTGGTAAGTGGCATGTGTTTGCAAAGTCCATAAGCATTAGAGATTTAAACATTCAGAATCTACAAAAGTGGACATTTAGTTTTACCTGATGTAAACCATAGGATCATGTCTAGATGTCACAAGGCTGTTTGCATGAACAATCTTCTTTATTTCAGTTCTAACAAAATAATTAAAAGAGTCCAAATGCTGCTTCACCAAACCTCTGACCTGCAACTCCAAAGATTAGCACATAACTATTTGCAAAACTAATATTTTACAAATAAATTTGTAACAACATCCAAAAAATCATAACATTAATAGAGATCAAAGGCTTGGATAAATGTGAGAAAACATAGCAATCCTAATTATTAACCTACGCGTTGATACATAGTTTCAAAGCACTAAAAAATCCTCATCATGTCGTTTCTAGAGACACCTACTAGAAGTGAGCTGCAACAACTGGAATGATATTCAAAATTATCCTCATATACAACCTATGTAGTTAATATCACGATATATCAGTGATAAATCGGTTATCGGTCCCCTGCCGAGATAGCGTTACAAAATATTGGTCAGAATATTGGTACCGATAATATCAGCGATATTGTCCGATATTTGACCAATATAGGACCGATATTTGATCCGATAAATCACCGATTTTCCCGATATCAGTACCATTCTTCTTATTTCTACCGTTCATTTTTCTTCTTATTGCTGCTATATTAGTGTTTTAAGTCTTAATTGTTAGTTTTTACTGTTGAATGTTAGTGTTTTAAGTCTTAGTCAGTTCTTACTTGTTACAATTGTTAGTGTTAAATTGCTATATATATAAATTTAGCATGATATTAAAATTACCGATATCCCACTGATATCCCACCGCGATAACAGATATCTCAAATATTGTTCCTTGACCGATATCCAATATTTTACCGTATTAACTACTTAGTAAACAACTGAAGATACACATTTTTAAGTCAGGTGTCGCAATTTATACAAAACGCAATGTTGTTTATAAACAAAAACAGAGAGTTTCTGCAATAGATTGAACCCTAATTTAACTAGAAACGTATTTGAAAAACTCAATTGATTCACAATCCTCTCAAAAACCTAACAGAAACGGATCATTTCACCAACGGATAATAATCAAAACCTAAATGCAGATACCTTGAGGAATTCAGGAAGTAGCTGGAACTTATCGACGGCAGACTTCACCGGAGCGGCAAGGAATTGCTTGTCAACTCCGGCGGTACTGAAATCAAAATGAAAGTATAGATCAGATTAGAATTGTCAAATTGATCGTAAAAGAATAACCGTACCTTGGAAGACTATCGTGCGGCATAGCAGAGTCTTCTATAACCCCCATGATCAAAGGAAATCGAAGTGCGGTTTTTTCTATAGGGTTTAAGGGAAATGGAGGAAGCCAGCGGATGAATATATAAACCCTTTCCCGTAGGTTATACTTTTGTTACACGAGTTTGTAGCCGCATTAGGCCTGTGTTCGGTTTGGTTTGGTTCACTTTTGGCAAAATCAAAATCGAAATATCGGTTTTCGGTTTTTGAAAACCCTTTGGTTTTGGTTTTTTACAATTTTGGTTTTTTACAGTTTCGGTTTTTGAAACAAAAGTATGTAAGATTCAAAATAAAAAGTATAATTTAAAATTTAAGAATCTTTTTATAAGAACAATCTTATTTTTTTAAAAAAAAAAAGAGCAACCGGCTCTAATACCACTTGCGGAATGGTTATTTGCGGAATGGACCTAAATCCATTTTGCAAATGGGTTCTAGTAAATTAAATGACAAAGATGCCATTTAATTTGAATATATTACTATTTGTAATCATTAAATTTGTGCACAAAATTTGTCGTAGACAAAAGTTATGTTGATCATGTGTTAGTAAATGGTGACTTGAATTGATTCTAGTCAATTGAATGACAAAGAATGACAAGGAAGTCATTTATGGTTCTTGTAAATTGAATTCATCTAGTAAACTGAATTCATTCCTTGTATTCATCAAATTTAATTGCAGAATTTGTCGTAGACAAAAGATGTCTTCCATTTGATAGTACTTTGTAATCATTAAATTTGAGTACAAATTTTGTCGTAGAGCCTTGGCTAAAACAAGTATTGTTTATGGGTGTCATTTTTTTTTTACTAAAGCCATTATTCTTTTTGATTGTCATATGTTGACCAGACCAAATGTTTACAAGACGTGTAGTATCCTGTTGACTAAAGCAAACGATTTTAGAATCGTTTGTTTTGAATTGTGGAATCAATCCTTTTAATATAGAATTCATGATATTGAATTTACGAAATTCATTCATTTGTAGTTACTACCATTTTTGATTGAGTAAATCATTTAATTTCGATAATAGTTAATCGATTGTTGTTTGTATATGTTTATAAAACAGATGTTTATAAAAATGCTTAAGGAGAGATTAATGTAAATATGTTGAAGTAATTTAACAGTTAGAATAAAATATACCTTTCTTCCTTATCCGACTAAGTAAATCTTTAATTTGATTTTTCCAAGTGACCAACCCAACCAATTCTTCCCTTTGGCCTTATGCCTAAACGGTACTCTTATGGCTCCAGGTTTTGCAAAAGAATAAAGATGAACATAATTGATAAAGGAAACTGGTATTTTTATTCATAAATGTTCTTCCCTAAGGAAGAACTTCTTGATATTTACATAACACTCTCCTTTAGCAAGGAGTTTACTCGCTTACACACATTTAAAGTACAGATGAAAAGTTGGAAAGGAAAGGATACGAGAGATGAGGGATGTTAAACTTAGAGAATTCAACTTCTTTATATAGTAGAAGTGAATTTTACAAAAGACCATCATAGCCCTTAATCAATCGTCATGGATGACGTTTATTTAATCGACAAACCCATGTGTTGGGTCCAGTTCGAGTGTCTTCATCTGAAGAATAGTTGCTTTTTTCAGCAGAGGCTTTGTTTTCTTCCGAAGAAGATGTTGTAGAATATTCGCATTGATGTTCTTCAATTGTGCGTTGTAACTTTTGGCAAAGCTGTTCTTTAGTGGCGGGGCCTGCTTCTATTTTATTGAAAATAATGCATTGCTCCATCATTTCTAGAACTTCTTTTTCATGTAGTGGTAACGGAGTTCTACTATAGCTAGTAATTATGTAGTTGGAGCTGCAATAATTTACTTTATTAAAGCTTCCTGCTTTAATTTTTTGTAGGTTGTTTAGGATTTGTATAAATCCTTTTGTTCTAATATCTAACCATTTTTCACAGTCTTCATAATCTACTTTCATAACCCTTGAAGGGTTGACTGTTCTTGTTTTGGCAATACCAATTTCTAAATGATGGTAACTTGGAAAGGTTTTTCCTTGATACCAGTCACGGAGTGTAGAACTACACTTGATGAAGATATTTGCATCTCTTGCAGCGGCAATTTTCTTTCAAAAATGTTTAATAGTTTTCTTCACTCCTTCAGATATATTACTTATTTCAAGTAAATTAGGAGAACGGTAAATGAACTTTGTTAATCCAACGGAAAATGCTAGAGAAACTAGTTCTGGGCTTGCACCTAGAAAAAAGATAATAAGACTTTTAGTAGCCTTATCTTTCGTGTAAATATGTTCGAACTCGGAATCGTTTTGGCTTAGGGCTGTAGCCTTTGACCAAATTGTTCTGAATTCGTCTAAAGATATAATATCTTTTTCTTCTTTCTCTTATTTTATTGTTGGTTTTGAGAAAGTGTTCCTGAATTCAATGACCCTTTCTTTTTTCTTGGGCTTCAAAGGTTCAGAAAAAATGGTTACCTTTAAAGGTATTTTTTTCCCGAAGTTTGCTGAATATCGGGTGGCTTCTTGTTGGGCTTGTAATAATGACCCAAATTTTTTGAAGGGATAGTCAGTTTTGTCAACATGACTTTTGACTATAGACCAGTCTTCATAAATTCCTCTGTATTCGCCATCAAAGATAACATAAAATCTTGATTTAAGATTTTTTGGTGTTTGAGTGACTTGAGAGTAACTTGGTCTGAGAGAGACCTTTTCAGTTTTTGGTAAACTGTCAGCCATCAACAGATTTGATATGCTTTTACCAGAGCCGTTTGCTTCTAGGCTAGATGAAGATTTTAGTTCTTCATTCACTCTATTTTTGCTTTTTTCCAAAGCAACAGGAGTAAACGGACTTGATTTTTCTTTACCCTTTGTCGTTTGAGGGGGAATAGATTCAGATTGTTTCCTTGCGGATTCCTGCTCTGAATTAGCAGTTGGTTATAGACTTTCGTCATAGAGAGCTATTTGATCTTGAATAGCTTTTAATTCTATCAAAAGAATTTTTTCTTTCAGGCGTAAAGCCTTTAAATTCTCCATATTTTTTTTAAAGAATAAATCTTGCTTTTGTGAAAGTAATGGGTCATGCTCTAGTTTGAAGGATTTGTAGGTCCTTATATAGGCATGGAAAGACATTTAAAGTAGGCATAAAAAGACATTTGAAGTACGTAATTGCCTACGTATTTTGGAATTCTCGCGTAAAGCAATCAGCTAGCACGTTTTTGGCCCCTTCAAGATGCTCAATGTCGAAAGAATATCTTGAAAACCACATCTGCCATCTGACAAGACGGCTTTGTTTGTTATCTCCAGAAATTTTTGTTTTCAGAAAATAAGTAAAATTTTTATTATTTGTCCTGACTAGAAATTTTACAGGAGTAAGATAAATGGAAAATTTAGAAATAGTGTTTTTTTTACCGTGAGTAATTCTTTTTCATTACTGTGGTAATTTCTTTTGACTTGTTTAAAGCTTCCCGAAGTATACTTACATGTTTCTTCTTTTTCGGTTGTTCTGGCTTTCAAAACTCCTCCCCAATAATCATGAGAAGCGTCTGTTTCTATGATTAAAAATTCATTTTCTTTTGGAAGATAAAGTTTTGGAAAACTAGTTAAATTTTTTTTTTATCTTTTTGATATAGTCTATATCGGATTGTTTCCATTCCCATACATAATCCTTTTTCAATTTTACCTATAAAGGTTTCCTAAGTTCTGCGAGTTTAGGAATATAACTTTCAGCATAGGTTAAAATACCTAAAAATCTTTGAAGATGTTTTTTATCTTATAAAGTATCTGGGAATTTGTGTAAATTTTCCAAGATATGTTTTTGAGGACAACGAGTCCCTTGATCTATTTTAAGACCCAAAAAGTTTATCTTTGTTTTAGAAAGATTTGCTTTCTTTTTTGATAAAATAATTCCATATTTTTCAATTGTTTTTTAAAACTGATAAAACATGAAAATAGTGTTTATCTTCAGAGTTTGAGATCGTCGACATAGACGGTACAGTAATTTTCTAAACCTCTTAAAGCATTTTGCATATGTCCTTGAAATATGCTCGGTGCTTGTTTTAATCCAAAAGGAACTACCTTCCATTGATAATGACCATCTGGACATGTGAATGCGGTTAGTAACTGAGATTCTTCATCTAACAGTACCTGCCAAAACCATTTTTGCAGTCGAAACTAGAAAAATAGGTTTTTCCTCTTAAGAGGGTTAATATTTCCTGCATACAATGAAGATTATGGTTGTCGCCTTTGGTAGTTGTATTAATTGCCTTGTAATTTACAACCATACGCTTTTTTCCTCTTCTTTTCTCAGCTTCATTTTCAACTAAGAATGCTGGAGACATGTGAGGTGATTTACTTGAAATAATTAATTTTAAATCAAGTAATTCCTTAATTTGTTTATTAAATTCTTCTCTGTCCTGTGGACTGTATTTCGTAGGTTTCGCCCTAATAACAGTTTTAGGATCTATAAGTTCTATTGTGGCTTTCATCCATTTTTGGGATTTTTCAGGATCAATAGGATTTTCTGAACAAACCTTTTCAAGTAGTTCTTCAATTTTTTGAAACTTTTGTATTTCAAGTAAAAATATTCTTTCTGATTTTATAGCCTCTTGGACTATATTAGTTCTAGGAATTTGTTTTATCTTTGAATCTTTTTTCATGGATTCAAGAAAATTTGGTTTTCCAATTTGAAAAGCCTTTATAAATTTTTTAATCAAAATAATTTCTTGATTAATATGAAAAGATACTCTGTCTAACCATTGAGTGACAGGTCCATATAGTTGACAGAAATTATTTCCAATAAGTAAATCCATACCTGAATCTTGTTGATAGATAGTAGGAATGGTAAATGGTTCTCCAGAAAGGTAGATTATAAGGTTTCTACATACCTTATCTAATTTAATTATTTCTTTGTTGGCAATAATTGCCTTAATATCTTTGGGAGCGTTTTCCCATAGATCATCAGGAATTACATGTTTGCTTGCTAAACAAAGACTTGCCCCTGTATCTACATAACAATGTAGAGCAATTGTTTTATATCCTTTGAAAAAGATTTTTCCTTTGATATAAATGGAATTTGGATTAGTTATATTTGCTAACTCAAAATAATGAGTTTGTCTCTGATTCTCATCCCCCCCCCCAATTAAAAGAGTGGTTAGAATTCATTATGAGTCTTTTGTTGAAGAATCGGAGGATGACAAGTTGTCTAATATTTCTAATGTATATACTTGTGTATAGCCATCAAAAAAATTTTCAGAAGGAAAATATCCTTCGATTTCAGCTTCCGAGATAAATTTTAATTTTTCTAGAAATTTTTGTCTGTTGGGACATTCGTTGGCATAATGTCCTTCTTCAGAACATATCCAGCAACGACATTTTTTCTTCCCTTGAGGACAGATCTTAGGTTTTTCTTTAGAAAAATATTTTCCCGGTGAAAATTCTCTTTTCTTGGTTTTTCAAAAACGTTTTTAGTTTTTAGTTTTTGTTTTATATTTATTTTTATATTTCTTTTTGAAATAACCTCTATCTTTTGTTGGTTCACAGCCAAAAGATAATTGTGGTAACTCAATGAGTTTTTTGCAACAGTTTTTATTAAAACGTTTTAATTGTTTTTGTTATCAGAAAAATCACAATAGGCTGCACTTTCCTCTTTGGCAATTCTTGTAGCAAACCCAAGAGAGTGCATTGTAAAGTGATATTTTTCTTTATTCCATCGTTCTTTTGCCTTGTCTCCGACGATGAGAATTTTCATTAAGCAGGCATCAACCCAAGAATGGAATTCATCTGTGCTTAATTTATATAAATTTGTTTCATAAAGACAAGTGAAGTCGTCTAAAAGACATATATCACAAAGTTGTGCTTTGGCAAGATTTTGTCTTGCTTTTTCTAGCAACTTTTGATTTTCTCGGTCTTTATCTGTCATGAAGTCAAGACCTAAAAACATCATGTATAGTGCATTTATTATTTGATCAAAAAGATCCTCACCATGCAAATCTTCATTCCAAGTTGTTCCTTTGATGAAGTTTAGTACAATTCCTGTAGACTTATGTTCAACTAATAATAACAAAGCCTTAGCATGAGAGAACTCTTCTGGATTAGTCTGAATAATTAGACTGATCTCAGTGTTCCATTTATCAATTACCTATTTTCTTTTGTCGAGGTTAAAGATAGAATCAATTTTAATGGTATTAATAGTAGTTGAACTACCATTATTATTACTATTAGAATCAGGTATACCTTTATGATACGGCATAGAAAATTCCATATTCTTTTTTCTATTGAAACGTCTGTTATTACTGCTAGTAGAGGCATTATTTACTCTATGTTTTGTAGACATTTCAATATCAGAAGAACTTTCTTCAGTCTCAAGTTCTCTTCCTCTAAACCAAAGTTCCGTGGTTCTTCATTTTTTAAACAAAGATCCGTTCTTTATTTTTAGAAAAATATCCTTCATTTAGGATTTTGTTTTCAGAAAACTTTTGTTCACATTCTTTGTCATCTAATGAAATGAGGTGAGCAAGTTCATTTATTTGTTCAACTGGAAGGGTTTCCAATTGTTCATCTAAAATTTGCTCCAATTTTGAGTGATAGAGCTCATTTACTCATAAGATAAAATAGTCTTTTTATCTTTGATCAAATGTAATTTTCAAAAACTAAGTTTTAAATATTTAAAACTAGTCATGTGGGTGGTTTAGGAGGTCCGAAAGACTATGTTAATGCATTTGGACTTTTAGAGCTTCCTAAGGGTGTCCGGGGTGTCCACCGATTTCCAATCGGGGACCCCTTTTCCCGCTCGGCAAAAGCACCGCCGTTAAATCGGTGATGTAGAGAGAGGAAGAAAACCGGTGGCGGCTCACCGAAGAGAGAGGGAGGAGAGAGAGAGGCGGCGTCCAATAGCTGCTTTTCTTTTTTTTTAAAAAAAAAAAAACCAATTCACCTAAGAGGGGAGTGCCGCCATCAATTTCGGGTGTTAGGGGAGTTTAAGAGGGGAGTTGACATGGCACACGAGGATTGGTTTGGCGTAAGAGAGGGGACTCACCTATTAGGTGAGCACCCCTTACACCCTAATGATGGATTTCCAACATTAAAATTTGGAAATGAATATTTTCGAAAGCTTTTTTCATTGATCATTTTTTCTTTTTGCTTTTCGAGCAAAAGAATTTCTGAATTTATTTTTCATCAACTTTGTCTGAAATATCCTTTATGATTTTTGCAGCAATTGCTTCAAGATTTTCGTTGGTAGATAAACCTTCTACCTTATTAATTAAATCTCTAAGCAGTTCTTCTATTTTACCAAGAGAACTCATGCTAATAAGCGATTTGCTCATCAGGAATATGTAAATAACTTAAAATAGGTTTTAAAGAGTTTGTAGAGGGAGCCAACGGAGGAATATATAAACCCTTTCCCGTAGGTTATACTTTTGTTACACGAGTTTGTAGCCGCATTAGGCCACAGGCACGTTTCGGTTTTTGTTTGGTTCAATTTTTGGCAAAATCAAAACCGAAATATCGGTTTTCGGTTTTTTAAAACCCTTTGGTTTTGGTTTTTTACAGTTTCGGTTTTTGAAACAAAAGTATGTAAGATTCAAAATAAAAAGTATAATTTAAAATTTAAGAATCTTTTTTATATGTTTACATTGAAGTTATTATACTTAGAGGGTGTTTGGGATTACGTTTTGAAGTGATTATTTGATTATTACGTTTGTAAAACATAAATAATCTAAAAAAAGTGTTTGGATGAAAAAGTGATTATCGGCCTCCAAAACGCAGTTTTGGAGAAGCATGTACCTACATGCTTTTTCAAAATGCAGTTTTCAAAACGCAAAATCTATTTTGAAAACATAGCTCCAAACACCCCCTTAACCTTTTTAACTAATCATGTTTACATAAACCTAACATCCTAATCTATTTTTATGTTTCTTCAAAATTTTATTTATGACATTTTCTTTATAATACTTTGAGGATTATTTAATTTTTATATTAAATTTTGTTATTTGTTTTAGGTAATAAATAAATAAATCATCTCAATTATAAATAAACATGTTAAATGTTTTTATATAAACTAGTGCTAATGCCCGCAAACTTTGCGGGTTTGACAAAATAATATGTTTTTGAGGTATTGACAAAGAACATTATATGTTTATGATGATCATAATGAAATTCTCCGAAGGAAATTATTATGGAACTTTCATGTTCATAAAGTAAATAAAACAACCAATGTACTATTGATATAAATAAAACGAAAAGATAAATAAATCATGAAATTACGTTTAAATTGTTACCCTAATTCAAAGCCTAAATTAAAAATATAGAAGCTAAATTAATGAGTGGATTTTTGCATGAAATGTCATAGTTCCAAACTTCCATTCTTGGCTGCCAAAAAAGCCATTTTCCACTTCATGTGTACCTTCTAGAGCTTCTTATCTCAAATTACAAACTTCCTTTCAGATTCATGGTGAAATTGGCCACGAAGAAAGCCATTTTCCAATTCACGTGTAGATTCAAGAGCTTATTGTCTCAGATTCTACAATACATCAACTTATGCCCACCACATCCCACCAATAAAAGAAACATACAACATCCAAACATTATTTCTTTTCGTCCATTTTATCATAATTGACTATATAATTATAAATATTCAACATCACAAATTCAAACATCCTTAAAAGCTCACCTATCATTGGAAGAATTGTTTTGTGGATCCAACTTGATATGTTTGGGTGGAGACATGATGCTGCTGAAAAATAGCAAGTGATGTACTCAATGGAACCATATGAATAAGATTGTCTGACAAAAGGTAGACAAACAACCTGATCATCATCAAAATAAAAAGATTAAACAAAGCATAATAAAAAATGATAATATATTAATGAATTCTATTATTTACCAGATAGCAATATATCAATTCTAAAGTAGAATCTAATGACAATTTAACAAACCAATCATGTTATCATAGTATTGTAATGTTCAAGTCTTAAATATATTTTTTTCAATTGATTGATCCGTTTAATCATTTCTTCATATGTTTAAGTCTTAAATATAGTTTTCAACTAATTGATCATTTTAATCATTTCTTCATGCGTCTCTTTACAATATGAAAAACCAATTAATAATTAATGGACAAAATAAAAATCTTAAACATCTCATCATTGTGGACCAATTAGAAGAATGGAATGGTTTTTTTAAGTTTGTAGTATTATTATAGATATATAATACATGTAAACAAAAATAAATACATACATACATGTAAGAAGGAATATGTATACATTTAAAGTATAAAAAAGGTTGTAGAGAGCACCTTACTTTGGTAGAAAAGCACCCACTTTCTTTCGTCTCTTCGTTTCATCTTCACACCGACGAAGAGCTGGAAAACAAATACAAAGAAGAATAAAAAAGACATCAAAACATGGCAAGAACAAAAAAGAAAAAGGCTAAATCGAAGACATGAAAGTGGGATTGGAAGTCCTAAGTGCATTCTTTGTGCTTGTATCTATGACTAATCTAACCAAACAAAGATGAAATCAGATGACTGTTTCACCTGCTTGAAAACGTTTCGCTCCATCCAAATACTCCATACGGACGTGTAGATAATCCATAACAATATCTTTCTCTTCAAATCCGTATTCTGAAATAGAGGCTCTTCCACTATGTTATATCTATGTGTAAGATCCCATTTCGACCAATGGACACCTTTCTCCAAACATCCTTAGCTAGTAGAGACTCTAAGAATGTGTGTATAACATATTCAGTCTTGCCATGCTTGTGCATTCAGAGCAGAATCCGGGGTTCTGGTTAATCCCACGAATCAATAAATTTTCTTTCACTGGAATTTTGTAATGCATGAGACGCTAAATAAAGTAGTTGACTTTAATACGGAGGCAATTCAACTACTCGCAGACCATGGAAAAGGAGTTGTAAATAGTGTCAGAAATAAGTCTCCTAGCAGATTTGTCACACCCCGATTTTCGATGGGCCCGGAAGGGTACAATCGTGACGGTTGGATAACAGTTATCACAATATAATAATATGCAGCAGAAGTATTGGATTGAAATTATTAAAATAGAGTTTGAATGTATAAAAGTGTTACAAGCGCTCGATACAAGCCCACAGGCAGGATCTAATAAACAGAGCTTTAGACGTCATAGGCCTTAAGCATCAGGAGTGCAATTTCTTAGCCTTCATTCTAGCCGACCCGTATTCCCAACCTATTATAAGGTTCGGTACCTGCTGTTCAATCTTTTGAAAATACGTCAGCCAAAGCTGGTAAATACAATTAATTGACTCTTTGAAAAAAATAGTTTTTCGAAAAGAGTTTATACATATAGAAAACCCGTAATCTTTTAAATATATCTTGGGATTTTTCTTGTTACGAGATTATACGCTTGATTAACCCATTGGGTTGTCCGGACATGGTATCATTAACCCCCAATTATAGTAATTATCAAGTAAATGGATTAAACCGTATTTTTACACTTTTGCGCAATCATAGGCGACTTACTTGTGTAATAACCGCCCCAAGAGGCATATTTGTCGTCCCAAGTTTACACTAAAATAAGTCAAGAGTATTTACCGTTTTCCTGAATGTTTCTTCTTGCAGTACTTACAGTAAGGTGCAGAAGTAGAACCTATACCTTTCCCACGGTTGGAATTACCGTAGCGAAATTCCTAGGTAAGTTTTTGAGCTAGGTTCTTCCTCTGATTTTCTTCTTGTGTACGTACTAATTCATCAGTCAAGGTATTGGCTAGTTCTACAGCTTCTTTTATGGTTTGTGGTATAGCTGCCTTGACTACGTGTCTTATTTCACTAATTAATCCCTAGATGTAACGAGAGATTAATACTGCTTCTGGTGAGGCTAGGGTTGGCACTATTCTAGCATATTCGAAGAATACGGTAGTGTAACCCTTGCAGTCTATTCCAGTCATTCTAAGGTTTAAGAATTTATTAGCAATTTGTTCTTTTTCGTGAGGAGGACCGAATTTTCTTTCAACTAGGTCCTTAAAATCAGTCCATTCCATATTATAAACTTTGTCACCTCCTCTAGACTGGAGAATAGTATTCCACCATTCTAAGGCTGCATTCTTAAAAAAGATTAGAAGCAAACATAATTTTATCTTCCTCTGCACATTTACTTATTTTTAAGACTGCCTCTGTCTTTTCTATCCAACGTAAGGCTGCAATGGCTCCTTCATTGCCCGAGAATTCTATTGGTTTGCATGACCAGAATTCTTTGTAAGAACAACCATATGACATGGTTCTTCTTCTTTTTGGATTAGGTAATTGAAGTAGTGGTCCATTATTCACGCTGTGATTGGGTTCAGTAGGTGGTCGTTTACTTCCACTATTAGTTTTATTATTTCCGACTTCTTTAACAGTCTTGATAATATAAGGCATAGCGTCTATGATTCCTTGTGCTACTATATGTTGGATGGTACTGTTATCTATCTGGTTTCCATTATTATCATTATTTTGGTTTTCCTGATTCACTTCGTTGTCCATCTGAATTATAAACATTTACCAGGTATTAATATCACAAAATATGATTTTAATGCGAACAATCACGCAAACAATTTGATCAAAATCGTCGAGCATTGCGACATTTACTCTTTTTCATATATAGATATCTAATACAATCTACAACTGAAATTGAAACACACTACTAGTTATGCATCAGTAGGTATTAGGTTATCTATTTTTTTTTCAAGTTACACACACACACACACACACACATATATATATATATATATATATATTACTAGGTAGAGGATCATGTACATTAATCCAGAAGTGTGAGAAGTGTATTATAACACTATATATAACACTATAACACCATATAAACACCGTATAACACTATGTAACATCATATAACACTATGTAACACTATATAACATTATATAACAAATATAACACTATATTTTGTCTGATAGCATGTCTATGATAGATGTATAGTGTTATATTTGTTATATAATGTTATATAGTGTTACATAGTGTTATATGGTGTTACATGGTCTTACATAGTGTTATATTGCACTTCTCACACTTCTCACACTTCTGAATTTATGTACACTATCCCTACCCTATATTACTATTATTATTATTATTATTATTATTATTATTATTATTATTATTATTATTATTATTATTATTATTATTATTATTATTATTATTATTATTAGGGGTTGTTCTAGAAATGCATTACACTTCTGAATTAATGTACACTATCCCTACCCTATATTATTATTATTATTATTATTATTATTATTATTATTATTATTATTATTATTATTAGGGGTTGTTCCAGAAATGCATTTCTCGCTTGTCGTATTTCCACACGAGCTTCTCTCCTATGCATTTTATCATCTCTCCTTCTTCCACTAATTCCTCACCAAATGCGGAGTTACCACACATTCTCTTCACTCATGGATGGCAGTGGTGCGGGTACTGGGTCAGGGTACTAAGGTATAGGTTCTCCATATGGGTACGGGTTGTCTAATATCTCCTGAACACACTGATCGACATTCCAATATGGATCTAAAGGATTTAGGTTGGTGTATTGTGCTATGGGGTTTGGTATCAGTTCTCCCTGTGGATAGAGTTCCTGGTAATCCCTATGGTCATCCTCCTATGGATCATACATTAGAGGATTAGGTGCGGGGATTCTAGGTATCTCGTTAGGGTCAAATGCTGGTATGGGAATTTGATCTCCTTGGTTGGTTCTATTTCCATTGGTTGGGTTGGGAATAGTGGCAATGGTTATGGTGCAATTATCTGGTCTAGGTTTGGATCTGCTGCAGGTGGTGGCTAATATATGGAAGTTTGCCAATCGTGAATTCACTATATCATGTGTCCGGGCATTGACTTCCCTATTGGCTGCTGCTAACGCTCTTTGTTGTTGCAACTTTCTCATTCGTTTCCATCTCTCATGTGCTCCCCGACTGAACCATCCTCTCTTTTTCGAAGGGAATGGTTACTCGGATTGCGCCTTAAAGATGAAGATTCCTTCTTCAGTGTCAGCAGAATACCCCGAATGAGTAGGCTGTGATGAAGTTCCTTCACTTTTGGGAGAACTAGCTAGATGACGATAGGCGCCAGACGTACCTTCCTCACTCATACTATGAACTAACAGATTGTCAAATAACATAAAACAATAATATACACATATACACACAATCACATAGGTTATTTCCTAACATAATTGATAAAATCTTGGTGTCAGCAGAATACTTCTGTGGCTTAAACCAGTGGCTGTAACTCTGATACCACTTCTCAGCCGCAACCCCCTCCCCCTCCCCCGGGAGGCAGGCGACCGCGAGCTCGCAGAGCTGGTGGTATCGGTATTTATTAATTTGCCAGCGGAAATTACATCTGGACCGTAGTTAGGAAATAGTTTATCGGAGAAAAACACCCAACGTTTATAATAATAAATACATGGGAAAATCCAAGTTTCCATTATAACATGTTTGTAGGGATAAACCCTAATTTATTGAAATAAAACTTCTTTCTTGTTTAGGTAACTTTTATAGCCACTTTTCCAAGCCTTCAGTGCTCTCCAGCTGGCTTCTTTCTTGTTTAGGTAACTTTTATAGCCACTTTTCCAAGCCTTCAGTGCTCTCCAGCTGGCTTCTATTTGGCTTTCACATTTTGTTACCTGAAACGCGTTTTAAAAAGTTTTATCAGCAAGAAATACTGGCGAGTGAATCCCAGTTTAATCAAAACATGTTTTTTATATCTTTTACAGTATTGACGGCATCCGCAACTACATTTGTTTACATCTACTTAATTACGACCCACGGTACTGTCAATCCTGACTTGTGGTCATGCTACTACTCATAGTGTAGTAACAAGTATTGTATACAAAACCCCAACATACCGACAGTAATTGTAGAATCACAAATACTCAATCACTGTTAATTACAACTAAAAACAATTGAGGTTTTGTAAAAATGGTTTGCAAAAAAGGGAATGACTCACTTTGCTATTTTTAGATAATACAACTTTCTGGTGACTTCCTGATTATAATCTATTAAAATTAAACAATGCACACGCGTTAGTAAGATAACCCAATTTACATTAGCTATATCCCTGAGACAGAACTCCAACGACTGAGTCAGGCAGAGCCTTGACATGCGTTACGGAGCTCTAGATCAACCGGGTAGAGTAACTAATACGTAACCGGGGGTTATAATACTTACAACGAGGCAGAGCTTCACTTTTTAGGGGTATAATACCCGAGTATTATTGCTATTATATCGAAAGAGAAAAGAAATTTGAGCGACTGAATTCTGAGCTCGAACGCCCAATTTATAGGGGCTGATCAGGGGCGGCCCGCGGCCCGCGACACCCCCTTTGTTTCTTTCGCGGCCCGTGAGGGCTATAGGGTAGGCCCTAGCCTTGTCGGGTCAGCTATATAGGTCCAACACGTATACGGCACGTGGCGCAAGGAGGCCCGGCCTGGTGGCCAGCTGTCGCGGCCCTCGACAACTTCTGTTGTCTCATTCGCGGCCTGTGAGGGACTTAAAGTTTTGTTTTTGTTTGATTTTTAATAATATAAAAGTATATTAGGCCCGTTTTTCGTATTTGGGGTGTATTTTAGGACGTATAGGTGTATTTTAAGGGTGTCGGGAGAGTTGTTATAAAATACCCCGATAAATAAGTGAAACAGCATAAGGTTTGTATCGGTGGTAAAATCCGGTATACCGGTTTGAAACGTAATACCGGTACCGGCCCAGGGTTATTTTAGTTTGGGTTGTTACTTATTTTTATTATATATGTTACTTATCTTATGTAAGTTTTATATATTATGATTATTCGTAACTAAAAGTTCTTATTTAATATTGTATGAAACGAATATAGATATCCTCTTGTTGATGAGGATGGCGATAATAGTGAATTTCATCTTTTATGCGATCATGAACTTGATGTATTCAACACTCAAATGGCTTAAGCATGTCGTATATTTTTTATTTAAAAGAGTTTGTTGGAAGTGAATGATTTCGATTATCTTTTGGATTATTTTTTATTATGCATTTACTTTTGGATCATCTTTTAATATGTAATCATGCATTTTTGGATTAACTTTTGAGTTGATGTTGTAATTTATAAAATTATAGAGTTAGCTAGTCAACCCGATTGAACCGTTCGGTACAACCTGGTTCAACCGGTTGAACCATATTTTAGCCTAATCCGGTTTGATTTAAAAACCGGTTTTTAAAACATTGCCTTAAACACTCCTGAAAACACTTGGCATCACCTCAATCCTTGATCAAGTATAAATAGGCTTGTTAGTTCACTTGTTTCTTCACACCTTTCATTTCTCATTCTATATCTTCTTGGAGCTTGCTTCTGCTTATAAGGGGCCTCCTTCTGAGCTCTTAAGTGTTCTTCAAGTTTAGGTAAGCTTTTCCTTTTAGTTAAATTCAGTTTATTAGTTAGATTTCTTCCGAAAGTCAAGTTGTTTGCCTTTTGATTTAACTTTCGGTTCTAACTATTTTGGTCAAGTCAAAGCCCGATTAAAGCTAACCACATGATCACTATTTCATAAGGAATAATCCCCTGCAATTATACCTTCTGATCATCACGTTTAAACGGGTCAAATGACGAGTCAAACATATCTTTTATAAAAAGTAAAAAGTGCCCTTTTCAATAGTTTAAAGAACATATCCAAAACAAACTCAACCTAACACATTACAAGCCAAAATCAAGTTCAACAACACAAAATCAATTCTAAAATTCAACGAAACACAATATAAGTTCATTAGCATCATAATAAACATTCAAATATGCTATAGATATCAAATTACACTCTTAAATACATATAAATAATAATAAGTTTTTTTTTGTGATATATTACAAGTAAATAAAAATAAAATATATTATAATTAAAATAATCCGAGCTAAGCCGAGCCGAGCTAGCAAGTGAGCCAAACCGAGTCAATCTGGCTCGTCATGAGCCGAGCCGAGCTAGGCTCACTTTCTAACCGAGCCGAGCCGGCGGCTCAGTTTCAAACCAAGCCATATCGAGCGAGCTTTCTCCAAACAAAATCCAAGTGAAGCAAGCTCTGAGCCGCGAGACAGAGAACATCTCCAACAAGGTGGTTGGTTACTAACGGACCAAGAGAGAAACGGATATAAACCTATTTGAAATTTGTTATCTTGGGTTTTGAAAGCTTATCCCATCTAAACATTTGTATATCCGTGATAATCGTCATCTTAGTTTCTTCTTCTTCTTCTTCTTCTTTCTTCTTAATTTGTTATCTTGGATTTTGTTTAGAAGAGAAAAGAAAAAAAAAGGTGAGTGTTAATCGTTAGACTAGAACTAATTCCGCTTTCATAGCAAGTTGTTTGTTTTTTTCTATATTTTGTTCAATTGGAATATCTGATCTTGAAAATATTTGTTTACCATCAGTTTCTTGCATAATTGCACTGTCTGGGCTGTAAACAAACCGAAAGAACACGAACGAGTTCGTTCGGTAAGGAAATAATGTGTTCACGAACGGTTCATGAACACTTGACGAACGAGATTTTATGTTCGTGTTCGTTCGTTAACGAAATGAACGTGTTCACGAACACATATGAACACAAAAAAAAAATCTAACGAACAACATAAACAAACGAAGATGAACGAATGTTCACGAACACAATTGAAAGAACGGGACCTATGTTCATGTTCGTTCATTTAAATAATCAAACGGAATTTCTTGTTCATGTTTGTTCATTAATTAACTGAACGAACGTAAACGAACTTCCTGCCAAACGGTTCACGAACTGTTCGCTGAACATTTCGTTTACAACCCTAGTCTTGATGTATATGTTCTTTTGTAAATCATTTTTATTAGTCATCTAATTCTTTTTACGATCTTGAATTTTAGTTCTTTTTAGGATGTTGAATTTCAGTTTTCAAATTTCATGAAATTTTGAAGGTAGCAAGAGGAGTAGTGAGCAAAACAAATTTAAAAATGTCGTCTCCGTGTGCTGCTTGTAAGACTTTGCGCCGTAAATGTATCAACGAATGCGTGTTTGCACCATACTTCCCACCAGACCAGCCTCATAGATTCGAGAGCGTACACAGAGTCTACGGAGCTAGCAATGTTGCAAAAATACTCAGCGATCTTCCTGAAGCCGATAGAGTAGAAGCTGTTACTTCCCTTGTATATGAGGCAGAGGCACGGCTAAAGGACCCAATATACGGTTGTGTGGGCTCAGTCTCTATTCTCCAGCACAAGTTAAAGCAAATCAACACTGAGATACAAGCCGCCAAACAAGAATTGGCTACCTACATTGGACCATCGGCCATGAACACTGGGTTTATGCCGCAGTTTCCCAACCAGCATCCTTTGGTAGTTCCTGTTATAACTTGTAACTCGGAGCGGATGTTGGGGACTTCTTCTGATGCTCAACATTTGGTTGGATCTGGTAGAGAGCAAGACATGTTAAGGAATTTTGAGCACCATCCACACCAACGAATACGACATCAGCAGCCGACGATGGCGCTTAATAGATGTTTTGATGGTACTGGCGGTCTGCATAATCGACAACAATTATACGAGGCTCAGCAACAACAATTGGTTGAGGAGCAAGATATGTTAAGGAAAATGGAGCACCAACATCAACAGGCGTCCATGGAACAATTGATGCGTAAGAGACGTTTTGATGGTGCTGGACCTTCGCATCAGGCAACACATAGTGGCTCGTATGATTGTAATGTGTATCGGTCATCACAGCTGCAGTCGCATCCACAACAACAGGATCTTCATCTACAACATCAACTCTTGCTCCAGCAACAATCGCAGCCGCAGCCAGATCATGGAGATGGTAGCGAGGAGCGTAGCAGCGTTGATCCGTGATGAAAATCAGGTTATGATCATTCTTTTTTCAGTTAGTTTTTCATAGAGTCGAGCAACAGTCGATATTATTTTCTGTTCCATTAGGTTTTTCTTCCTTGATAGACTAATTGTTACATTTTCGCATACCTGCACCCGTTTCGGGCATTCATAATTTTGAGTAAAAACTTTGTTTGTTCTATATATTGTTCATGCTTTATTCTTATTATGTTTTAAACGACATACTCTTTAAATTGTCTAACAACTGTGAGCATCTTAACATAGTCATTTCTAGTGGTGCACAAATAAACCAAACCCACACCCATACACGGTATATTGGGTACTGAAACCCATACCCGGTCCTACCCATAGGGTACGCACCGGGTATCACTTTCAGTTCAAAAACCCGTATCCAGAACCAGACCCGATTTGTACCCGACTATACCTAAAATCGGTTCCAGTTCTATGCCCGTAAGCTGGTTTTTTTATGCCCGAACCGGGGTTTTTTTTTTGCATATACCCGAATTCACATATATGTGCAGCAAGCCCTTTAAAAACTCCATCCATACCCCAAAATACCCGAAAATAGAGTATTAAAATACCAGGGTATAAGGTACATGGTTCCATACCCTACTTGGAGCCGTTGACACCAAGAATGGGTTTTCAAGCCAATAACCGGTTCCATGCCTGGTCATGCCAATACCCGATTTCTCCATACCCGAAAGCAGATATTTAAAAAAAGAGGTTTTGTGCACCTCAAGACTCGGCCCTAGTTCTATTGCCAAGACGCCAATCTGTTTGCAGTTTACTCTTTTTTGTTTCCGCCAGACTAAAGTTATTGGGCCATTGCGCTATCAGGGGCCGTTTGGTTCGTGGAATGTTTTTGAAAGGAATTTGAATCTTGAAAAGAATTGGAATTTGGTGGAATTGGAATTAATTCTACTCAAATTTTGTATTGTGTTTGGTTGGTAACTTTATAAATGGAATTAGATTAATTAGATAACAAATGAGTTATTTTTGGTAATTAATTAACATTCCATTTGAAAGTTAAAATTCCATTATTGATGTGAAGGATTCTTAAATTCCAATGAATTGTGGAATATATTCAAATTCCAATTCCGTCATATGTCAACCAAACATTAAATTTCAAGGTTCCATCACAATTCCAAAGGGTTCTGCGAACCAAACATCCCCTTAAAGTATTATAATATAATGGCAACTTTTAGTTTCATGTACTTGCTAGATTTTGCATAAACACCTACCTCTATTGTTTACCATATAGGCTATTTTTTAGAAGTGTTTTATAAATGCTTGACTGATTAGTATAGCTAAAACACGAATGTAATGATGCGTGATTGAGAAATCGTCTTAGGGTCATAAATAGTTTGTGGATGTTTTTCCCGAACCCATTGCTGATCAGAGACAACTAGCCATCGAGTTGGCAACCTCCTAAAGTGTTCGGAGAGACTTTTTAAGGAGTTTTTGGCGTCTTCCATGCGGTATTCTGAGAATTGATCTTCCCTGCGGAGTATATGTTATCAAGAAATTTGGTTTTACATGAATAATGCAAATGACTAATATGTAGCACCTGCTAGCCACATAGCCTTAACGTCAGGGCCGGCCCAGAGAATTCAGGTGCCCTGTCCTAGCTCGAAAATATATGCCCCTTCGGCCTTAACAAGTGTTAAGTAACAAAGACTATTAGTAAATTTATTCACTCTTAAATTAACATGACGATTAGTAAAAATGCAAAACCCTCAATTTCTAACAAAGTTTCTGACAAATTAACGGCCAAATAGTCGACAATACATATTAAAGCCTAAAGTCAAACAATGCATACATATTGAACATCAAATTAAATAAAGTCATAAATTAATAAAGTATTATTATCATTATCAGTTGTTAAAAGAAAATAAACAAACTGAGGATGCTTGTTTATGCAAGCTTTTAAAATAAAAAAAAAATAGTACTAGTAGGTAAGCTTCACTCATTTCCGGAAAAAAAGAAAAAAAATCAACAGAATTGCTGGGAATCGAACCTGAGAAATCTTATATTTTTAGCACGCAAACTAACTTACAACCAAAGAATTAACCATTAGACCAGTTCTTCACTATCAGTTATAGTTCCTTTTAATTTTTATTTATGGATGCACTTAGTATTTTTTATATGCATTATAGAAAAAATGTGCCCTTCGGAATCACGGGCCCTGGCCGGTGGTCCTCCCCGCCCACCCTCAGGGCCGCCCCTGCTTAACGTCGTCAATTTACCATAGACCTATGGTCCAAGTGGTTGCTTTCACCCGTCCTACAAGCTAATCGAAATTAAAATTTGGACCAATTCAACTAAAAAATCACTATTTTTTCAGAAATCCAATTCCACCGATACAATAGCGTTATTATTCAAACCAAACTCAATCAGAATCATCAGAGGAATAATCTTGTTGAGGATTAAGTGCCAAAACCATCTTGGAAAGATTTTCACCAATATCTTCAATTTCTTCCCTACCAAAACCCCAACTTGTAAGCACGTTGGCACCTATCGATCCTCTTTCAATGCCAAATTTACGAATGTACCCCAATCTATTTTCCAAGAATGGTAAAACAGCAGTGGTGGACCGCAATCTAGCTGCCATAGGGATCGAGTGGACATCAAGTGGTCCCCTCCTTGAAGGAGATTCCGATACGGTGGGGCAATTCGATAACAAATCACCACGCCTGCCGACAAGGTTGTTAAAGATGGAAGGAAAAGGTAACGGGATTGGAAGAGGACAGTGTGATACTGATAAATGAGAGAATCTAGGCCTTGTTGATGATGTGTTCTCGTATTCTGTTTCAACGGCTTCTCTCACTTCAGAAACCGACACCTCTTTCTCTCCTGCCCAAATGCCGATTTAAATAACTGTGTATTTTATTAAATAGAGTAAAATGTCATTTTCGTCCTGAGGTGGTTTGGCTAGTTTTGCGACTTTCGTCCAAAGGTTTGTTTTTTCGCATCTAGATCCAAAAGATTTGAAATCTTGCCATTTTCATCTGGCACGTTAACTCCATCCATTTATCTCCCTTAAATCAGGGGTATTTTTCATCTTTTTTGTTAACTTAAAGGGCAATTCGGTCTTTTGAATACTTGTACATTACACTAAGTACTTGTACATAAAGTGAAAAGGACCGAGTTGCCATTTAAGTTAACAAAAAAAGATGGACTTAACGAAGCGGATGAAAAGCGCAAGATGTCAAACTCTTTGGATCCAGATGCGGAAAAACAAACCTTTGGACGAAAGTCGCAAAACTAGCCAAACCTCAGGGACGAAAATGGCGTTTTACTCTATTAAATAAATATAAATGCACATAAAAAGAGGTAAGACAACAAACATATTTAAACTCATACCAGCTCCAAGGGCTCCATGCACCATCAAGGTTTCAATGGCTTGCGAGTCATCCACATCGTGTGCGGTTTCCGGGGTTAGTGGATGCAAGTTTCCTAACAAAGGTTGTTGGAACCGTTTACCTAGATTCAAAAAACCCACCAAAGCGGAAACAATAAAACATTTGGGAGAAAGTGATTGAAATCTGGATCAATATGTATATATGTATACATAGATACCAGTCATTGACGGTGGTGGCATTGCAGCATCAAGAATAGCAACAGTATTTTGCATGCCTTGCCCTGCTAACATTTGTATGCATTCGTATAAATCCATCGCACCAGATTCGTTTGACGATTCACCAGTGGGGCCCATTTTTTTCATCCGGAAAGGGAGATTGATAGAGTGTATTGCAGATGCATAAACCGCACTAGACTGATAAGAGTTTTACGTCTTCTACATAAAGGTATTGTGAAACCCTGCCTTTAGACATAAAACACAAAAGATTATTAATATAAAATAAAACCAGTATAATTCTTGGCATTGTTTATTAGGTAGAAAAGCTTACTTTCATTAAGTGATGGAAAAACAAAGGAACAATCAATTTGCATAAGGACGATAGTGCCGAAAACGACACTGCATCATGAAGATTACTGGTGATGGAAAGTTTCCGGCTTGTGAGGGTATTATAGTAATTAGGGCTTCTAACAGAAAACAACAAAACAGGAACATTAGTGTACTCGTCTGCAATATTCTCCAAAAGAGACGCAGCTACGCCAGAAAATCCTCCTGAATCATCAACCATAAATTGAATTCCCTGAACATGATCACATTCTTCCATGAAAAAACGAAGTCTTTCATTAATTTCATCGCCTTGTAGACCCTCGGATACTGCATTTCTTCCAATACCATAGTTGTTAAACTCTTTAGGATCCATCCATAACCCGTTTAATTCGAATAAACTTTGTGGATGATAATGAACTTTCGAAAAATCAGTCCAATATTGAACGCCGTCCTCGAAAGACTTAACTACATCTGTATCCAATATCTCACTCTCGTTTATCTCATGCCCTTCATCATACAGCCTTTGCAAGAACAGATTCTTTTTATGAGGTTCAGACGCTTGAGTTGAAACATTTCCCGTCCTGTACAATTGCATATAGAGTGTTTAAAAAATTTGTTAAACAAACATAAATAATGGTTAGTATACGGTACATAGAATCAAAATCTCACCATGTGGCAACACCAGATGATGGAGATGGATTATGGTTGTACAATGTACCACGTGAACTCATAGATCCAAGAGATCCTGCAATACAGAAAAAAATATTTGGATTAATTTAATACCGTGGATCGATGCATAGTTGTTAATGGCGAATAGTGACAAATAGCGATAAGGTACCTATATGCTACATAGCGAATGGCGGGTGGCTATTTTATAAATAGTAAGTAATGCACTAGAAAAAAGATTCAAAAATTTTATATGTATATTATATCAAAATACCCTGATATATATGCTATTTTACATGTATATTTAACAAAAACCTAAAATCCAGCTATTTTATAGCTATATTTAATTGCTATTTATATTAAAAAAATAAAGTAAAATAATCTGTCACTGTTATCGCTATCTATCGCTACAGCCCTAATAGCGAGCCTAGACCTATACGCTACGTAGCGTGCTATAGCAATCGCTATGCCCGTTATTGACAACTATGTCATCGATGATACTGTAAGATAACCAATAGTCACTTTCTGTTAATTTGAAAACTTGGCGATTACCTTGAAAATCAACCGAAATCAAGCGAGGCGTGTAAGTGGGTATGCCCTGCGTACCAATGATAGAATTTTACATGAGTGTTACTTAAGATGAAAAAACTAAAGCCCTTCAGATATATCAATTACAAAATTTTACTCCATAGATCAACAACTTAACCTTGGTTTTACCTGTTGAGTCTCGCCAGTTCGGTAGAGAACATCCATATCAAGGTTTTGATTCTTAAAGACTAAGTGAGCCTGGGGGTCTTCAAACAATCCCAGCAATTCATCCTTCACAAGGCAAACAACATCAAGAAGTAAACGTTCGATAAGTTACTGACGAACCATTGGATAATCATTAACATAAAGAGCTTGTTAATAACCCCCGAGATGTATAAATAATACTGAATACATAGCAGACACCGGAAAATTAGAGTAGTATCCATGGATCTTCATATCTTAGAACTTCAACATGAGCTACTAGCTAATGGATTTATGATGTTGTTCGTATATTTACATCAACACACACAAATCGAGTAGAGGCGTAGATTTACCTGAAAGTTCCAAAAGTGAGAACCGATGAAATTAGCATAACTCCCAACTTGAAAAGTCACAAGCTCTTTCATACTTTGCTCCTATCAAACAAGATATTTTATTAGGTGGGCAAATTGGTCGGGTCAAATATGCGTTGGTTCAAAAGAGAACAAATAATGGAAAAAAAAAACATAAAACGGGTTAATATAACTTCAACATGAGTTAATACAACTACATCTTCATCAGTAACGTTGGCAAATTCGTCTTTCCCTATGGAACAAATTATACACATTCAAAAGTACATCACCAATTCGATAGACAAAGATGACTTTACTTGCTTCATTGTCAAAAAAAAAAAACTCCCAACTGTTACGGTTGCATCAAGCAAAACAAATGTTAACTTTAATAATCGATAGACCAGAGAATAACATAGATGTTTCCTTGTTTCCAAACCAACATAAACCCTTAACCCGGACCAACAAATGCCTAAACTGGACAAATATTTGTATTGTGTTTCGTCTTCGGTTCTTATATTTTCATAATATCGGGTTTGGGCCGGTCCCCGGGTCTGGACCGAGGGTAAACTAAATTAAGATAAGAGAACCGAAATTCATTAACTCTCAAATGTATAAGAAAAGATTTTTTGCTTAGACGCATGGAATTGGCTAAGCATTTTATTCGAACAAATATAGAACCAAAATGGATGGTTTTGGGGATATCATCGATTTTTAGATAGGAAATGTAGTTCGTTTTTCCGGTCTATCCTATTTGATCATTGATATTCGAACATTGTTCTCTTTCCTTTGTTCTAGTTCATGATCTGAACGAGTCGCACATACACCCTAGTACATGTTCCTCGACGCTGAGGGCATCCCCGAAGCGCGGGGTGAACAACCTAGAGGTTGTTCACACTTCACACTTGTTAATCACTATCTAATTTTACCCAAGGAATTACAGCAGAATCCTTGTTTTAGCTACTTATTCACCACTAGGCCATGGGTATGTTTGAACACCTTAGAAAATGAATCCAGCCGTTGTCATAATTTCACATTTCAGATGTGTACGTGAATGGTCACTAACTGTCAAATGGTGATTTTGTTTCATAACCATTAGTTTTATGTAAATAGAGCATACAGATACTCATAGTCAAAAGGTGTTGACCAATTTGGTTGTACGGGAAATGTGTACTTAAATTGTTGGCACTTGAAAGATTACTTGCAGTGAATGTCTTATTGGCGGTGGGTTTCCGGCAGGGGCAGACTTACGTAGTAGAATACGGGTTCACCGGAACCCATTGACTTTTGAACTTTTAGTAGAGATTATATAAAAAAAACTGAGCGAACCCATAAATAAATATTAAGTGAACCCACATATCAAAGTTTAACTTACTGCAGCTAGTAGAGGGCGTGTTTTTATGGAAGAGGTATCAAGTTCGAGCCTCTCTGCCGTGTTTTATACCTTTTTTTAGTCTGAGACGTGTAGTTGAAAATCAAACTCAGATGGCATAAAATATGCAACATTAAAGAACATACATACTTTCATATCAGTCTTTGATGACCAGTATACCACAGAGTTAAGAAAAATTATAGAGCACAATCAATTTTACCAACATTCATCCTGAGAAACAAGAATTTTTTTCTAAAGAAAAAGAACACACTGTTTATTTAAAGAACCAAAAATGAAAAGTTACATCTTGTGGGAAAGAGGAAAGTTAAAAAAAAAATCGATAAAATGTATTGTCATTTTATGCTTCAAGAAATAGCAACAGACTCCAAAAGTAATTTCTTAATAGCAATAAAATAATCTAAAGGCACTAGTAGTGTGAATCATATACAAAACATATGCATGAAAATGCACAAGCAAGTAACTGCAATAAATAGAAAACATCAACCCAAAGTAGTAAATGATTGAGCAGTTTAAAGCTTTCACAAGTAAAAGTTGTTGACAGAGGAACTACCGATATACAAATACAAATGCTAATTCCTCGGGTGGTTTACACAACTCGTGTGCCTAAGAAGATATGCCTGATGGTTTTGAGGTAAACAATTACAAACTCGTTCAAACCCACAAGCACTTTTAAGTGTAATGTGCAGTCATTTCAACTTAAGTTCAGGTAAAACAATAACTTATCAGCACAAAATAAGTATATGTTGTGAGAAATTTGTGGTAAACTTTCTACTTATTAACATTTGGTTGTGAGAAATTTGACCCAACCTGAAAATTTTATTGTTTGGTTGTGAGAATTTGACCACCGGAACAAAAAGAAAACCCATAGGAAAAAATTCATGGGTCCACCGTTGGTTTCTGGAATGTTATAATATCATAAACGTAACATCCTTTTAACACTAAAGTATCCCTGTCTTTTGACAACAGTAAAAAGAAGATCAAAAGATCACAATGTCAAACAGTGAAATTTGGCAATAGATATAATCTAACATCATAAAATTCATAAGATGCAAAAAGATATGGAGAGCAATAAGTTATATCATTAACACGCAAGTTGCGTAACTTTAGGCTCCAAATGATCAGTTTTAGTTAAACAAAATGTCATTGGTTGCATTGCAACTTCCAGAACCATACACTCTGCATCATGCCATCATCCCATTTTAGAAGCAATGTTTTGGTCAGGTTGTTAACTACCTGATTGCAGCAAAATTTGAGCAAAAATTGCAACAAAAATCATTGAGACGTTTCATCAAACATGTGGTGGGCATGGTTAAATCTTGCAAATATACATGAACTAAACAAGATTCATGCTAAATTGCAAAGTAACTGAATTCTAAATCAAAAGTCTACAAGATTCATGATAACTCACTTACCTGAGGTTGTCGACTATTTGCAAGAATGAACGCGAACAGAAGCTTTTAGGGTAGTTGCAAGTGGGATTAAGGAAGCGAAACCATTGGGAATTGAAGGTTAAGTAGCTCAAACAGCAAAATCTGATAGAATTAAGCAAGCGAAACCATTTGGCGGCACAGGCACCAAGGGTGGTTGAGGAGTTGAAAGCTACAGGATACTAAGATTCACTGCTTTTCTCCTCTAGCCACATACATACTTGACTACCACAGTCATCTTTGAATTGATCTCGTACTCTAATAGAGAAATGGAAGCCTTTTTCTAAGACTACATGGTATGGTGATGGACCATACTTGGAGGATGATCCGCCACCTAGGCGACACATCATAGTCCTCACTAAGATGGTCCATCCTCCAAAACTAGAAGGCATGGTAGGATGATCCTAGTCATAGTCCTTCAACACTTTTTATGTTTTTTTTATGTTTTTTATTATTTTATTTTTTTTAACATTTGACAAATACACTAATAAAATATTTTCATTAATATTAAACACACATTACATAAATATTAAAAAAAAACATAAACTTAAAAAAAAGACTTAATAAAAATAAACATAAAGTTAAATAATTTGATGCTTTTTCATGATGTCGTTTTGTAGTTTTTTCAACATCGAACGTTTCGGCTCGGGTTCGTTCTCGACATTCATCATCATTATTTCCCATTCCTTAAGCCGAATTTTTTCATCGGAGATTCGGATTTTCTCATTCGACAATCGGACCTTTTCTTTTAACTTCTCGTCCGATGCACGACTTTTTTCTTCGACGGCCCGCTCCTTCGCCTTCGACTTTTGGGCCGATATGTCGTTGTACACTTTTAGGTGTCCCATAAACTCAACCATGTTCGGGTCCACCGTTTCCTTTCCTTTTCCCTTGGCCCGCTCCTTTTTTGTTTTGTCTCGGCCCGGTGGACGCTCGGGTTCACGTACGTTATACTCGTCTTCGTCATAGTCGGCGTCATCATTTAAGTTAATGTGACACCTCGCGTCCGATCCACCGGCGCTTAAACTACCCGTTTCCGATGTTTTTTGGCGTTTCGCCATCGCCACCTCGTTAGGAATGGGCGCCCATTTTGGGTCGTCTTTTACAACCATCCACGCGCGAACGTGAGGAAAGTTGGAACCATGATTTTGCTTATACTTTTGCAATGCCATTTTGAACACATCCTAGTCGTTCCACCCGCTACGACGGTCACTTGTATATAATTTGTTATACTCCTCGCAAAACCGATTAATGGCCGAGTTCAATTTTCGCCACTTCGATGAAACCGAGTCGATATCTCTATACGGGCCTTGGTCCATCATGGCGAGAAACTTGGTCAATACCTTGGACCAAAACCCGTCACCCGGTTGATTATTACCTATAAAAAAACAAACAAATAAAAGTAAATAAACAAAACAAACCTTACAACATATAAAATAATAAAAAAAAACTTACTGTTATGAATTAAAAAATTAAAAAACTTAAACTAAACTAACTGTGAAGAATTAAAAAATTATTAAATTTAAAAACTAAACTTAAAAAAACCTACTGTTATTAAAAAAAATTAAAAACTAAACTTAAAAACTATTAAATTTAAACCAAAAAAAACTATAACACTTAAAATGTAAACTTTATAAATTTAAAAAGATGTAAACTTTATAAAGATGTAAACTTTAAAAAGATGTAAACTTTAAACATTTGGTTGGGTCGGATTGGTGGGAGTATTCGGGTTGTTCGAAGGAGTGTTGGGAGTATCCGGGTTGTTGAACGGATCCATGAAAATTATGTGGAAGAAGGTTGAGAGTGTAGTGGAAGAGAGTGTAAAAATTATAGGAGAAAATGGTGAATTGTGGAGGTTAATTTGGTGTTTGATAGTGAAAATGGATGTTTAATTTATATAATTTAAAATTATAGCCGTTTGGCTTTATTCAAAATATAGAAATTTAATTTTTTTTTATTAACGGTCATATTTTAATAGGGGGGCCCACACTTTTTGCGTCGTCGCCAACGTCCATTTTCGGACGGAGAAGACGGGGACGGTAGGGGGCGGCACGGTGTTTGGACCGTCGCCGACCCGCGACGGGCCGGGGCCGACCCCCATACCGTATAGCCTAAAAAAATGAAGACAGGGAATCGGAACTCAATCATTCTTTCTCTGTGATACTGACCGTAGACTCGCCGTAACGGACGAGAATAGTACTAGTTGAATATTATCGGTAAGAGATATTAAGATGGGAAAATTACGAAAATAACCATTGATTACCATAACTTTCGAAAATAGCCACCTCATCGTCATTGGATAAGATGGGAAAATTACGAAAATAACCATTGATTACCATAACTTTCGAAAATAGCCACCTCATGCGTTATTGGATAAGATGGGAAAATTACGAAAATAACCATTGATTACCATAACTTTCGAAAATAGCCACCTCATGCGTCATTGGAGTGGCGCATCATGCGCGAGATGCGTCCTTCAAGCACGGGATGCTTCCTTCAAACACGAGATGCGTCTTTGGAACGAAACTCAATAAAAAATGGGGATGTGACCACGAGATGCGTCCTTGGAGCGAGGCATCATGCACGGGATGCGTCGGGCAAGTTTCTGAAGCGTCCGGCAAGGTTTCCGGGGAGTTTCAGGTTTCCGACGGTGAACTACCTCTCTCTCTCTCCATTGCATGCAACTCTTTCACCGTAAATCAAATAAAAGTTAATCACGATTTAAACTCAAATCAAAAGAACAAAAATTCAAAAAACGTTGTCGTCCTTTTTTTTGTTTTGTGATTCATTCCAGCAATTCTTCACTTATTATCACGCCATCGTCAACTCTTCAGCCACTAACGTCTTCGCCGGTGATGAACCCCCCTCTCTCTCCACCGCCTGCAACTCTTTCGCAGCCGGAAAACTCGCCGGAAACCTGCAACTCACCAGACGCTTCAAAAACTTGCCCGACGCATCCCGTGCATGATGCCTCACTCTAAGGACGCATACCGTGGCCACGTGTGAATTTTTTATTGGTTTCGCTCCAAAGACGCATCCCGTGCTTGAAGGATGCATCTCGTGCTTGAAGGACACATCCCATGCCCACGTGTCCATTTTTTGTTGGGTTTCACTCCAAAGACACATCCGTACTTGAAGGACGCAACCCAAGCATGATGCGAGGTGGCTATTTTCAAAAGTGGTGAATGGTTATTTTCGTAATTTTCCAGATTAAGATTCTATATTTCGAACGCCCCAAGTATTGGTTCCGTAAGTCGGTCTTCGATGGACCGGAGCACATCTACCGCCGGTCCGCCACCGTCGAACAAGCGGAGAAATATCTTATCACCAACGAGAATTCAAGCTCTGAATGACGACATCATGTGTAGCGTTTTCTCGTTCCTTGATTTAGTCCATCTGATTCGTTGCACTGCCGTATGCAAGTCCTGGTAACCCTAGCCCCTTTCAATGCTTAAATTTACTTCATTATTTTAGGCACTGATTACTTATTTGAGATCTAGATTGAGATTCTAGGGTTTGCTTATTCAACAGCACAACATATAATTCTGATTAACCTCCCCTTTAGCTTCTAGGTATCAAAACTGTCATTGTTGATTAATAAACAGTTAAGAATAGGTCTTAACTACTTTTACTCGGAGCATTGTTTACTTTGAGTGTTGCAGTGGGAATGTGTTTATAATTCGTTTGTGCTCACTAGGTTAGAATCATGTGTATTACACGGTTTGAATTAGTTAAACTTGGTTTTATTTTTTTTTAATTTTCGATATGTATGTTAGTAAAAGGCAAAAGAGGAAAATGAGAATCACAACTCTTAAAGTTAGAAAATTAGAAACAAAATAACCGTCAATTAAATTTTTATCATAACAATGGTAAGGTTTAAATAATGAAACATGCGATGTTGATGAAGAGAAAATAAAGAATGTATTGAATGTAATAATGAAAAAGAAATTAGGTAAATTTGAAACGGGTAAGGATCCGTGTGTAAGCTAAGTAGGTATACGGTTTAGGCAGAAAAACAAAAATTAAGGTTGCCTAGAATTGTTGCATGTGTCGTCTTAGATTTTTATTTATTAGCTATAGAGATAGAGATAGAGATAAAGAAGAGATAGGGATAGAGATAGAGATTATATAAAGATTTAACAATGTATAATCTTATACTGTAGGAATTAAAAATTAATATTTGAATTAAAATTAATGTAAAAGATAAAGTGAGAGAGCGACTCTCTGGTAATGACACGTGACATTCTTTTGAATCGTTTATTATAATTGGGCTTTGCCCTTTATCTGACAGAACAGATAAAGTGCCTTGAAAGCATTGATCTAATACATAGGCTCAAGTGGAAGTGTTTATCAGTCAGTAAGAGCACAATATATTTAGCGAGCCTTTTCTAATAAAAGAAATCACCTTCGACTTACTTTCTTCTTGTATTATATGTTTATGTGAAGGAGCGGAGTCATTGATAAATCAAAGTTACTTCAAATTTTGTGCTGCAAGCAAAGAGGGTTTTTGGGTGGTGATTTTGACTTACCTACGTCTTCAGAACGAACCTGGAAAAGTAAACTTCGAGACTTGGCTATTAGTCAACATCGCTCAGCGTTACATACAGGTCATGTTGACATATATCAATGGAAAGGTCATTCGGATGGGTAAGCTTTACGTCATCAAAATTTGCTCTAACTGATTCATTGTTGATTTTTTGTATATTGATTTATTTTTGTAAATTGTTTCTTCTGTAGGATTGACAGGTGCAAAATGAAGATGGGATTGATCCTCACCGGTGGAAGTGGCAAGGTAGTGTCTATGCACATGTATTAATATCATTTGTACCATCCATGACTTGTAGTTTAAGTATTTTTTTTTAAATTTTAATTATATTTAGAGAAGGAAGATAAAGGAAGACATTTTTCCTTGATAAATCTATATTCTTTTTGTCATGTTTCATTTTTGGCAAAGTTTTCATATTATTGTGCTATTGGATTATGCTATACTTATGCATTTCCTTTATTAACCATCGTCACCACTTTTGCTAGGTGTTGCGTCTTTGGTCTGTAGAAAGATACAAATGTCTCGCTGAGTATTCTCTTCCACAAACAGGCTCTTTGATTGACTTTAATTTTGATGAGAGCAAGGTACTTTCTGTCTTTTTTTCTAATACATTTTGAAAGTCATTTCTCACCCTTTCAACCATCAACTTTCTACAAAAGTTTAAGGCAGTTTGTTAGTACTTTAAAATGATAATGATTTTGGTCTACTACATGCTTTCTAACCTTAGTTTTTGGCTGCATATTTGTAGGTTGTTGGATTAGTAGGAAATCGCATATGCCTATGGAGGCGCAATGAAAGGAGAAGTATATTTACTTCACAAAGTGGTCAATTTCCTAAAAGTGCTTGCATGTGGTAAACAATTTGTAAATCTCATTTTATATTTATTATCTTTTTTGTTTATTTTTAGTTCAATTGCATGGTGTTAAAAAAGAGCATATCCTCTTTGATTGTAGCTATGTAGATCCAGAAGCTGTTGTTGGATGCGAAGACGGGAGAGCTCGTGTGTTTGATATGTATGGCAGGAAATGGTCTAGAATCATAAAGTATGTATTTCATAAGTTGTTAGATGTTTTTTAGTGAAGGATTTAAACATTTAATAATGGAGTTTTTCTATAATTAGAGTTTTTCTGGTAATGATGTGTTGTAGGATGCACACTGGGCCCATTACATGCTTATCTCTGAGTGATGACCAGTTGCTAATTGGTGGTTCATCCTTTGGCCATATAGCTTTATCAGATCTTTCATCTGATCAGCAAGTAGCTACACTCAAGACTAATGATTTTGCAGGCTTGTTTTTTCTTCGATAACAGTTGCATATTTTTCTGTGGTTGATGAAAGATTGTTTCATCTATATATAAGCATGTAGCTTCTAAAGCATCTTTAACATTCACAATTTGACTTCGGTCTTTTTGTAACAGGATTAACTACTTTGTGTTACAACTCACGTTCACATATAGTATTCTCTGGGTCAAGTTCAGGGCGAGCTTCTTCTTGGGACCTAAGGTATGTGATATCGTAGGGGTGCGAACGAGAGCTTTGTTTTCAAAGCTCGAGCTCGGCTCGGGCTTGGCTCGTTTATAATTTATTAATTAATATATTAAATAAAAAGTATAAATAATAGTCTAGTTTTGGCTCGCGAGCTTGATAAGTGAAGCTCGGGCTCGAGCTCGTTTGCTAAACAAGCTTAAATAAAGGGTAAACGTTATTAAATATTAATAAAAGCTGATATAACACTAAGGCTCGATAAGGCCCGACGAGCTTCACATGCCAGGCTCGATAACTAAACGAGCTTTATTTTAAGATCAAGCTAGGCTCGGGATCGATAAGGCTCGACTCGTTTCAAGCTTTTTCTCGAGCCGATCTCGAGGAGCTTGCGAGCCACTTGGCTCATTTGCACCCCTAGTGATATGTGTATATATTAGTGTTAAGTTTAAATGGGAACCAATAAATGTTTAGGAACCACTTTATAACCATTGGATCATATTTCAATCGATGGTTGAGATCTCCCTCTCTTATGTCTATTCTTCTCTATGATTCACAACCGTTTTTTTTCCTTCTAACCATTCCGTGATTTCACAGATCCAACGGTTATAACGTGGTTCTCATTTGAACCTAACCCTATATGTATATGTGTATGCATCTTATGCAATATTTTTAAGAAAGCAAGAATGAAATGTTTCTATCTGGTCACCTTCAGGATGATGAAACAATTATGGGAAGCGCGAGTGAGTCCAAATATCATATCTTCAATTCAACATATGCGTGATGACATCTCGATATTAGCCGTGGGAGGAATAGATGGTGTGGTACGCCTCGTGGACCCACAAAATGGCGATTTTTTGTCAAATTGTATTATTTATGAAAGTAGCAGAAAACTAAATCGTTTGGAAACTTGTAACTCAATTGTTACGAGAAAGAAAGGATTAAGAGTTTCAGAAGATGCACGTTTTGATTTAATGCCTCGAATATCCAGACCCTCGATAAGCTGTTTAGCTGTGGGGATGCAGAAGGTTGTCACCACACATGCTGATGGGTATATCAGAGTTTGGAAGTTCAGCAAATGATAGATTTTCAATCTTTCAACTTATGTTTCAGTTTTTTACCTGATGGGTAATTGTATATTCATGTTGTAACATTCACATGAACCCTGTATGTGTAGTTAGAGATGAAACCATAAGCGTAAAGAACGTGTAAAACAAGCACACAAGCCGTTGCCTTTTTCAAGAAAAAAAAAACCTAATTGTGTTAATACTGTGATGTGAATCTGGATGACAAATTAGATGGTGACTTTCCGCTACCAGGTTGGATTGATGTCTGGACTGAAGTTGGACTTACGATACAAAGTCAAACCCAACCCAATGCTGTCTGTTAACTGGAAGCGGCAAAACCGTCTTAGTTGATTCTTGATCAGTTTGCAAAACGGGTGTTTAAACGTTTGCGAGAGACTTTACATTATACACATTACTTATACATGTTGGTCTTGATATAATACCTACTCAATCATCACATAGAGTTTGCATGTCTCCTATTGCGGGTTAACTACTAGAGAATTCTTTGTGTATTGCAACTCAAAACTATAAGTCAGAAAATGCTAGAATCATTCCATTCGATACCCATGCCCGATCCAACAAAATATGGAGCAATATACGGCAACACAAGGGGGACATGATTCAAAAGCTCTGATCCGCAAGCTATAGATCCTATATTTTTGTAGGTCTTATAGTAACTGGCGTTGCTCTGGATTTCCTAAAATGCAATTTTGATTTAGGGTTTTTGTGTTTTGTTCTAGAATCGTGGATGAATAGAAATATGTGTTTTGGCTTATGTTGAACACCCCCAAGCCTAAAGTGTTACACAAACATTCCTAATAGAGAACTGAACTGACCAACAAAATTATTCGCGAACGTCTCCACCTCTCCTAATCCACCTTGCATTCTTTGTCCCATGGATAAATTTCTCTCTCCATCTCTCTCTCTCTCTCTCACAACTCCCTCTCTCACTCTCAGTCTATAGGCTTCCGGCCACGAGTGCCAGTAGCGCCCCCATAGACACCTGTTGTGCGGTTGTGGAATGTGAATGGTCTAATGATCTAAGTACATATATAATTATATTTATGTGTATTTATATAACTAATATAATTATTTATATATTAACAAGTTAAGCTTATAAATTAATAATACTAAATATGATTATGTGGATTAATGAATAAATTATATACCCAACCTGGTATACAGATATTAGGTAAACCAGATACCATAGGCATACATTATGAAACTCTATTACATAATATATCTTAAAAATATTGCAATTAGGCTATGTGTAATGATCAGGCTATTTTTAACCATCACATCGCCATATCATGGACCAAAAACAAGAAAAAACCAAACACCCGTTTCTCGGGGCCTTAAAAACCTATACCTACATGGGATAACACAAGAATTCAACCTATATTGCAAAAGAGTTTAAAGTTAATAGTAGCCTACCTAAACGGGGGCGCCCCAACTGGTATAACATGTCCTATTAGACTTTTATGATCCGCATACCATATTAACATACCCAAAAGAAATCATACGAGGCCCATAACGAACCTGCCACTTATATGTCGCAATTTGACTAGCGCAATAAGCAACCCATGCAACGGGGCCCCAACCCCAAGAGCTAACCCATAAGGACATTCTATTAACACTAACCAACCGGGTCAGACAATAAAAGTTGTACCCCCTTTCACCTTGATCCATTGGTGAGACTTCCAGGCCAAATTAAAAGCTGGGCCTGTTCAGTGATACTCGAGCCTGGTTTTCAAATTTAATGGAGGGACTTTATTAAGTATTTATGTCATAACACTGTCGCCACTCCTTACAAGTTAATGGTTTTTAGTGCACCTTTTGAGTTGGGAGTGATTGTTGGTCAGAGCTAAAGTACTTACCCTAAAAGCTCCTTCCTCCTTACATAACTCCATAACAATATAACTAAAACATCATAGTGCATAAATCATCCGGACTCATAGTTACTATATGTAAAGACTTGGGAAAACCATGAAATAACCAAAAATACTATTATAATTTATAGAACAGTATGCAACAAAATCTTTGACTAAGGTATAAAGTTTTTATAATGTGACATTAAAAATTTGATTTATAAATGGTCGGGCTTGAAATCCCGTACATCTTCTTCATTTGTAAATTTGACATATGCTTACGTTGAGTATTGATTTCCCAATATTAAAATATGTGTTACATATATCGTACGCATATATGATGTACAAATATGTATACTTATTTTGTTTGTGGGTTGGTGCTAGACTTATGTACGTCTCTTGGTCCTATACTTTCCTAAATAGGAGACTAAATTGACATTAGAGTTGTACACATAAAAGGAGTGGAGCGAACTAATTGGGAAATATGTAAAATCACCTCACATGGTAGAGTTTGCTCTAGAAAAAACTTATTAATCAAATGGTTATTCTAGTATAATTTACGAAAGAAAAAAAAAAAGAAAGACAGAGAGTATTTTCATGAAAATTTTGTTTTGTTTTATATGATTCAAACATCTAAATTATGTTTTTACGTGCAAATTTCCCTTATTAAGTTGAGCGCTATATTTATATAATATGTTATATGTAACGCCCAACGTCCCTGAACTTTAGGAATTTGTCAAGATTAGTCCCTGAAGTTTAACCTTTTGTCTATAATTAACCCTAGTCTATGTGGATTGTCTATTTCCTTTAATGTCTAAGACTATGTTGGGAGTGCCAAATACTATATGATTGAATGCCTGGAATGCCTACTGTTGGAACGCCTAACTGAGTTATGTCTATATGTGGGATTGTCTATTTCTATATGACTAAAATGCCTATACGGAATGTCTATATGCTTGGAATGTCTAATTCACAACACTTGGAATGTCTAAATCTATGTGCGGAATGTCTATATCTTGGGAATGTCTATATTTGGAATGTTTAAATCTATTTGGTGCTTGGCTCCTTAGACTCGTGAAACTTGATTCTTGGTTGAACGAGAGACTGGAGCCTTGTCACTGGCGGAATCTATTAATCTTGAAAACTCTCGATGAGTACGTTATAAACTAGTTAATTCTATTGATATACATAATGCAATGCCTAACCTAACGCGTAAAACGAATCCAAAACGGGACGCGGAAAAGGATGGGTTGGCCAGAGTGGTAGACCGATCGGATGACCAGCCGATCGGATGACCGGCCGATCGGATGGCCGGCCGATCGAACGGCACCCCAGCCGAATCAACCTTTCTCCTTTCACCCCTCACCTGTAAATAGGCTGTCACATCACCATTTCAAGTGATGTGACAGCTCTGATCGAACCAGACGCACGCGTACACTATTTCTCCATTTCCTCATCGATTTTGGTACGTTTCAAGCTAGATTCTTGTACTTTCTTACTCTACACATCATTCTCTACGTGATTCTCACCTGAAATCACACTTTTCACCGTGAAATCTCTCAGATCTGAGATCTTGAGGATGATGTTATCATGGTGGTTGTACAAACTATCAGGTGATGTCATTCTGAGCAAGATCTAGCTCAGATCTAAGATATTTCATACGTTTTTACACTAAATCTAAGATAAATCTATACTTTTTCATGTAAAACTTGGGTTGATCTTTATCTTTTCTTCGAATTTCTGATTTACTTTGGTGATAAACGTGACTGAACGGGCTGTAGACTTGATCGGTGGTCTAGAGTTGGTTTAAGAACGGATTGTTCACTGATTAAGACGATCACGGGATGGATTCCGACATAAACCCGTCGCTAACAGACAACTGGTTGAATTGGGGTGGTTCCCGACCTGTCAGAACGGCTGTTAAACGGTAAGTTAATGTTGCCTCAGTACGTGCCGTGACGTCACCAATAACTTTCAAACTTAGTAATTTTACAAAAGTTGGTAAACGGGAACAATAGGCCAGCCGATCGGACAACCGTCCGATCGGTCAGCCATCCTTCATACTAGGCCAGCCGATCGGACAACAGTCCGATCGGGCGGCCATCATCCACATTAGGCCAGCCGATCGGACAGCCGTCTGATCGGGCGGCCACTAATTACACTAGGCCAGCCGATCGGACGACAATCCGATCGCTCTACTCTATTGCACCAAGTGGCAACCCGATCGGATGGCCATCCGATCGGGCAACCAACATCAGCATACACTACGTGAGTCATCCGATCGACTGGTTAGCCGATCGGACAGCCGTCCGATCGGACAACCATCCGATCCAGTGTCCTGTTAAACATTTTATTCAACCTCGTTATGCTGCCCAACTCTTACCCTGTTGAAATATAATCAGGCTAACCACAAAAGAGCTC
Source organism: Helianthus annuus (assembly GCF_002127325.2). NCBI lineage: Eukaryota > Viridiplantae > Streptophyta > Magnoliopsida > Asterales > Asteraceae > Helianthus > Helianthus annuus. The sequence continues at coordinate 185,118,547 of NC_035436.2, read as the reverse complement.
CCTTTGATCCAATAACAGTTGCGACTGTTAAGCAATCACTGTGAGTATACTCGATCCCCTTTTTACTTTAAACTTTTGGGGTGTAACATGTATTCTATTAAACTAAATACTTTTGACAATCTATACTCTATCCTTGTGTTCGTGAAAACTTGTGCATTCTAGTATTCTATTTGTGCTATATGACGTTTAATCCGGGGTGTTTAGTTCCGCCTTAACAATAGTAACGCTATAGGGGGTGCACTTCTCCCATTATTCTTCGGGGGTATTGTTAGGAGGATTCTAGTTTACCTTGAGTCTTGGGTAGACACTAAAGCATCTGGATACTTGGGCTATCACTGCGTAGACTGCAACACTAGCACGGCTGTAAACTATTTTTATTTGCTTACACTACGGATATGAGTTGTTTTAATCTATTATTCTAGTATCAAACTTGTATACTCGCCAATACTTTTGTATTGATATTTTAATACATGTTGCAGGCTAGGAGGTCGCTTGGGAATGCATGGGAAACAAGCTAGGATGATGCCTAGAAACTTCACTTAGCAAATCTAAGACTTTAAACAATTTTTGATGATGTAATTTGATGTTTATTTGATGGATATTGTTCTAGACAATTTGCTATGAAATTTACTTAAAACTATTGAAATGTCTAGTGTTGTGGAATTCTCTTGAGCAATCTGAACGCTTAGTGCTCGCACCCCGATGTTTCCGCCATCAGTTGGGGTGTGACAGATCGGTATCAGAGCCATAACTATAGGGAATTAAGGATAAGTAGGAATACTTGCCCTAGTCTATAGTTCTAGGAACTTGACTCTTATTTGTTGTTTAAGACCTTTGCATTCTACCGTATCTGCTTCCTAGCAGCATATTCCTATTAAACTCACATGCCTTTCCTAAGGATGCTATAATATACACTTTATACTATGAAAACACTGTTACACGGTGTCCATTTCAGCACGGGATTTGCCCACAGGATAGGAGTGACATCCGAACCTTGATGGGAAATCTCCATATTATTCTAGGAAGGTCTTGTCTGCGGATAAAGAGTCGACCACATTTAGGGTACGATGTTGTCAAGTTAGAGGTGAAACTCTAACCTTGATAACTAGTCCCACTCCTTGATGATTTTATGTCTCGCCAAAGTCTCGTAACTACCAATCAATTGAGTACGTGAAATGACTAAAAGGACGAATATCGTAGGCCTAACATCGATGACGTATTTGTCTGAGTAAGTCAAGGCGCATTACCTCAATTCGAAAGGAGTTCGAATCACTTTGGTTAGTCACCGTTCCTCTACCCGGAACAATCCTATGTTTTAAAAGCCTATCTCGTTTTTATGTTATCCCAATTTTATGAAAGTGATTTTATCTATGAGATTTTGAACTTAATTCTTCGTTTATTTATAAAAGCTTTTACGCAAATTGCACGTTGTCCGCAACCTATAACATTAAGTTCTAATCTCAGAAGAAACTAAATTTATGAAGTTTTATTTTATGTATAATCTATGTGGTAAACTTGATCGTCTATGGTATGATATGTGGTGTTGGTGCGAAACACTAAGATGACATGGAAGTATGGGACAGAAGTGGTGTGTCCGAAGCATGGTGGATACGCCGCTGGTACTTCCTATATATAAGTGCTTCCGACATATTACCAACTTCCGTACCAAGTGCCATGCGAGAATTAGTGTTTGCAGGTCGTTGTGGAATGACTATGAAATGTCTATGTGATCTATGGAATGTCTATGAAATCTATGGAATGTCTATGGAGTGTCTATGTAATCTATGGAACGTCTATGGAATGCCTATAGAAAGTCTATGCAATCTAGGAGAATTCTAGCATGATCTATGAAATGATCTATGTTAATCTACCTGAGCATTCTACTATGATCTACCTTGAGTATTCTATGTGGTTTATTTGAGTAATCTATGAGATGTAATTGAGAAATCTATGAGTAATCTAAGGTAATCTATTAATCTACGTGAAGATATGATGATGATGGTAGTTGTGTTGAGTGATGCGACACGTAGTATGACACCGAGTACGAGGAGAGGCGATGTGCCCGAAGCGTGGTGGATACGCCGCTGGTACTTCCTATATATAAGCGTTTTTGACATGTTGACCAAACTTCGTACAACGTGCCATGTGAAGGTCGCGCGTTGTGTGGTGTTGTAGTCTATCTCTTATCTTAATCTTTTAATCAATCGTGAGTGAATCTTTACTATGGGACTTCGTAACTTGGACTTACATAATCCTTGTGTTGGAACTCGTAGATGTCTGCTCGAAGACTCTCTGACAACCTAAGGAAATCAAGGGAGAAGTCCCAGAAAAAGATGATGACATTCATGGCCGACTAGATCGCTCGGGTCATGCCAAAGATTGTTACTGAACTTCAAGGATCTACCACTCCTCCATCCTTTGTGGACTTTAAAGTAGAAAAGCCGACAGCTACCAAGTTCAACTACAAACACTTCATCTCCTGCAACCCCAAGCCGTTCACGGGCAGTGATGGGGTGACAACTATGCTGGAATGGTTTGACAGTATAGAAGTCACTTTCATCAATAGTGAATGCCCTGAACACTTGAAAACCAGGAGTGCAACTGGAGTGTTTCAGGGTAGGGCTTTGGAATGGTGGTCCAATGAAAGAAACATCCGTACTAATGAGGCAGCCTATGCTCTCCCGTGGGCTGAGGTACGAGAACTCATGATGCTCGAGTTCTGTCCTCCCCATGAGCAGCTCAAGATCGAAGAAGAATTTTGGCACTTAAAGCAAGTTGGTGATGACAACCTGGTGTATACTACCCGGTTCAAGCAGCTAAGCCTTATCGTTCCTCACTTGGTTTCGACTCCTAAGCGAATGATAACCAAGTATATCAATGGTCTGCCTCCTGCTATGCGTGATTCCATCGAAGCAGCTCAGCTAGGATCTATTGAGGAAGTCTACCGTCTCGCAGCTAGTCTCAACAACAACCGTGTGCGTGACAAGCAGTTTGCTACCCCTGCTCCTTCCAAGTCTGCAAATCAAGTCACTCAGCAGCCTAGCGGCAGCAAAATCAAGAAACAGAAAGCTCAAGGTTCGGGATGTAATGCTATTACTCCTGCTGCTAACCCTGCAGCCAAGCCTGCTCCTACTCCCGCTGCTGCGAACCCTGCTGCTCCCGAAGCGAAGAAGCAATACACTGGGTCTTATCCCAAGTGTGCGACATGCAACTTTCATCATCCTGCTACTTCTGCATGCCGATTATGCACCAGTTATAACTGTTATGGTCACACGGCTCCGTACTCTCGTCAAGCTAATCCTGCTCCTCAAGCTCAGCAAACTCCCACTCCACCAGCTCAAGCAGCTCTTCCGGCCCCTCCTCTGCAGAACCCAGGACCGATCAATGCTGTTCGTGCATGCTTTCAGTGTGGGGATACTACTCATCTCCGTAACCGCTGTCCCCAGTTAAATCGAACGGCACGCCAGCCGAACCAACCTTTCTCCTTTCACCCCTCACCTATAAATAGGCTGTCACATCACCATTTCAAGTGATGTGATAGCTCTGACCGAACCAGACGCACGCGCACACTATTTCTCCCTTTCCTCGTCGATTTTGGTACGTTTCAAGCTAGATTCTTGTACTTTCTTACTCTACACATCATTCTCTACGTGATTCTCACCTGAAATCACACTTTTCACCGTGAAATCTCTCAGATCTGAGATCTTGAGGATGATGTCATCATGGTGGTTGTACAAACTATCAGGTGATGTCATTCTGAGCAAGATCTAGCTCAGATCTAAGATATTTCATACGTTTTTACACTAAATCTAAGATAAACCTATACTTTTTCATGTAAAACTTGGGTTGATCATCTTTTCTTCGAATTTCTTATTTACTTTGCTGATAAACGTGACTGAACGGGCTGTAGACTTGATCGGTGGTCTAGAGCTGGTTTAAGAACGGATTGTTCACTGATTAAGACGATCACAGGATGGATTCCGGCATAAACCCGTCGCTAACAGACAGCTGGTTGGATTGGGGTGGTTCCCGACCGGTTAGAACGGCTGTTAAACGGTAAGTTAATGTTGCCTCAGTACGTGCCGCGACGTCACCAATAACTTTCAAACTTAGTAATTTTACAAAAGTTGGTAAACGGGAACAATAGGCCAGCTGATCGGATAGCCGTCCGATCGGTCAGCCATCCTTCACACTAGGCCAGCCGATCGGACAACAGTCCGATCGGGCGACCACTAATTACACTAGGCCAGCCGATCGGATGACAATCCGATCGGACAACCCCCTCTACTCTATTGCACCAAGTGGCAACCCGATCGGATGGCCATCCGATCGGGCAGCCAACATCAGCATACACTACGTGAGTCATCCGATCGACTGGTTAGCCGATCGGACAACCGTCCGATCGGACAACCATCCGATCCAATGACCTGTTAAATATTTTATTCAACCTCGTTATGCTGCCCAACTCTTACCTTGTTGAAATATAATCAGGCTAACCACAAAAGAGCTCCCTTTGATCCAATAACAGTTGCGACATTTAAGCAATCACTGTGAGTATACTCGATCCCCTTTTTACTTTAAACTTTTGGGGTGTAACATGTATTCTATTAAACTAAATACTTTTGACAATCTATACTCTATCCTTGTGTTCGTGAAAACTTGTGCATTGTAGTATTCTATTTGTGCTATATGACGTTTAATCCGGGGTGTTTAGTTCCGCCTTAACAATAGTAGTGCTATAGGGGGTGCACCTCTCCCATTATTCTTCGGGGGTATTGTTAGGAGGATTCTAGTTTACCTTGAGTCTTGGGTAGACAATAAAGCATCGGGATACTTGAGCTATCACTGCGTGGAATGCGGCACTAGCACGGCTGTAAACTATTTTTATTTGCTTACACTACAGATATGAGTTGTTTTAATCTATTATTCTAGTATCAAACTTGTATACTCGCCAATACTTTTGTATTGATATTTTAATACATGTTGCAGGCTAGGAGGTCGCTTGGGAATGCATGGGAAACAAGCTAGGATGATGCCTAGAAACGTCACTTAGCAAATCTAAGACTTTAAACAATTTTTGATGATGTAATTTGATGTTTATTTGATGGATATTGTTCTAGACAATTTGCTATGAAATTTACTTAAAACTATTGAAATGTCTAGTGTTGTGGAATTCTCTTGAGCAATCTGAACGCTTAGTTCTCGCACCCCGATGTTTCCACCATCGGTTGGGGTGTAACATTATATCATTTATTTAAAGTCCAACAATTTAAGATATATAAAATGACTTAATTTGGATTATCACAATGGATCGTCTTTAACAACTTTTATTACCAACTTTTATAAAGTAAAGAGTTAATTGCCAAAATCGTCCCTGAGGTTTGGGCACGTTTGTCATTTTCATCCAAAATGACACTTTTGTACCAAATTTCCCCCAACGTTTATGACTTTTTGCCATTTTCATCCAAACCACTAATTTAGTTTATTTTTCTGTTAAGTTGAGGATATTTCAATGAAACTGACAAATATAAAACCACAGGGACGATTTTGGCAATTTACTCAAACTCTTTTAAATTAATTTTGTTACATATATATTAAAAAAAATATACATGCAATTTTTATATGAAAAAAATAATAGTTTTGTCGCATATTTTTATAAAATTTTATCCAACCACTAACTAAGTTAATTTTTCTTTTAAGGGGAAGGATGTTTATAAACTAAGAGAGAAATTAATTTCTAATTTTCTATATAGATTAATTTTATAAAAATAAAATTCATTTAAACCTATAAATTTTATAAAACTAAAATGCTGGCAACCTTATTGAAAAAGGTCAAATAAAAAAATCTTATCATTTGTACCAAGTTTGTAATTCATCTTCTACTTTTTTAAATTCGTTTCTAAGGAAAAACAGAAGTCAGTGTCCCCTCCCCCCTATCAAACAACGTATCGTTACCAAACCTTAAAATTACCCACCAAATTGTAATTATAATGCTATGAACCAAAAGTTTCTTTAGTCAAGCCACTTAGAATAAGTATCAGTTAGTTACCCTCATAATCTTAATTAAATAAATATTTTATTTCTACCAACATATTTCCTAGGTGCTCAAAACATTTAAAAAATATGTAACGTTTTACATTTTTTTCTATCTCTACAACTGATACATACTAAAAGTTGTAATCGATTGTTATGTGTTGCACACCAATGACGTTTTCTCTTTATAAAATTGATTTATATAAAGAAGCTGTAAATTAATTTCTGTCTTAATTTATAAAATTTAAAATATCATTCACCTTAACAGAAAAAATAAACTGAGTTAATAATTTGGACGAAAATTTATAAAAATTATGTGACAAAAATATTATTTTTTTCTAAAAACTCCATGTATATTCTTTTTTATTATATATGTAACAAAAATAATTAAATAAAAGAAATTAAAAAGGGTTTGAGTAAATTGCCAAAATCGTCCCTGTGGTTTTATTTATATTTGCCAGTTTCATCCAAATATTCTCAACTTAACAGAAAAATAAACTAAGTTAGTGGTTTGTATGAAAATGACAAAAAAACTACAAACGTTGGGGGCAATTTGGTACAAAAGTGTCATTTTGAACGAAAATGACAAACGTGCCCAAACCTCAGGGACGATTTTGGCAATTAACTCTAAAGTAAAATACTTTCCACACTTGTAAATTTATAGTTTCTTTAAGTTTTCTATTAACACAAAGATAAACAATCTCATATTTTCTATTTTTATACAAAAGTATTCGCTGGAAGCACCTGATATACATTTGTTACCTACAGGGCTGCAAGGATAGGTTAGTAACCTTCGGGGCTACTTACTAGTCACATTCACAACACAACACAACCCAACCCTTAACATAAAACTAATTTCTCTCTTCCATCTACACAACCCAACCCAACTCAATTTTTGACACACATTGACAACCTAACCCAACCTACATAAAGTGTATTTAAATAATATTTATATTAAATAAATATTTTTTAAATGGACTCTGTTTTTAATAAAATTTATACCGGCATGTTCACAAAAAAAAAACTATGAAATACAGTGCATTTAGTTTTATTTTTAAGTTTAAATAAGATAAGTTATTTGATTAATTTATTTTGTTAAGGGAAAAAGTACTTTAGATTGATAAATGAAAAAGAAATAAAAAATAGTGGACCAACCAAAGTTGGACAAGTGTCAAAAAAATATGAGCACATTTAAAATTCTTAGGTCATGACCTAGGTCGTTTGAACGACCAGGTTGCCAATTTTATTTTCTTTTTTATTTTGATTATTATATTAAAATCAATACATATTTGACATGTGACAACCCAATTTGTATTAGGTTGCTAATGTGGGTATAGTTGTACAGACTACAAGGGGAGTGATAATCATTGGTTAATGTCATCTTAAAGCTAAAAGTTAAAGTTTAAAGTGTGTTATATATAAAGTTATGTTATGGAAACTATAATGTTTTCGCAAAAGTTTATTTTAATGTTTTATTGGGTAGAACTTACTTTGTGTAGTTAAATTTAGTTTGCACATCATGTTAAAGTTAGGATAGTTGAGAGTTTCGAAGATGGCAATGACACTTGCAAAAACTACCTTACGAGAGACTATACGTCTATGTTTTTTTGTTTTTTTTTTTTTGAGACTTATGTTTTATCAAATTGTACTAAGCATTCAATTTTATAACCCTTAAAAACTAAAAAAGAACAAGGTACGATGACATATATATATATATATATATATATATATATATATAATTTTTTGAAATTTGATTTTTTTTCCGAATTAGGTAACATATTGTTTATTTTATATATAAAACATCGTTTATCAATTGAAATTTAATAAAGTCACTATACTTTTAAAAATATGCTTTATGATCATCTGAAATCAATATCAATAATTAAGATATATAAAAATGACAAGAATGATTATATAATTTTAATTAGTGGCGGAATTAGAAAAAAAATTCTGAGGTATCCCAAAAAAACTTTTGGACCTAGAGGTATGATAATATTTACGGCAGGAAATAGCAAACAAAAGAAAAAAACCCAAAAGTACAATCGTAATATAACAAAAGGTATCAACACATGTTTGGTTCGTTTCTTTTTTAATTGAAGTATTTCAAAACATATTTAATTAAAATTAAATAAATAATAAAGGAAAACAAAATTAAAGTACATATCTAATTTGTAATTATTTATAAGAAATGATGAAAGTATTGTTCTCTAATGCATACCATATATCAATTAAAAATATAAAAAAGGCTCAACAAAAGAAAACCGTTGAAAATCATAGTGGACACAGCCTCGAACTCACACCCTTCTCTTCTTCTGCTTGACTTCAAACAATGCTACTGATACGTGGTCGAAAATCGGTGTTCGTAAATGTTTAAGTTAATGTTTTTACGTGACTGTTAATCTCGAATAGCCTACTTTTAATGGGATTTGTGTTTTCAGGTCTTATGGAGTTTAAGGTGCTAATCGAGACGCTTTACGGACCACCGGGACGCAAAACGGGTCAACCGGGATCGAAATACGCGAAAAACGGAAAAGTGGACTTGTAGGCATCGTCGGCGACGCCCCGTGGAACTCAACGTCGGCCAGAAAGTCCGTATACAGTAAGATAGCACGTCGGCCAAAATCAACGTTTAGACAAGGCGTCGGCGACGGTGGGCCAGGCCGTCGGCGACGGCCTCCCGATTATCAATTCGCGAAAGTTTTGTTTTAATGTTTAGGGACGGGTTGTGAGGCTTGAGTTGACCAAGATTCGTCGGTTACGAAGTTAGGGATTCAAAAACACCTCTTAGGAACCATTATTTAGGATCTAACCGATTCCCAATCATCTCTAACACCACCTACCATTCACCTCTAACATCGAAACCTTAACCATTCTCCATCATCTCTAACCTCCTCATTCCACCATCACCATCATTCTCATCCATTCTCCATTATCCAAACCCAAAACCCCTAAACTCTCCTTCAAGATTCAAGTTCATGGTTCCGTTAATCCGTTAATCACTATATGCAATTGAATCAAGTTAAAATATGTAGGAACCCTAGGTCTTGCAATAATCGAACCGGGTGTGGAACTTGTCTCTAATTTCTTGTTTTAATCATTTAGTAATTTAGTTGCAATTTTAGTTAATCACAAGTGTTTTAGATAATACCAATTGTCGGGTCACTCCGATTTATTTTCCAACCAAATAAACTTATAAAAAAATTAGCAATCTTCATAATCACATTGTACATTTTTGTAAATAGTATAACTAGTCGAACATGTCGTGCGATACTGACCACATGCTCTTCGTGGATTCGATACCCGACTTACTCTAGCTACCTAGGTTTAATTGGGTTTTTGACTGATCGGGACGACACGGTCACGTCAGCTACCACTGAGCTACCATAGAACTTGTATATAATTTTAACAAATATGATATTTAACTCATATTTAGTCGATGGTTGAGTACTACGGTGACGGTTCCGTCGATAGTTGAGGGGCCTCTGATTTTAATACCAATGTAGGGATGTAAATACTTCACACAGTTATATTATTACTCTAAAAAATATTTTCACAAGACAATAATAATAATAATAATAATAATAATAATAATAATAATAATAATAATAATACTTTAATTTACCAGTTTTCATTAATTAAAAAAGTGAAACTTGGTTTGTTCTGTTACTCATTTACTCTTCATTTTATTATCACACTTAAACTATGAATAAAATGTGTAACATTAGATTGATTCCACAAACAAAATAAAATGCGTGTGATAGGATAGAAATTACAATATTACTATTTTGGCCCTGAAGGTTTATTCAGTTTAATTCTTCGTTTGAGAAAAGGATTTTTTTTTACATATGAGACCCCTGTGTTTGTATTTTGTAATAATTTTGTTTACCAAGACTAACTCTGCTACTTTTTTTCTGTTAAGTATATAATACATTAGTATTTTAGTACTTTTACACCATAGGTGTTGTTTATGTAATTTTAAAGTTTTCTTAGTATCCAAGGGGCTATTTATGTAATTACTCAAATTAACAAAAATCAAACTACAAACGCATTCTTGCTTCACTGGAAAATGAGTTATCTATTTGTATATATTAAAAATGTTTTTATTTTTATTTTTTAAACTTTACTATTGTTATTTTTACAACAATTATTAAATATAACTCGTTTTCAATATATAAATGGATACGTCTTTTTCTAAAACCGTAAGTAATAAAGTTAATGTTAGAAGCTAAAACTGTTACGAAATAAAACCTAGGGTTCTGATACGTATAAAAAATTCTTTTTGAACAAAAATACTTAAGCTTATTAGACCTCAAGGGGCCAAATGTCAAAAAAAAAAAAAATTATTATTTAAAAAAAATATACTTAAACCGATTAAACCTTAGGGCCAAAATAGAAAATTTACCCCATTCACTTTTTTTTACACTGAAACTTTGGTTATATAGTTGTGCCTCTACTTTTTTCGATTCTCAATTTGCAACACTCTCCTCTACTTTTTTTCAACTCATTCCCATCATCATCATCTTCTTCTTCTTCTCCTTTTCTTCATCATCAAAATGTCTGACGAAAATAGTCGTTCTTTTGATTCCCGATCCATTGGCAAATCAACGAACTCCCATAGAGAGCAAAGATGTGATTATCAGGAAGTTGATAATGATTATTGGGGCCCTCATTCGGATAACGAGTCCGAAGCTTCTTTGAACTCTGCTCCCCCAGCCACACGCCCAAGCTCATCCAGGAAGAGTAGTCCAAAAACTATGGATCGTGCATTTCGTATTATCGACCCAAAACCAATCAAGCTAGCGAAAAATGATCAAATCGTTCTTCTCTCCGAAGTTGGTGATTTCATGAAGTCAAAGCAGAAGAGCCCTTTGGATGACGACAGCATTTTGGGTGACTTCTGGGAAACCATGACAAACAAAAGTAGTTTTGTATCGGCAGAGGAGGTTGGCGTAACAGTACGTCACTTGATTACCACCACTAATGCTCGCGGGGAGGATGATGAAGAAGCTGATCCTGAAATGAAGCGCCTGTGCGGCATAATCGAGAGGGGTGTTGGTGGTGATGATGATGATACCGACGATGATGAGGATGATGGTGATGATGATGACGATGGTGATGACGATGGTGATGGTGATGGTGATGACGATGGTGATGGTGATGGTGATGACCGTGGTTCTGGTTGTGGTTCTGGTGGTGGTGGTGGTTATGGTTATGGTGGTGGCTATGGTTATGGTGGTGGCTATGGTTATGGTGCAGGTGGCTATGGTGATGGTGATGACCGTGGTTCTGGTTCTAGTGGTGGTGGTGGTGGTGGTGGTTATGGTTATGGTGGTGGCTATGGTTATGGTTATGGTGGGTCTTCTAGTGATTATTTCTTGTCTTTGGTACTTCTTGGTTGTTGTCTTGTTGAAGTTGGATGGTTTTAGGATATAATCTTAATGTTCTGCATTTCAGTTTAGACGTGGTTTTAGGATATAATCTTAATGTTGCACTTGGTGTTTGTTCTGCATTTCTGTTTAGGTGTTATGTGAATGTGTGTGTTTCTGTTAGAACCTTGTGAACTTTTAATATCATGTAGCTTCAACAAATGGGTTTAACTTTTAATATGAACTTTCTATTGTAGCTTCAAATTGTTAAACCAATGAACTTTTAATATGTGGTACTTTTTACATAAAAATTTATACTGATTTACTTGTTTTAACTTTTTTTTTTCCTGCGTTAATTGGTGGCGGTGATGGTCACGGTGACTGTGGTGTAGTGGTTATAGTGGTGGTTATGGTGGTGGTGATGGCTGGTGGTGACCGGTGGTAGTTTCTATAGGGTAAATGTTTTGTTTTAAGGTTATTTTATAAGTATTAATATTAATTGTTAACAATGATAAATTTGAATTATCTTAAGACAACTTATATGGTCTGTTTAATTCTGTTTCACGTCGCTTTCAATTTTCTTTAGTTTTGTAATCGAAGAGGGAAAAGTTTCAGCGATGTTCAGTTATACTTTTTGTACATTGTTTTATTTCTTTTTATATTATATATATATTTTCTACTTTAATTTTCAAATTGATCATGAATGTCCAATTTCCGATAGATAATTGGTTCTGTTTTGTTCGGGATTTAAAGAAAATGGGTTTTGAATTCTAAAAACATTGTAGGCAAATAAGCTTTCATTTTTTTAGTGTTTGTAAAACAAAATTGTTTTTTGTATGTATTGTAGCTTCAAAATTGTTAAAGCAATGAACTTTTAATATGTGGTACTTTTTACATACAGTTTATATTGATTTCTTTGTTAATTAACTGTTAGATATACAAACAATAAAAACACATACGATACTGATTAAATAACTTAACACACACATATATTTTAATATCCCGTCTATATGTACCCCGTCTACACGTAATCGTAATATCAACTTGTTATAACTTGTAAAGTTAGAGCATCCACAGTACTATAAACCCACAAATCCCACCGTAATTAACTCCAACTTCATATTCCGCACATTCTTCAAAAACACTAATTTCTTTCACAGTGCTATAAAATTTTCTATCACACTTAAACACCTGTTGCAAATATTAAATAATATGTCCATGGCTTTAAATCCTAGTGGCATCTTGGGGGTGAGATAAAGCTTTGGGACCAAAAGGTCCTGGGTTCGATTCCCACAAAGGGGGTTTTTTCCCATATTTATCGGATTTCCCCTGAATTGGTTTATAACCATTATGGCTTGTGGAGATGGATATAATAGGGTGGTTCCGTTGGTGGCACGGTGATACTTCAGTGGTCCGTCAGTGATCCAAATTTGCCGTTCAAAAAAAAATATTAAATAATATAACATGTGTGAGGAGGGGGGTAGGTTCCTAATTTTGGACAAATAATTCGGACACCATTTTAAACCGCCACCCACAAGTCATAACGCAATGTTTGGAACGCTGGGTTTGTTTGGTAATTCTAGACAAGCCATGCCACTAACGTTGTTGTAACAACTGTCACTAAAATCAATAATTAAGACGATAATTAGTCAATAAGAAAATCCTAATTGAGACACCCAAGTAATTCTGCACTAACCCTAAAATTTTCAGAATAATCAGAATCAGGATCAGGGCCCCTAAAACTCAAGGGGGTTAAACCCTAAATGATAATTATCTTCGAAAATTCGTTGTCTAAATATAATTTTCGTTGAACGTCGACTCAGCAAAGCTATGCAAGTGACGGGGCTACCCTAGGATAGATGGACACCCGCTGCGACACGCGACAGGATTGCTGTCCTCTGTCGCGACTCGCCTGGGGGACCAAATTTCAGTATAAATAGGGGGCTTTGGCACTTGCAGTTTGCTGTTCATTCGACGTAAAAATTCGAAAGATACGTTGAGTTATACACTGTTTAATACAAAACACACACGAATCACGAGGTGCTGCCTCAATCAGGGTAATAACTTGATCGCTATTACGATTCAACGTCCGATCGATTATAACTATCCAACGATTGTCCGAGTGCTGCTCAAATTGACCTTGTGCTTTGATTAGTCGTCGTGATTTCGACTTGAATATTTGAGTGCTGTTCGAATTCGGACTATGCTCTGTTATTCGTTGTGAATCCGATTGAATTATTGAGTATTGCACTGATTAATCGTTGTGAGGGTTTAATCTCGTGAATTGACGTAACTGCTGTATTAGTTACTAACCCGTTTGTGTGTGCATTGTGTTAAATTAGGTTTAATCGAGACTAATCAGTAGGCTTATACTCTGCTCGTAAATCTGTAATGTGAGTCATTCTCTTTTTATCAACTGTTTTACGAAACTCCAAATTATTTTTAAAGTTATAATTACAGGGATTAAGTCTTTGTAATCACCATATTACAGCCGGTATGTGGGGTTTTGTATACATTACTTGTTTCCCGTCACACTTGGACAAACGGGTGGCCAAGGGGTGATCTGACCACAGTCACAGACACCATTGGACAAATGGGCTAGCCAATGGATGTTCGAGTGATAAATACTGTGGGTAGTTGGTTTGATATCATAAACATTGTAATCGCTCTTAATACTGTAATTTGTAAGTAACGGGTCGTTTTAGAAACTTGAATGATTCACTCAGTATTTCCCCGCTGACAAAACCTTTTTCAAACATGTTTCAGGTGATCTGTGTGATCCAGGAAAAGTGCAGTAAAGCACTACCAGCTCAGAGAAGTGGCTTGGCTCAATATAAATAAATAAAACATGTTTTGAAAATAAAGATTTCTTTGTGAAATCAACTTATTGTAAATAACGGGAATTTATCCCTAAACCTTTGTGTAATATATTAAACGAGCATTTTCGGTGAAACGATCCTGTAGTAAAAGACTTCCGCTGTCGCTTAAAATTGATACCACGGGATTTCCTGCCCCGCGGCTCTTGAACCGGGTCAATCCGGGGCCGATGGACGTGACAGGAAAAAGGTGGTATCAGAGCCATATTAATTGAGCCACTGATCGAGCCACTGATTTAAGCCTATGAAATTAAGTATTTAATAAAATACTTAATTCTATTAATTTCTATTCTGTGATTCTGTGATTTATTAACTGCTTATTTGGTAGTACAATATGGGTAAACAAAAGCTTTCTGCTATCTACCGCAAATTAGATAGTACACCTAAAGAACATGGAACCTCTTCCTCCAAATCTCCCATCGAGTTAGAGGAAGGAACCTTTGTCCGTAAGGCAAATTATGAAAACCCTCTTACCCCGGAGAAAAGGAATTCAATTCTTAGAAAGGGTCAAGAGAAAAAGAAACCCCAAGCCAAGAGAGTGAGGTTTAATCCAGAAGTCCAGGAATTAGACAATTTAGATGAAAAATGGGCAAATCTGTATATGCTAGCTACTGTAGCAGAACATGCAAATCTTTAAAACCCTAAGTTTAGTAACAACACTTCCCAGTAAATAAATAAATAAACCTGAGTGTGTTCTCCTTCCTGTTATGTTGTACAAATTAAATGTGCAATAAAAATGTTTATTTGTTAAACTTTGTTCCAAAGTTTTAACTTAGCATTTTGTACATTTTGCATATATGCTGCTCAGCATGAATGAGATGTCGGAAGCATTTCTGAATCTCAACCTCTATCCAGTGCCAATTGAAGTCTCCCACAACTTCACTGGTTACATTGCTGACATAGAGGAACCGCTGGAATTCCAAGCTCCACCGCTGGAAAAAGCAAAACCTAAAAAGAAGAGAAGATATGTAGGGTGGCGAAAAGTGCGCAGAAGGAAACCTAGGAGACTCCCTAAAATAGAAAATCCTGTAAGTGTGAGCAAAGGGAAGGAAATAGAAACCGGAGAAAATTCCAAACCAGCAGGGACAGAAATAGGGATGGACCTAAAGCAAAAGGGAATAAAGATCGGAGAAAGCTCTAAACAGTCTAAGGAAATCACATTCCAGGACGAAATAGACCGCCTACTGGATAATTGTGCTGTACTAGAGCCTATCAACGATAATCTCTTCTCTTATCCTGCTACAGCCCAACTCCCAATAAACCTAGGACCAGCTATTCCAGACCCACTAGTCCACACACGACCGTTAGGCCAAATGGAGGAATGATGGACCAATGACTGGCAATTCCAAAATATAGTCAATAGTCCCTATAGTTTTCTCCCACAATTTGATCCAGAACCTATCCCTAATCCGCCAATGAGCTATGAAAATTTAGCTGAACTGCGTCAGTTTGGTGAAGAAATGATAGGCACCGGGAATAGGATCCGGGAAATGGGGGAACAAATCTCCTGGAAGTACGACGAGAGGGAGCGTCGTTACCGAAACTGCCAGTAAACCAAAAGATAGGAGGGGTTTGGAGAAGTTTGTTTGTATTATAACTAATATAGTAAAACTGATTCTGTAAAATGGGCAATAAAACAATGTAAGATAAACAGTGTGTATTGAAGCAGATATAATATATAAAACAAAACAAAAGTCGAGGCATCGACAATTTTGGCTATGCTTACATGTTATAATGATTTATGTGTTTATCTGTGATTTTGTTATCAATAATTAGACACTAATAATTCCTACTAATTAGCAGATGGAAAACGCTAATAGTGAACCAATTAATGAAGTAAATCAGTCTGAGCAAAATCAGGAAGATCAATATATAACTAGACAAGATATTGAGCACTTTATTGCTCAAGGGATAGCCAATGCTATTCTAGAAATTGTGGCTGCTGTTCAAAAACCTGCCGAACCACAACAATTAATTCCTAGTAAATGTACTCCGGAAGATAACGGCAGTAACAGCATAAATGGAGGCGGAAATCATGACAATCATGATAATGATTCACGACAAGTCCCACTTCCTAAGAAAATGAAAGTTGCAACGCCTGGCTGCACTTACAAAGAGTTTCTTGCTTGCAAACCCACTGAATTTGCAGGTAACGAAGGGGCAACTGCAACACTGCGTTGGTTAGAGAAAACCAAAGCAGTAATTGCAATAAGTAAATGTGCCGAAGAGGATCAAGTCATGTATGCCTCAAATCTATTCAAAGAAGGGGCACTAGAATGGTGGAACACAATATTATAGGCAAAAGGAAGAAGAGTAGCCTATGCCATGAGCTGGGAAGAATTTAAGAGTCTTGTAGAAAGAAAATTCTGTCCCGAATATGAAAAAGATCAAATGGCGAATAAGTTCCTAAATCATCGTATGACGGGTGTAGATTGTCGTGGTTATACTTCGACATTCTTTGAATACGCGAGAGTGGTGCCAACACTGGCTTCGCCAGAACCGGTACTTATTTCCCGTTACATTTGGGGTTTAATTAGTGAGATCCGTAACATCGTTAAGGCTGCGAGACCTCGTACTATTGACGATGCTGTGGAATTAGCTAATACCCTAACAGATGAACTGGTGCACACAAGAGAAGAAGATCGCAGGAAGGAATTAGCTCAAAAGATTACCCAAGGATTTCGTGTGGGTAATACTAAGAAAAAAGGAACAGGGCAATCCTCATCACCGCCTTTCTGCAGAAATTGCAAGAAGAAACATTATGGACAATTGTAACACCTCGAAAAAATTACGTCCAATAATGCATTGACACGTGTCATAGACTTTGAAAATGCGAAAACATACTTTAGAGGGACTAAAGTTGACAAACGGTGAAAACTATGGAACGTAAGGGTCCAAAGTGTCAACAATGGATAAATAGACTCTATGATAACCCTACATAATGTTTATAACCTTAAACGGATGGATCATGGATCATACGAAGCGGAAAATGCACAAAAGTGAGGAATTACAAACTATAGGGGCCAAAAGTGTCAACATGTTGAATTTATACCTCTGAGTGAACTTTTGGCAGACCCGAAGCATTGTAATGCTAAAATATACTCACTAGAATATGTGGTAAAAATTTCGTGAAGTTTCGATAACGTATGAGAAAGTTATGGCCAAAACCGTACTTGAAGGACTAAAAGCGTCAATGTCGAATTTCATGGCTTTTCGGTTGAGCGCAAAGTTATCCGAGGACACTACCATGTTGGTAAATGTCCCAAGGTTCTTAAAAACCAAGTTTGGGGGTTTACGAGTCAAGATAAGTAGCCGAAACATCGCGTACAATAACAGGGACCAAAGCTGCCAACTTTTGGCAAAGTTTGACAGCAGCAGAGGCCAGGCGACCCGCCTGGACAGACCCAAGCGGGCCGCGTGACACTACCAGTAACAGCATTTCGCGAAAATTGCATTTTGGGTCCGAATTTGAAGTGTGTAACAGCTGTGGCCACCTCCTTTTGCACCAATTAAATCCCATGCATGCCTAGTGCAACAGTGTGCTATCTCCAAACATCTGAATCCTCTTTAAATCAGATCAAAAGATCATTTCTTTGGCATTTTCATTGTGACCAAGAAGCTCTCAACTCTCAAGAACACTCTCAAGACTTTCTGGAGCAAATCTGAACGACAAGGCCACCTCTAAGTGTTAACTAAGCATCAATAGGACCTTTGTAAGCTTCTATATCAGTCTCTAATTTGTTCTTGCCTTGATTATTAGTAAAAGTCAAAACCGTTGTTCTTGTAGTTTGACTTTTTGATTAAACGAGTTTTACTCTGTCATTTCTCAAATTGAAACCACATATATGTTGGTATTTATGTGGGAAACAAACCCTCAAAAGGGTATTCTCTGATTCCCACTTTATGCATGCTAATTGTCGAGTCAAACTTGTTTCTAAAAAGTCAACAGAAGTTGTTTTTGCAAAAATAAGCTTAAATGGTAATGTAGATGGCATGCAATTCGTTTGATCATCAAAAATAACTTATAATGGAGATAAGAATGTATTTTATCATCATCAACTCGACAATCTTTAGTATAAATACGAATCGGAACCGAAAGTCTTGTAAAACGACTTTTTCGTAGACTATCGATTCGGATTCGTACATGCATGTTTGAGATCTGTATTAGAGAGTATTTTTGACCATTTTTATTTTGGTAAAACTCTCTGGAATTTTTGTTGCTTGAGTCTATGCTTAGCCGATTCATTTGCATGTTTCCGAATTATGCTTAAAGTTGACTATTTTGCCCTTTTTGATATAAAACGTGATTTTTGGAAAAGTGAAAGAGTAGAAATCTTTATTTCTAATATATAAACTTGCACCGAAATTTGAGACCAGTTGGTGGTCCAGATTTTGAGTTATGGCCGATAGCGTAAAACTATATTTTAAAGTTACATAAACGACGCATTTCGCATATAACCCATTTCAGGCCACGTTTTGATATAAAACTTTTTACCCACTGATGTTATATAATATTTTGGGATTTTTGATGATTTTTATTTAATTTTTGGCTGAACGGATCTTAGATCACTTAGTCGGTTCGGTTAATACCGATTTTGACCGTTTAAGCCATAAAATGAGTTTTATACATTCTTTTGACCCGAAACCTTTTTCTACTGATTTTATATGTTAAATAGATTATTTTGAGCCTTCTGGAAATATAAAAATCTCAGCTTTCTTTTAAAAACCCGGAAATGGCTCTAAATCGCATTTTTAGCATTTTTAGCGCATAGTAAGCGTTATACTCATTTTAAACATATAAGACTCATACCTACTGATGTATTTAGTATATTTTCATATAATAACAGTAAGTATAAGTATATAAACTCAGATTTCCAGTTTTGGCATTTTTTTGCCCTCGTGAAATTACTAAAATACCCCTACGGTGCATAGTTTGATTTTAAATGTTAAGTTTGGTATATGGGTCATACCCTACTGTTATAATATGTTAAATGAAGTGTATTTACTGTATAATTCAGACCCGTAACCCAGAATTCCAAATTGACTCTTTTATAATCTTTTAAATGACCAAAATGCCCTTCTAAGGCATAGATTGAGTTTAAAATCATTCGGGGCATAATAGAACATAACTTACTGATATTATATCATATTTAAAGCATATTATCTCAGGGAACTTGCATTTGACTCTTTTGGCTACCCGTAACGCCCTTTCAGCGTTCGGTTCGGTTTACGTAACTAGTTTGCGTAAATTGACCGAAACGGGTCAAACGTTATCATTTTTATCTCAAAATCCAGAATGTATTTAGTATACCCATATTATACAAGTATTCAAACTTGTCGGGTCTAAATCACATTCTATCCGGTCTTTCGCTTAATCGTGCGCTTGTACCGTATCGTCCTTAAAACTAACCGGTCAAGCTTAGGCTTAAATAAAAGACCCGTTAGAAATCTAATAGGTTATTATAAACCTTTGTTCCAGATTAGGAGGCCCAGTAAAAGCTACCTACACTTACTGTTTGTGATTCATACTTGCTCAGGTAAATACATTTTTGACTTATTTTCCCTATACGGGCTTGGGGTACGGTATTTAAAATACCGCTTGATCGAGCGCATAAATCCTGCGCCCTATGGGCGTACAGTCTTGAATAGTTTGTGCGACTCGTTTAAACAGTCTTGTTCTTACTTTAGGCTTTGGGGGGTTATTGACCGTGTCCCGGATATCCTTGGCATTATCTTACGAGATGGCCACGACCAGAGCACGGGGTGTAGGCGTACACCCGGCGTGTATAACTCTTTAATGTGGTGTGTCATTTAATCTTTAGCCCGGACAGCAGATCCCGGGCCACCAAATGTACGAGTAACATGTAATTCGTTCACAAGTTTATATTGCATAATTATCCCAAGTTAATAAAAATATTTATGCCTTGTGCATTTAAATCAATTTTCAATCATTTTCAAAATGAGTCAGTCGATTTGTATTTACCAGTGTAAACTGACGTATTTTTCCCAAAAGGTTAAGTGCAGGTACTATACGAACTAGGCTGGCTATTTCCTAAAAGCGTCCACTATAGTCTCGCAAGCTCGGACGACAAAATAAACTGTTGAACAATTTTATCTTATTTTTATTTGATCCGCCTGTGGATCCGTTTCAACTACTGTGATATTTATTATTGCAATTTATTTAAAAGTTGAAATGTATCTATTCTGCTTCCGCTGTGCATTATTATATTGTGTTGTTTGTCTATGACGATGCCAACTACGTCACTGTACCCCACACCGGGCCCACCGGTGACACGTGGAGATCGGGGTGTGACAGGTTGGTATCAGAGCCAACGCTGAGTGAATTAAACACTAGTCCTTTGTGTTTAATCTCAGTTACACAATTGCACAATCCTTGATTTTCGAGTCTAGACAAAGAACTTAGGAAATGTTCAAATTTCGTTTGTTTTCTTTTTATTTATTATTAGCTTTGTCTTATATATTTTGTTGTGCAACTTGTTTAATTTTTGACAGGTTCATCATGCCGCCACGTATGCGAGGACGAGGAGGATTCGCCACATCACATGACCACGAGGCAGGACCATCACACAGGCGAGCCCCATCAGCTTCGCACAACACTGCAGCCCATGCTCTTTGGAGATCATTCGCCGAGCCAGCCAGGCACTCGGTATCTTTGAGCACCTCACCATCCATACCTCACTCCTTTGGGCCACATTCTGAAAATGGGCCCCATGACTCCCATGGATCTTTCATTCCATTACACCAGTCACCTCACCACTACCCAGCACCAGCTTATCAGGGCCTATACAACCCTGATGCTTACTTGGATGAACCAGTGGGTCATAACCCACTAGGACCTGAAGACCACTTCTCTGGTGGTAACGAGATGGAGGTCGACGAGGACACTGACCCTTCCCTGCCACCGTCCGGCACGCCTAACCATCCCATTGAGATATCGGATGGGTCACCATACAGGGGATCACCATTCAATGGTGTTGACAGCTATGAGGAGAGGTTTAAGCAGCACAACTGGGTTTTTACCCCCAGCTACCATAACTCCCCCATGCACCAGTCTTACCACGGTTCTCCCGTGCACTCTCAGCACCACTCTCAGCAGCAGCAGCTTCAGCAGCCGCCTTTGCAGCAGGACCCATCTGAGGCCTTTTGGCGCGACGTGATCACTCCGTCGCCACCACCACCACCGGTTTTACCTCCTCCACCTCAGAGGCCAAGGAGGAACGCGCGTATGTCTACGCGGGGAGGGATTCGCATTGCCACCCCTCGACATTCAGGTAGCGGCCGCTACTCGCCGCTCCACGAGGAGTCAGAGATGGGAGAATCTCAGCATCCCGTCTCAGAGGTTACTTCTGCGACTATTGCGCCACTACCGCCGCAGAACTTTGGAGAGCCCATCCCTGCGTATGCTAGCGCAGCACAGTTCAACCCTTTCGAGCCGACTTTTCCTCCCGGTTATGATTATACGGGAGATCCCTACTGGTTAGCCTCAGGCTACAACCCTCTCAATCAGGAGAGTACTTTTGGAGGTCCCTGGGCTACGGGACAATCAGCTTTTGGATTCCCACCGCAGGGATACCAGCAGCCGCAGCCTCCACAGCCACCGCAGTATCAGCCACCGCCGCCGGCGCCGATGATGTCGCCACCGCAAGTCCAAGAAATCCTGCAAGGGATACACGACGTGCGACGGGAATTGCAAAATGATCGCCGACACAACCGCGGTATGTTCAAGAAGATGGTTGACTTGATTAAGGGTAAGAGTAAGAAGGATTATTAAATCCTTTGATTGTTAGCTCTATTACTCATGTCCCTGCGTGGACATTTATTCCTGTATTCTACCCCTGCGTGGGTATATTTCTCTTATTCTACCCCTGCGTGGGTATGTTGTTCTGTTAACCCCTGCGTGGGTTCGTTTTGTTTTATTGGTTGTTGTTGTTATTGGTTTAGCCCCTGCGCGGGCATGTTATTCACGTTATTTGAATTAAAGTCCCGTTTAGGGAAAAGTTGTACTAGTTTACTTTAATTAAAATGGTTAATTTAAATTTTTCATTTTATCTATGTGCATGAATATAATATTCAAATAAATGGAAAATATCAAATTTTATTTGATTTGCCATTTTAATAAGAATCTTAGTAAGGTAGAACCTAGCTTGAATGCCTTATTAAAAGGCCTAGCCAATATGGTAAAACCTGGTTGAAAAGATTCAAATCTCTGTTAACATCCGAAAACATGTTAACCTTCTTGACTAAGCGTGATTCGTAAAATCACACATGTCACCCTTTTTAATAAATTATCTACAGATTATATCTGTACACAAGTCTGTTTATGACTTGATACCTACGGGTTATGACTATGTCATATAGTCGCAGTTGTGGTTTATGACTCCCTGCCTAGTAAAGGATTATTTGTTTAATTATACAATGCTAATCCTATAAAAATCTAAATTTATAATTTAGTAAGTTGTCCGAAGTGACTAGGCCTATTGTGCCAATATATATATTTCATTCCATAATATAGTTGCTAATAAAAGCCCTGAATGAAATTAAATAAATTAACTATTATGATTCTTAATATCATGGTTAATAAATCGTCTAGAACGATAATACTGTTAGGTTTCTAAATAAGACCTTGTCCTTTATTGTAGCTTAAAGCTACATGGCCAAATCGGAGGAGACCAACAGTCATTCTGGAGAACACCCAGATAATACCAGGATTCACGTCACTGGTGAAGAATTGCAAGCACTGATAGATAACGCTGTTGCCAAAGCTATGGATAGGCAATTCAGGGAATCTAGCGGTACTCGGAGTAGGACCCGAACAGTATCGCACGTAAAGCCCAAGACTCATTCTGAGGCTCATAGTAAGCCACCTTCTAAAAAGAGTGAGCCAAAGAAGGATGAGGAGGATAATCACTCCTCCAACCACAGCAGCATTCCTAAGCAAGAAGTCAAGCTGAAGCATGATACGCACAGCAAGTCCTGTACGTACAAATATTTTGTATCTTGCAAACCCAGAGATTTTACTGGGGAAAAAGGAGCAGTTGATTGCATGACGTGGATTGATGAGATGGATACAGTTGTTGACATCAGCGGGTGTGCTGATAGGGACGTTGTGAAGTACGTGTCCCAGTCGTTTAAGGGGGATGCGTTAGCGTGGTGGAAGTCACTCCTACAAGCTGCCGGTAAGGCCACTCTGTACGGTATGTCATGGGAACAGTTTGTGGCCCTGATCAAAGAGAATTTCTGCCCACAGCACGAGGTCGAAAGGATCGAATCGGATTTCGTATCTCTGGTTATGAAGAACCTCGATTGTCAAGCGTATCTTACTACGTTCAACACTTTATCTCGGTTAGTGCCTTATCTGGTGACCCCGGAGCCGCGAAGGATTGCTCGATTTATTGGGGGTCTGGCACCGGAGATAAAGGCAAGCGTCAACGCTTCAAGGCCTACGACATTTAGATCCGTAGCTGATCTATCCCTCTCCCTCACTCAAGATGTAGTCAGATTGAGAGCTATGAAGAGCTCAGAGGAAAACAAAAGGAAACGTGAGGATGACACCTCACGAAGATCTGAGAAACGACACAGAGGGAACAACGACCATAGGAAAGGGTCGGGATCTAAGAAAGGAGATCATCAATCGGGTGAGAGACCCAGATGTAAGACTTGCAAGAGACACCATTTTGGGAAATGTCGTTTGGAAGCGAAATCCCAGTCTCAAGAAAGGCGATGTGGAATCTGCAAGTCCACAGACCATAAGGCCTTAGATTGCAAGAAGCTTAAGGATGCAACTTGTTTTGGTTGCAACGAGAAAGGGCATATCCGGCCAAATTGCCCAAAGAATGTAAAGAAAGCTGACGAGGGAAAGAAGACTAATGCGAGAGTCTTCAGAATGGACGCCAAGGAAGCAGTTCTTGATGACAACGTCATTACAGGTACGTTTCTTGTAAATGATGTTTTTGCTAGAGTCTTGTTTGATTCAGGAGCTGATAAGTCGTTTGTAGATGATAAGTTTTGTAATTTGTTGAACCTTCCTGTTAAAACCTTAAGTGTGAAATATGAGGTGGAATTAGCCGATGGAACTATAGAAACCGCCTCGACTGTTCTAGAAGGATGTGTTATATCCATTAGGAGTCATTCCTTCCCGTTATCCTTGCTTCCCTTTAAGCTAGTTGGACTCGATATAGTGATAGGCATGGATTGGTTAGCGCAAAACCAAGCCCAGATTGTGTGCAACAGAAAGCAAGTAGTAGTGAAGACTCCATCTGGTGAGTCACTTACTATTCAAGGAGATACCCAGCATGGATTGCCTGAGCAAGTGTCCATGCTCAAGGCATCCAGATGCATACAGAAGGGATGTGTCATTTATATGGCACAAGTTACCATTGATGAGCCGAAGCCGAAGATTGAAGATATCCCTGTTATCTCAGAATACCCTGAAGTATTCCCTGAAGAACTACCCGGTTTGCCACCAGATAGGCAAGTGGAGTTTCGGATAGACATCATTCCAGGCGCTGCGCCTGTAGCAAGAGCACCATACAGATTGGCACCAACGGAGATGAAGGAGTTGAGGACGCAGTTGGATGATTTGTTAGCTAAAGGTTTTATTAGACCTAGCTCATCTCCTTGGGGAGCGCCAATCTTGTTCGTTAAAAAGAAGGATGGATCGATGCGTCTGTGCATCGATTACCGTGAGCTTAACAAGGTCAATATCAAGAATAGGTACCCGTTACCCAGGATCGACGATCTGTTCGATCAGTTGCAAGGAGCAAGTTATTTCTCAAAGATCGACCTGAGGTCGGGTTATCATCAGTTGAGGGTCAAAGACGAAGATGTGCACAAGACAGCGTTTAGGACTCGTTATGGACATTACGAGTTCCTAGTGATGCCGTTTGGGCTCACTAACGCACCGGCCGCATTCATGGATCTCATGAATCGCGTCTGCAAGCCTTATTTGGATAAATTCGTTATCGTCTTTATTGACGACATCCTTATCTACTCGAAGAGCCAAGCTGACCATGAGAAACACCTTCGTTGTATTCTCAAACTTCTGTATCAAGAGAAGCTTTATGCCAAATTTTCGAAGTGTGAATTTTGGCTTCGAGAAGTCCAATTCCTTGGACATGTAGTAAGCGAGCGTGGTATCCAAGTAGATCCCGCGAAAGTAGAAGCAGTCATGAACTGGCAGGAGCCGAAGACTCCTACCGAGATTCGCAGTTTCCTCGGATTGGCAGGATACTATAGGCGATTTATCGAGAACTTTTCAAGAATTGCTGCGCCCCTAACTTCGTTGACCCGTAAGAAGATTAAGTTCGATTGGGGCCCTAAGCAGCAGGAATCCTTCGATATTTTGAAGAAGTTGAGCAATGCTCCAGTGTTGACATTGCCCGATGGCGTAGAAGAATTTGTGGTGTACTGTGATGCATCGCACACTGGTATGGGCTGCGTACTCATGCAGAGAGGCAAAGTCATTGCCTACGCTTCTCGACAGCTAAAGGTGCACGAGAAGAACTACACCACCCACGATTTGGAATTGGGTGCAGTTGTATTTGCTTTGAAGCTATGGAGACATTACTTGTATGGAACCAAGTGTATAATATATTCAGATCACAAGAGTCTTCAGCATCTGTTCAATCAGAAGGAATTGAACATGCGTCAAAGGCGATGGATGGAAACTTTAAATGATTATGACTGTGAGATAAGATACCATCCAGGCAAGGCAAATGTAGTTGCCGACGCCTTAAGCAGAAAGGAAAGGGTGAAACCAATCAGAATCAATGCCAAGCGTATTGAAATAAGAAACAATTTGAATGAAAGGGTGTTAGCTGCACAGAAGGAAGCTGTGTTGGAAGCTAACTATCCTGCAGAGAAGTTAGGAGTAACTGAGGAGCAGTTATCCTACGACAAAGATGGAATGCTACGACTAAACGGACGAATATGGGTTCCAGTTTATGGAGGACTTCGGGATGTTATCCTCCAGGAAGCCCACAGCTCTAAATATTCCGTTCATCCTGGAGCTGATAAGATGTACCAGGATTTGAAAGCAAACTACTGGTGGATTGGTTTGAAAAAGTCAGTAGCTGAGCATGTAGCTAAATGTTTGACTTGTGCGCAAGTCAAGGCTGAGCATCAGAAGCCGTCAGGTTTGCTTCAACAACCTGAAATTCCCAAGTGGAAATGGGAAATGGTGACAATGGATTTCATCACCAAGTTGCCGAAGACGAAAAAGGGAAATGATACCATATGGGTCATAGTAGATAGACTGACTAAGTCAGCTCATTTTCTACCCATCAAGGAGACGTATAGCTCCGATATGTTAGCTCAATTATACGTCGATAAGATTGTAGCGTTGCATGGTATACCTATATCTATTATCTCCGATAGAGATACTAGATATACGTCGCATTTTTGGAAGAGTTTCCAGCAATCGTTGGGCACTCGTTTGAATTTTAGTACGGCTTATCATCCTCAGACCGATGGTCAGAGTGAGCGTACTATTCAAACTTTGGAAGACATGCTTCGTGTATGTGCGATCGATTTGGGTGGTAGTTGGGATAAGAACCTACCACTGATTGAATTCTCCTACAACAATAGCTACCATTCCAGCATAAAGGCTGCGCCTTTTGAGGCCCTATACGGTAGAAAGTGTAGATCGCCCATTTGTTGGGCAGAAGTTGGAGAAGTCCAACTGTCAGGACCAGATATCGTCTTTGAGACGACAGACAAGATCGTTCAGATTCGCGATCGTTTGAAAGCTGCCAGGGATAGGCAGAAAAGTTATGCGGATCCTAAGCGCAAAGACTTTCACTTCGATGTGGGTGATAAGGTATTGCTTAAAGTATCGCCCTGGAAGGGTGTGATGCGATTTGGAAAGAAAGGCAAGCTAAGCCCGAGATATATAGGACCTTTCGAGATTATCGAACGTGTCAGGTCAGTCGCTTACAAGTTAAACTTGCCTGAAGAGCTTAGCGCTATACATAATGTGTTCCACATCTGTAATTTAAAGAAGTGTTTCGCTGACGAATCACTGGTTATACCGCATACAGATATACACATAGACGAAAGTTTGAAGTTCGTGGAAAAACCTTTGTCGATTGAGGATCGACAGGTGAAAAAGCTTCGAAGGAAGCACGTGCCTATTGTTAAGGTCAAATGGGATGCCCGTAGAGGACCCGAGTATACGTGGGAAGTGGAATCCACGATGCAAGAGAAATACCCTCATTTGTTTCAGTAAATCTCGAGGTCGAGATTTCTTTTAAGGGGGTGAGGATGTAACACCTCGAAAAAATTACGTCCAATAATGCATTGACACGTGTCATAGACTTTGAAAATGCGAAAACATACTTTAGAGGGACTAAAGTTGACAAACGGTGAAAACTATGGAACGTAAGGGTCCAAAGTGTCAACAATGGATAAATAGACTCTATGATAACCCTACATAATGTTATTAACCTTAAACGGATGGATCATGGATCATACGAAGCGGAAAATGCACAAAAGTGAGGAATTACAAACTATAGGGGCCAAAAGTGTCAACATGTTGAATTTATACCTCTGAGTGAACTTTTGGCAGACCCGAAGCATTGTAATGCTAAAATATACTCACTAGAATATGTGGTAAAAATTTCGTGAAGTTTCGATAACGTATGAGAAAGTTATGGCCAAAACCGTACTTGAAGGACTAAAAGCGTCAACGTCGAATTTCATGGCTTTTCGGTTGAGCGCAAAGTTATCCGAGGACACTACCATGTTGGTAAATGTCCAAGGTTCTTAAAAACCAAGTTTGGGGGTTTACGAGTCAAGATAAGTAGCCGAAACATCGCGTACAAGAACAGGGACCAAAGCTGCCAACTTTTGGCAAAGTTTGACAGCAGCAGAGGCCAGGCGACCCGCCTGGACAGACCCAAGCGGGCCGCGTGACACTACCAGTAACAGCATTTCGCGAAAATTGCATTTTGGGTCCGAATTTGAAGTGTGTAACAGCTGTGGCCACCTCCTTTTGCACCAATTAAATCCCATGCATGCCTAGTGCAACAGTGTGCTATCTCCAAACATCTGAATCCTCTTTAAATCAGATCAAAAGATCATTTCTTTGGCATTTTCATTGTGACCAAGAAGCTCTCAACTCTCAAGAACACTCTCAAGACTTTCTGGAGCAAATCTGAATGACAAGGCCACCTCTAAGTGTTAACTAAGCATCAATAGGACCTTTGTAAGCTTCTATATCAGTCTCTAATTTGTTCTTGCCTTGATTATTAGTAAAAGTCAAAACAGTTGTTCTTGTAGTTTGACTTTTTGATTAAACGAGTTTTACTCAGTCATTTCTCAAATTGAAACCACATATATGTTGGTATTTATGTGGGAAACAAACCCTCAAAAGGGTATTCTCTGATTCCCACTTTATGCATGCTAATTGTCGAGTCAAACTTGTTTCTAAAAAGTCAACAGAAGTTGTTTTTGCAAAAATAAGCTTAAATGGTAATGTAGATGGCATGCAATTCGTTTGATCATCAAAAATAACTTATAATGGAGATAAGAATGTATTTTATCATCATCAACTCGACAATCTTTAGTATAAATACGAATCGGAACCGAAAGTCTTGTAAAACGACTTTTTCGTAGACTATCGATTCGGATTCGTACATGCATGTTTGAGATCTGTATTAGAGAGTATTTTTGACCATTTTTATTTTGGTAAAACTCTCTGGAATTTTTGTTGCTTGAGTCTATGCTTAGCCGATTCATTTGCATGTTTCCGAATTATGCTTAAAGTTGACTATTTTGCCCTTTTTGATATAAAACGTGATTTTTGGAAAAGTGAAAGAGTAGAAATCTTTATTTCTAATATATAAACTTGCACCGAAAATTTGAGACCAGTTGGTGGTCCAGATTTTGAGTTATGGCCGATAGCGTAAAACTATATTTTAAAGTTACATAAACGACGCATTTCGCATATAACCCATTTCAGGCCACGTTTTGATATAAAACTTTTTACCCACTGATGTTATATAATATTTTGGGATTTTTGATGATTTTTATTTAATTTTTGGCTGAACGGATCTTAGATCACTTAGTCGGTTCGGTTAATACCGATTTTGACCGTTTAAGCCATAAAATGAGTTTTATACATTCTTTTGACCCGAAACCTTTTTCTACTGATTTTATATGTTAAATAGATTATTTTGAGCCTTCTGGAAATATAAAAATCTCAGCTTTCTTTTAAAAACCCGGAAATGGCTCTAAATCGCATTTTTAGCATTTTTAGCGCATAGTAAGCGTTATACTCATTTTAAACATATAAGACTCATACCTACTGATGTATTTAGTATATTTTCATATAATAACAGTAAGTATAAGTATATAAACTCAGATTTCCAGTTTTGGCATTTTTTTGCCCTCGTGAAATTACTAAAATACCCCTACGGTGCATAGTTTGATTTTAAATGTTAAGTTTGGTATATGGGTCATACCCTACTGTTATAATATGTTAAATGAAGTGTATTTACTGTATAATTCAGACCCGTAACCCAGAATTCCAAATTGACTCTTTTATAATCTTTTAAATGACCAAAATGCCCTTCTAAGGCATAGATTGAGTTTAAAATCATTCGGGGCATAATAGAACATAACTTACTGATATTATATCATATTTAAAGCATATTATCTCAGGGAACTTGCATTTGACTCTTTTGGCTACCCGTAACGCCCTTTCAGCGTTCGGTTCGGTTTACGTAACTAGTTTGCGTAAATTGACCGAAACGGGTCAAACGTTATCATTTTTATCTCAAAATCCAGAATGTATTTAGTATACCCATATTATACAAGTATTCAAACTTGTCGGGTCTAAATCACATTCTATCCGGTCTTTCGCTTAATCGTGCGCTTGTACCGTATCGTCCTTAAAACTAACCGGTCAAGCTTAGGCTTAAATAAAAGACCCGTTAGAAATCTAATAGGTTATTATAAACCTTTGTTCCAGATTAGGAGGCCCAGTAAAAGCTACCTACACTTACTGTTTGTGATTCATACTTGCTCAGGTAAATACATTTTTGACTTATTTTCCCTATACGGGCTTGGGGTACGGTATTTAAAATACCGCTTGATCGAGCGCATAAATCCTGCGCCCTATGGGCGTACAGTCTTGAATAGTTTGTGCGACTCGTTTAAACAGTCTTGTTCTTACTTTAGGCTTTGGGGGGTTATTGACCGTGTCCCGGATATCCTTGGCATTATCTTACGAGATGGCCACGACCAGAGCACGGGGTGTAGGCGTACACCCGGCGTGTATAACTCTTTAATGTGGTGTGTCATTTAATCTTTAGCCCGGACAACAGATCCCGGGCCACCAAATGTACGAGTAACATGTAATTCGTTCACAAGTTTATATTGCATAATTATCCCAAGTTAATAAAAATATTTATGCCTTGTGCATTTAAATCAATTTTCAATCATTTTCAAAATGAGTCAGTCGATTTGTATTTACCAGTGTAAACTGACGTATTTTTCCCAAAAGGTTAAGTGCAGGTACTATACGAACTAGGCTGGCTGTTTCCTAAAAGCGTCCACTATAGTCTCGCAAGCTCGGACGACAAAATAAACTGTTGAACAATTTTATCTTATTTTTATTTGATCCGCCTGTGGATCCGTTTCAACTACTGTGATATTTATTATTGCAATTTATTTAAAAGTTGAAATGTATCTATTCTGCTTCCGCTGTGCATTATTATATTGTGTTGTTTGTCTATGACGATGCCAACTACGTCACTGTACCCCACACCGGGCCCACCGGTGACACGTGGAGATCGGGGTGTGACAACAATGTAATATAATTTGCAATTTTTGCAAGGCAAGGGGATATCGTGAAGAAGACTGCAGAAAGAAAACAAGAATTTGTTATAACTGCAGAGAAAGGGGACATTTCCAATCTGAATGTCCTAAGTTAGCAGACAACAAAGCTAAAACGACTGAGGGAACAACCAAGAAGAATGTACGAGCATTCCAGCTGACCACTCAAGAAGCCGAACTCATCCCAGACGTGATAGCCGGTACGTTCCTAGTTCACGACGTGTTTGCAAAAGTATTATTTGACTCTGGTGCAAACCAAAGTTTTATTAATACTTCATTTTGCCAAGCTCTTAAGCTACCCTTAACCACCCTTAGGCAGATCTTTACTGTTGAAACGACAGATGGGAATTCTATTAACATAGATAAGGTCCTTCAAGAAGGAAAGATAGAACTTCTAGGCCATAAGTTTTCTGCAAACCTGTTACCTATGAAATTAGCCGGATTCGATGTAGTATTAGGAATGGATTGGTTGGTAGCCAACCATGCCCGAATCCTTTGTGATAAGAATTCCGTAGAAATTCAAACCCCCACAGGAGAAGTAATCTTGATTACAGGAGATAGACCTCGAAAGCCATTGAAATTCATCTCAGTAATGAAATTGGCTAGTTATTCGAGAAAACAAGAAATGGTGTATATGATTTCCGTAATCATTAACACTAAAGATAAGGAACTTCAAGACATCCCTGTAGTCTCAGAATACCCAGATGTTTTTCCAGAAGAACTACCTGGATTACCACCCGATAGAGAAGTAGAGTTTAGAATTCATTTAATTCCAGGTACTGCACCAATAGCTAAAGCACCTTATAGATTAGCACCTACCGAAATGCTAGAATTGAAAAAGCAATTAGATGAATTACTAAGTAAAGGATTTATACAACCTAGTTCATCCCCTTTGGGAGCGCCGGTGTTGTTTGTGAAAAAGAAAGATGGATCGATGAGGATGTGTATTGATTATAGGGAATTGAATAAGGTTACAATTAAAAATCGATACCCATTACCTACGATTGACGATCTTTTTGATCAACTTCAAGGAGCTAGGTATTTTTCAAAGATAGATTTAAGATCCGGATATCACCAGCTGAAAGTACAAGAAGAAGACATACCTAAAACTGCCTTTAGAACTAGGTATGGTCATTATGAGTTTACAGTCATGCCCTTTGGACTAACAAATGCCCCAGTAGCATTTATGGACATGATGAATCGAATCTGTAAACCGTACTTGGATAAATTTATGATCGTTTTCATCGACGATATACTTATTTACTCCAAAAGTCAAAAAGAGCATTGTGAGCACTTGCATGTACTCTTAACTCTGTTAAGAAAAGAACAACTTTACGCCAAGTTCTCGAAATGCGAATTTTGGTTGCAAGAAGTACAATTCTTAGGTCATGTGGTGAATCATGAAGGTATCCATGTAGATCCTGCTAAAATAGAAGCAATTACGAAATGGAAAGTCCCACAAACAGCTTTAGAAATTAGAAGTTTTCTAGGCTTAGCTGGATACTACAGACGATTTATTAAGGATTTTTCTAAAATAGTTGTACCTTTGACTAAGTTAACCTGTAAAGCCGCTAAGTTTGAGTGGGGACCTAGACAAGAAGAAGCTTTTAAGATTTTAAAACACCGATTGACAAATGCTCCAATTTTAGCTTTACCCGAAGGAACAGAAGACTTTGAAGTCTACTGTGATGCTTCAAAATTAGGATACGGATGTGTATTGATGCAACGCAAGAAGGTAATTGCGTATGCTTCTAGACAATTGAAAAAGCACGAAGAGAATTATACGACTCATGATTTGGAATTAGGAGCCATAATTTTTGCCCTTAAGATCTGGAGACATTATCTGTATGGAAGCAAGTTCACTGTCTATACAGATCATAAAAGTTTAAGGTACATATTTGGGCAAAAAGAGTTAAATATGAGGCAAAGAAGATGAATGGAAATCCTGAGCGATTACGACTGTGATATTCAATATCACGAAGGAAAGGCAAACGTAGTCGCAGATGCCTTAAGTCGTAAATATCACGAGAAGCAAAAGCGAGTCCGTGCTCTTAGATTAAATCTACAAGTAGATTTAATGGAGCAACTGAAGAAAATTCAGGAAACAACAATCAAGGATGATACTGAAGGAATGAAAGGTTACATAAAAGAACTAGAACAAGGAAATGATAGAATTTGGAGATTCCATAAGAAACGAATTTGGGTACCTAAGCATGGAGAGTTAAGAAATAAGATTCTAGAAGAAGCCCATAAATCTAGATATACCATGCATCCAGGAAATAATAAGATGTACCAAGTTTTAAGAAATAATTTTTGGTGGATAGGAATGAAAAAGGATATAGCCGAATACGTATCTAAGTGTTTAACCTGTTCACAAGTTAAAGCCGAACATCAGAAACCTTCAGGACTACTACAACAGCTAGAAATGCCTATGTGGAAATGGGAACTAATAACAATGGACTTTGTTACTAAGTTACCCAAAACTAGAAAAGGTAATGATGCTATTTGGGTAATTGTGGATCGATTAACCAAATCAGCTCATTTTCTACCAATGAAGGAAACCTTTAGCATGGAAAGGTTAGCCAAGATGTATGTAGATGAAGTAGTATCCTTACATGGAGTCCCACTCTCCATTGTATCGGATAGAGATAGTCGTTTCACTTCCCGTTTCTGGACAAGTTTCCAGGAGGCAATGGGAACTCGACTTAATTTAAGTACTGCATATCATCCTCAAACGGACGGACAAAGTGAAAGGACGATACAAACAATGGAAGACATGCTCCGAGCATGTGTAATTGATTTTGGTGGTAATTGGGATAGCCATTTGCCATTAATTGAATTCTCCTATAACAATAGTTATCATTCTAGCATCGAAGCTGCTCCATTCGAAGCACTATATGGACGCAAGTGCAGAACTCCCGTTTGTTGGGCAGAGATAGGAGAAAGTCAATTATCAGGTCCAGAGATTGTGCAAGAAACCATTGACAAAATATCTCAAATCAAGGAAAGACTGAAGACTACTAGAGATCGTCAGAAGAGCTATGCAGACAATCGCCGCAAACCATTAGAATTCCAAGTCGGAGACAAAGTACTATTGAAAGTATCTCCTTGGAAAGGGGTCGTACGATTTGGTAAGAAAGGAAAACTGAGTCCCAGATATGTTGGACCATTCCCAGTGATCCAACGAATAGGACCAGTAGCTTATCGTTTACAACTACCAGAAGAATTAGCTGGAGTACATGATGTGTTTCATGTATCCAATCTCAAGAAATGTCTATCAGACGAATCCCTGGTAGTACCTCTTTAAGATATAGAAGTAAATGAAAAGCTGAAATTTATAGAGAAACCCCTACAAATAGAAGACCGGAAGATCAAGTTTCTCAAACACAAACGACTAGTGCTAGTAAAAGTCAAATGGGAATCCAAGAGAGGACCAGAGTACACTTGGGAACTGGAATCAGAAATGAAGCAAAAGTACCCTCATCTATTTCAGTAAATCTCGAGGACGAGATTTTTCTTAAGGTGGGGAGGATGTAACAACTGTCACTAAAATCAATAATTAAGACGATAATTAGTCAATAAGAAAATCCTAATTGAGACACCCAAGTAATTCTGCACTAACCCTAAAATTTTCAGAATAATCAGAATCAGGATCAGGGCCCCTAAAACTCAAGGGGGTTAAACCCTAAATGATAATTATCTTCGAAAATTCGTTGTCTAAATATAATTTTTGTTGAACGTCGACTCAGCAAAGCTATGCAAGTGACAGGGCTACCCTAGGATAGATGGACACCCGCCGCGACACGCGACAGGATTGCTGTCCTCTGTCGCGACTCGCCTGGGGGACCAAATTTCAGTATAAATAGGGGGCTTTGGCACTTGCAGTTTGCTGTTCATTCGACGTAAAAATTCAAAAGATACGTTGAGTTATACACTGTCTAATACAAAACACACACGAATCACGAGGTGCTGCCTCAATCAGGGTAATAACTCGATCGCTATTACGATTCAACGTCCGATCGATTATAACTATCCAACGATTGTCCGAGTGCTGCTCAAATTGAGCTTGTGCTTTGATTATTCGTCGTGATTTCGACTTGAATATTTGAGTGCTGTTCGAATTCGGACTATGCTCTGTTATTCGTTGTGAATCCGATTGAATTATTGAGTATTGCACTGATTAATCGTTGTGAGGGTTTAATCTCGTGAATTGACGTAACTGCTGTATTAGTTACTAACCCGTTTGTGTGTGCATTGTGTTAAATTAGGTTTAATCGAGACTAGTCAGTAGGCTTATACTCTGCTCGTAAATCTGTAATGTGAGTCATTCTCTTTTTATCAACTGTTTTACGAAACTCCAAATTATTTTTAAAGTTATAATTACAGGGATTAAGTCTTTGTGATCACCATATTACAGCCGGTATGTGGGGTTTTGTATACATTACTTGTTTCCCGTCACACTTGGACAAACGGGTGGCCAAGGGGTGATCTGACCACAGTCACAGACACCATTGGACAAATGGGCTAGCCAATGGATGTTCGAGTGACAAATACTGTGGGTAGTTGGTTTGATATCAGAAACATTGTAATCGCTCTTAATACTGTAATTTGTAACTAACGGGTCGTTTTAGAAACTTGAATGATTCACTCAGTATTTCCCCGCTGACAAAACCTTTTTCAAACATGTTTCAGGTGATCTGTGTGATCCAGGAAAAGTGCAGTAAAGCACTACCAGCTCAGAGAAGTGGCTTGGCTCAATATAAATAAATAAAACATGTTTTGGAAATAAAGATTTCTTTGTGAAATCAACTTATTGTAAATAACGGGAGTTTATCCCTAAACCTTTGTGTAATATATTAAACGAGCATTTTCGGTGAAAAGATCCTGTAGTAAAAGACTTCCGCTGTCGCTTAAAATTGATACCACGGGATTTCCTGCCCCGCGGCTCTTGAACCGGGTCAAACCGGGGCCGAGGGCCGTGACAGTTGTGCATCCTATTAAGCATATCATTTATTTGATTTATTAATTTTAAGCTTTATATTTATATATTATTCTTCAATCATGACTTTTAGAAAATGATACATATATAAATATCAGACTGATATTGGTATTATTGAATTTGATACTGTTTTTTACAATATGGTGTTTGATGTTATCGGTACTATGCCGAATTAAATCGATAAAGTTGGAATAGTATCAATAGGAACCGACACCGGTATTCGTTTTATGGTTTTTGATCTATTAAAATACGTGTTGCTATCCTCTTATGCATATAAGGACATTGTTTTTTGCCTTTTATCTGATTGCTATACTTAGTGCCACTATGGTATCGATGTTTTAAATAACTGGACCGATACCGATTAAATACCCGCAGCGTAGCGCGGGTTATCCCACAGGTTTTCTCTATTATAGAGGGATTCGAATATAGTGATGCTTTTGTTATTTTCTATATTTCTTCTTCTATATTATATAGATGTGTTAATGAATAGTCTTCGATGTGAATGCTCTAAATACGGTTAAAAGGTAAAGACAAAATAACCATTACTTTTTATTATCTCCAGATTATATTTGGTATTGTTGATTTTTTTAAACAAAGCTAACTTTTACATACCTTATTATATTTACCATAATGAATCTGATTTAATCGCGACGGTGTTCTGAATTTACCCTAATCCAATTTCCAACCCTTTCCCCATGTTCTTCTTTTGTATCCCTCCGGTTCACTAGCCAAAAAATGAGTTCCAAATCATAAGCTACAACAATTGTGACAGTGTACCCGGTGAACCCGATTCGCTATCCCGAACACGCCCTCTCACCCTTGTAAAAAATAGATACATACATGTATAGTTTTTTTTTGTAATTACATCTTACTTAATACATTATAAGGGTTATACGTTTTTGTTTGCGAGTGACAAATAGAGTAAACACAGGGGGCATAGGAAATGACGGGATAAAAAATTGATACGTACATATATAGTTTTTAATTTTGGAAAGAGTTAAATGCCATTTTAGTCCCTGTGGTTTAAGTTATTTTATCAGCTTAGTCTAAAAGCTTTTTTTTGTCTGTAGGTCCAAAAAGATTTAACTGTTGCCATTTTAGTCCACTAGGTTAACTTCATCCCTTTTTTTCTGTTAACGAGAAGGGCAATTCAGTCATTTTATATATAATTCTTGTTAACTATAAGGGAAATTCGGTCATATAAAATGACTGAATTGCCCTTCTCGTTAACAGACAAAATGGTTGAAGTTAACCCGGTGGACTAAAATGGCAACGGTGAAACCTTTTTGGACCCACAGGCGAAAAATGAAACCTTTGAACTAAACTAGCAAAATGACTAAAATCACAGGGACTAAAATGACATTTAACTCTTTTGGAAAATTATAAAACTAGTCATTGACTACTGCCTCTTTCAAATCTTTCAAAATTAGCCATCTTATGTGCTTTTTGGAACGACCTTTCAAGCACGAGATGCCTCCTCAAAGATGCATCCATGAAACCCAATAAAAAATGGACACGTGGCGTGAAAGACGCATGAGAGAAGTCCCAGACGCATGGAAATGACTCTCAAAGACGACCCTGAAACCCAATAAAAAATAGACACGTGGCGTGAAAGACGCATGAGAAAGACCTTCAAAAACGCATCACGTGTTTGAAAGACACATCCCTGACGCTGTACGCTTTAGCTCCTGAAAGACCATCAAAAACGCATCACGTGCTTGAAAGACGCTTCTCATGCTTGAAAAGCCACTCAAAAAACGTATACGATGGCTAGCTTTGAAAGAGAAAATGATCAATAGCTAGTTTTATAAATTTCCCACTTAATAATTACATTACCTTATAAGGGTTTTACGTTTTTGTTTGTGGGTAACAAAAAAGGGTAAACACAAGGGGCAGAGGGAATCACATGTTATGAAAGTTTGACCCAATGTAAAGAGTAAAGACAGCTATAACAAGTTAACAATTTATACAATTTATCACATGCTATTCCTAGAACCAAAATTGCAACCAAGATTTTTAATAGTCGATTCTTTTTACATTTACATACTATAAATTTCCAACATGTATATGTATTGGAGTATTGTACACAAAGCTTAGGGGTGTTTTAAAAAAAACAATATTACACTTTTAATCCAAAATTTATTGGATTTTTCATTTTTAACCCAAAAGTTTTCATTTTTTTTTCAATTTAATCTCACATTTTTTATTTTCATCTTTGGTCCCTATACTTATCATATTTCGTAATTTTTTGTTTTACGTTTCATTCTAAATTTTACGAGTTAACACGGTGCAACGTTCGTGTGTGGTTCAACGTTATTATGTTTTGTTTAACACTTCGTTCTAATTTGCAAGTTAATACGACGCAACGCACGTGAATGGTTCAACGTTTTTACGTTGTTTTTTTCCGTTTAACATAACAGGTTGGTTGCAACGAGCGGGTACTAAGTCGACTTAGTTATTATTTTCCGTGTTTTACGTTACGATATAATTTCTTCACATTAATACGTGTTGGTTGTTGGCGGTGGTGGTGTAACATTGGTACTATTTGAAACAGTTTTACACCCCCACCGCAACGTGGTGGGGCTTAATACTAGTTAGATTTTTTTTGAAAGGCAAACGGAAATTTCATTACTTCACCAGACCAACATTAGATGCTTCAAGTACAAGTTCTATGCACATGTTACAACCATTAATTATGAACAACTAGTATTAAGCACTGGCCGTGTTGTGGTGGGGCATAAAACCGTGCCAATAACATCAATGTCACACCACCGCGAGCGACCACCAACATTGAATTAGCGGCGAAGAAATTAAAACGGAACGTAAAACATAGGAAATAATAACTAAGTCGATCTAGGACCGGCACGTTATGACAAACTTGTCAAACGGGAAAAAGATAGACGACATAAAACTGTTGAACCACACACGCATGTTGTATCGTATTAACTCGCAAAACTTAGAACGAAGCGTAAAACATAACTTAAAAACGTTGAACCACACACGCACGTTGCGCCGTGTTAACTCGCAAAATTTAGAACCAAGCTTAAAACGAAAAATTTGCGAAATATGAAAAGTATAAGGGTCCAAAGTTGAAAGTAAAAGTGCTATGAGGTTAAATTGAAAAGCTAAAAAATTTTGGGTTAAAAGTAAAAATTCAAATAGTTTTGAGTTAAAAATAATTCATCAAATACGTTTTAACTAAAAAGTAAAAAATAAACTTTTTTTTAAAAAAACTCCTCAACCATGATATATAACATCGTATGTACAAATAAGTTAATAATTTATAGTATTTATTTAAATATATTATTGGTAGTAATATGTTTGCGTGTCATAGAATTTTAGAACTTATTATTATGATCATTGAATCTATCTATAATCTATATTTTCTATAAAAAGAGAAATCCCAATGACATAAGAAAAACTGATGTGTCAGCTGGAGAGGCTGTCTAACAAGGTTTTTCTTATGTCATTATTACATCATAATGTCTAATTAAAAGCCTTAAAAATTCAAAGGTGGCCCACATTCATATTCCAAAGGGCTGCCATCAAACCACTGCCTATCTCCAAAATTCAAACCTATGTTATAAATTCAAACCACTGCCTTAAAACTCTGACGATTCAAATTTCAAAATTCAAAACCTCTGACGATTCAAAATCCTGGTTCCATATTCAATTCAAAATTTTATAATCAAACATCTGTTCCCAATTCAAAATTCTGGCTCCACATTCAAAATTCAAAATTCAAACCATATATTCTATTCTAATCCTATAAATAAGACATAATTATCTGGCTCCACATTCAAATCTCTCCAGCTCATATCTGCGAGCGTGTCTCTCTCTCTCTCTTTCAAATGCATCTTTCTCGTGATTCAGCCGCTATTCTTCGATTACACTTCTTTGTTCGAATGTTTGATGATTCTGTTTACATGTTATCGTTCCAGTATCATTGTTCCAACATTGTCGTTTCAATGAAGCTTTCCATCACACATCAACCTTTCAATATCGATGTTGCAGTATAATTGTTGCAACATCGTGAAAAGTTGCATGTGCTACCTTCTTTGATGGGAGAGTTGCAACTTGAACGGACGATATGTATCTTCTATCGTGAAAAGTCAGATGTGCTACAACAGTTGAGAAGAGACCTTTGCATTTTAGGTTTGTTTCTTATTTTGATTAACTGTTGATGATGTTGAGAGTTTTTATTTACACTGACATTTTAGAATATGTTAAGATTCATGTTTATATTATTAAAATGAACTTCTACATAGAAAAATATGAATTTAATGAAATATTTATAAAGTATTACACGCTAGGGTTAACACTTGCTAAAATTTCGTAGACTATGGCCTTTCTCCATGTGATTTCATGCTCTCTTTTGAATTTCAGGTCAGTTAGCATGTTGCAGATTTTCTGATCCTGTTCTAGAAGTTGTGTCAGAAACTCTTTTGCATTCTTCTGGAACTCTGTTGGAGGAGAGTAGAGAACTTCATCGAGCAATGCTATGTTGTTCCAGGTTTTGTTGTAATTAGTGTCATTGATTATGTCGACTTTCCTGTTTAGTTCTTGGTCTGTTCTTTGTTCTTTGAGTGACCACATCGAGAATTGTGTTTTAACATCGCTGGTGTCTGACCAGTGGTAGAAACTGAAGTTTGCCATGTAGATTTTTTGTTGGTTTTCTGATTTGGAGCAATTTTTGACAGAAAGTGATTTGTAGGACAATTTGTTGATGTTTTGAATCAAAAGTAATCATCGGTCTTTTATAGAGTTTAAAAACGCGTCTACATGGTAAATGAAGAGGTTAATTTTAATTGTGATAATCTGCTTTTGTTCTTTGAATTTCGAAATTTTGTCCCTTGGGTTTCTTGGTATTTAATTTTACAGTTTTCCCATAAAAGTTGGGGTTTGAAAAAGGTTTTTGCATTAAAAGACTATTGTTTTGAAATATACATTAATATGTTTATATTAATCTACACGTTTTCATAATTACAAATTTCAGTATATAAACTCATAGTCACTTCACCTGTTTTTCATCATGTTTTCCTACGAAGATATCATACTTTCAGGAAAGTCGAGTAATATAGTTTATGTTGGTGCACTTGTGTCTGTACTTTGTCTGTATTTTGTAATGTATAAAACGATGTCTTTTGTCTGTTGTGTTTACGTCTTTTGTTATGTTGTTTATGTGTTGGAATGTGTGTTTGACCAAGTCAACCATCCTCCTGGTTTGACTTGGCCAAACAGTCAACACTTAGTGTGTAAAACTTGTATGCTTCGAAGGATGTCATCGAAGGATGGATTGTATCCTTCGATGACCTCGAAAGATGATCTTTCGATGGATACTTATGGACCTCGAAGGATATACCATCCTTCGAGGTGTGTTTGGATCCTTCGATATCTTTCGATGGTAATTCTGGTCGATAGATGATCCTTCGACCAGAATGCCTGATCCTTCGTGCATGTCTGTCTGATATGGGTATATATATCCCATGAGGGTTTTCACTTCACAGTTAGTTCTTGGCAGTCACTTAGAAAGATATTGAGAGCATTTGTGAGTGAACCCAAGGTCTTGTAAGAGAGCATTTCAGTTTGGTCAAGGTCTGTAACCGTGTCCACTGAAATACAAGAGAAAACTTTGATACTTTGCTTGTCTACTCTTTCTCTTTGTAATCTTTGCTTTCATCTAAACTACGGTTTGCACTCTAGCTTGGATTCCGCACTTGCTAGAGTGTTGAACATAACAAGGAATAGGTTTATCCTCAACCTCCGAGGGACCTACAAGTGGTATCAGAGCCGTGGCTCTTTTCCTTGTTAAAACCGGGTTTGTGCAAGTCTTTGGTTGTGTTTGGACAAAAACTTTCTTGGTTTAGCACCCGTTTTTAGTGTGTTTCTTGCCTTTCTAACCATAAAAACGTGTTCTAAACTAACCGGGTGTGTTACGGGAAGGTTTGGGTAACTTGAAAATTCTGTTCAAAGAGGTTTGCTATTTTCCGGCCAAATTTCCGGCTTAACTCCGGTTGCTTGGTTGTGGATAAGAAACTTCCTTTTTGGGCTTATTTTTGAAAGTCAAATCTAACTTGGTGAAAAGTTGGTGCAGAAACATCCCTTCTGCCGAAAGTTGATTCACCAACCACATCACCTTTTCACCAACCAGTCGTCCTTTCTGTCAGTGTGTCAGACCAGTCGAAAGATACCTTTCGAGCTCGAAAGATCATCCTTCGATCAAGGAGATTCGATAGATAACCATCCTTCGAACATCTTTCGAAGTCAGTGTGTTGTCTTTCGAGTCAAGGAATCTTTTCGAAAGATACATCCTTCGAGTTACTGTTTCCCTTCGAAAGATAAGGATCCTTCGTGTAGGAGAATCTTTCGAAGTGATTGTTCGAAACTCAACAGTGATCCTTCGAACACTGTTGATCCTTCGAACAGGTGTCATCTTTCGAGCATCTTTCGAAGTCTTATCTGTTTAGACTTAACAGTTTGTGATTTTCAGGTCCTTCGACCCTAGATCCTTCGACAGTTTGTTATCCTTCAATTTTTAACATAGTTTGTGAAAATCAATTTTTTTTAAATTAATTTTCACCTAATATATTAATTATAAAATGGGAACAAACGGTCAATGGGATCCATCTGCGTGGACTACAACAACTTTGACTCCACAGTCATCATCTACGCAATCATCAACCACGCAATCTGCGCCAGAGTTCAACAAAACTGCATGGATGCAGGCTATTGCCCCAACTCAAGCTGCAATGATAACTGCAAATCAATGGGCATTGGTCACAAATCAAAGCAGCAGCATTCAAGCAATGATGCAGAACGATAGTGAAACTGGTACAAGCACGAAACCGCCAAAGC
The DNA here is from genome assembly GCF_002127325.2 of Helianthus annuus. Taxonomy (NCBI): domain Eukaryota; kingdom Viridiplantae; phylum Streptophyta; class Magnoliopsida; order Asterales; family Asteraceae; genus Helianthus; species Helianthus annuus. The sequence goes on along the minus strand of NC_035436.2, from coordinate 185,075,561 downwards.
TTAATCACATCAATGATTGGGGATGGTGGAAAGAAAGGCTGAGAACTTATGTTCAGGGGCAAGGTCAAGATCTATGGATGTGTTTCTTTACTCCATTTGAAAACGAGTTGGAAGTTGCAGGATCAAATCCAGAAACTTACAGCACGATGTCTGATGATGATAAGAAGAAGTTTGAATTGGAAAAGAAAGCATTCATGATTCTCACGCAAGCTCTTCACAGAGACATATACCACCAGTTCGTTTACTGTACAACTACTAAAAGCTTGTGGGATATGCTCACATTACGGTGTGAAGGAAACGCTCAATCAAGGAAGATCAAGCAAGAGCTGCTAAAGAAAGAATTTGAAGGTTTTACCTGCATGGAGAATGAAGGTCTAGCTGAGTTGTCTACAAGATTTCACCATCTGTTGAGTGAAATGTTTGCCTTCAGAGTCTCTGCCACTCCACAAGAAATGGTGAAGAGATTTGCTGATGGCTTACCAGCAAAGTGGAGCAGTTATCTTGAGATTCTCAAGGAAAACGGTGTTCTGGATACAATTACCGTTTATGAGCTAATTCAGAAGTTGGAAAACAAAGATGTTGAAGAAAAGCTCAAGGCGAAAAGAACAATCACTCCTCAGAATCCAGAGATGTATTTTGGGATTGCAGGTGGTATTACTGGAGAAAAGCCAGCTTCTCAGCATGCTAAGCTTCAAACAGCGTTCATCTCCAACACCGGACCTTCAACAGCTAATCAGTTTGATCCTTCAGCTTACACAATGATGTATTCAAGACCAGATTCTTCTTCTCAACAACAACAACAACAGACAGCTCAACAATTCACACCACCGCCTTTCCTGGATCCTAACAGAGCTCAACAGCAACAACCACAACAGCAGGGATTTTATGGAAGTTCTTCAAGCTTTCAAGCTACTTCCAATCCGAACACTGTCAGATTGGATACTTCCAATTTTTCAAAAGTCAGTGTTGAGATAGCCAAGGAACATATGGAGATGTTGAACACCTTGGTTAGCGCCTACTGTGGGTTGGTTGCGGGTCAGATTGGAAATATCAACCTAACCAACGAAGATTATCAGCAGATTGATAAAGAAGAGTTTGAGATGATGGATATAAAGTGGGCTCTTGCTAGTGCTATCCGTAGAGCTAAAGAGTTTATGGAGAGAACGGGGAGAACCAACTTGGAAAGCAACAACAACACCAAGTATGGTTTTGATAAGAATGCTGTCACCTGCTTTAACTGTGGTGAAAAGGGTCATTTCAAGCGGGAATGTCAGAAGCCACCCAAGCAAGGCAATCAGAATCCTTTCAGGAATCAAAGACAGACTCAGCAACAACAGAACAATTCTGACAGACAAATAGTTCCCGTGGGAGGAAATACATCTGGAACCACAAACTCTAATCCCCACAGAGGATTAGTTGTTCAAGCTGATGAGATTTGCAACTGGAATCTTCAGCTTGGTGAAGGAGGAAATGGTGGAACAGCATGTTATGCTAAGGTGGTTGAAAAGGTTGAAGAACCCGTGTCTGCTGGTGAATCTTCAGAAGATGAAGATAGCTCCGGTTACAGTGGAAGCATGGATGGGGAATCACTTGATGCTGGTGATTTATCAAGTGAGGCTTTAGATCTGGAGGTTGATGAGCTATTGGCTGATGCTGAAGCTTTATGCAAGAGGAGATCTATTCTTTGCCAGAAAGCTGCTGGAACTTCTGAGAAGCTTTCTCAATTTTTCTCTGAAGATGGATCTTTTTCTTTTCATACAGCCTTCATGGCTCATGTTGAAGGACAAACCTCTCAGGTATGTTATTCTAAACCTGACTCTATTTCTGCTGCTGTTGAATGTGCTAAATGTCTTGAATTTGCAGAAAAGGAAAGTCTTTTTGAAATCACACACAAACACAATCAAGAATTGATTGTTGATCTTTCTAAAGCAACTGAGGCTAACTTGTTTTTAACAAGAAATGAAAAAGAGTTTAAAGCAACAATTGCGTCATTAAAACATGATGTTTCTGAACTTCAAAAGGCTGTTTTGAGAAAACAACATGCTAATAATAATTTGATTGACACAATTGAAAAACAAATGGTAGAGTTAGCTACAGCTCGATGCGAATGTGAGACAATCAAGCAGAAATTGGAAAGCTATTCCAATTCCCGCTATGTTTCGGATCACATTATTGATGTTCAAAGGAAAAAGGGGGATGCAAAATGTATTGGTTACAAATCATGCCCTCCCCCGATGAATCACAATTATTCCAAATTGCCTAATGATGAGGATATGCCCCGTTTTGAACCTACTGTGCCACTCGGTCTAGATGACTTTGCAGCAGGCCTCGGGTTCACAACTGGTACATCATCCTCGGGGCAATCTGAATCTGAGAATGTGAAAAATTCATCGTCTGTTAAGGAACAGAGTTCTCCGATTATTGAGGATGCTGATTCTTCGGACGATGAATCTGAAGAAAATGAGAAACCACAGTCTAACTCAGTTACACCAGACATTCCAATTGAGAATCACATCCTGTGTGATCCACCAGTGAAACCGAGTAAGGCTGAAACACCAAAGGCAATGAAGCCCAGTGTACCTAGCATTGAGAAGAATAACTTGTTGTATACGCTCAAGGGAGACAGCAAAATTTATTCTGACAGAGATTTTCCAATCAAAAATGTAAATCAAGATTTAATTGAGAAAATTTTTGAAGGACGAACTGATAAGTTTTTGGGAAACAAAGGTAACAAAGTGACGGTCACTCAATGTGAACCAATTCCGTGTGAGCTAATTAGAAAACAATACGGAAACCAAAAACTGCCAGTTGAGCGAAAACAACAAGTGAATTCTGGAAAGGGTAAGGGCCAGGTACAAGAAAAGAGGGCTCAAAACAAGAATGCTCAAGCACCAAAGGCTCAGCAGCCTAAGACTGAACAACCAAGGGTTCAACAACCTAAAGTTGAGCAGTCTAAGGCTCCTCAACCTAAGGCTGCACAACCTAAAATTCAACAATCTAAGGTTGAGCAACCTAAGGTTCAAAGGGTGCAAAACAAAAGAGCTCCAGCTAAGAAAAGAGAACAGAAAGTGAACTTTGTTGGATCAAAGGGTACGGACAAACTTGAAACATTTCAAAATAAATCTAACATTGATTTTGTAAAACAAGTTAGAATTTTAAAGAGAAATGATGAGAACAATTATACCCAACACACCAATGGATGTGACTTAGGTCCAAGCACATCTAGATCACAAAGTTCAGTATCTGGTTCTTCGTCTGGTCATCAACACATTTCTCCGAGGTTTGTAGAGCGGAGAATGTGTTTTGAATGTGGAACAGTTGGGCACATTGTAAGATATTTCCCATACTTGCAAAAATTGAAAGGAAAAACAAGTGCTCCCCAAGAAACCAATTACCAAAAACAACCGGTTTCCCCGAACAAGACCCACGTGTCTTGAAAGAAAGGGAAAAGAAGGTAAAACAAAAGAACAAAAGGGTAATTGAGAAGGCCTTAAAATCAGAGGTCAAGGATGAAAAACCTGTTCAAGCTAAATCTACAAATGTAAAACCAGTAAATACAAAAACAATTAAAACAAATACTGGTACAGGACAACAAGCTTGGAAACAAAAACAGGTCACTAAATCAGGGGGAGCACCAGAGGTTTTATTTCCTAATCATCAAGTGATTGAGATCACTTTCCTTGATGATCAAGGACGACCCAAGTCAACAAAGGCTTGGGTCCCCCTCTCAAACTGATGTGTTAATTGCATGTGCAGGCGGCTCCAGGAGGAACTATCAATAGTCTTTGGATCGTTGATAGTGGGGCTTCCAGGCACATGACTGGCGACTATCGTCTTCTTTTCGATGTGCGAAGTATAAGAGGAGGATATGTTGCGTTTGCTGGAGACAAAGGAGGGTATATCACCGGCGAGGGAATGATCTCAAATGGAATTGTGAGTTTCGACAAAATCAATTATGTGCAACAGTTGGATCACAATCTCCTGAGTGTCTCTCAAATCTGCGACAAGAAGTTCACCGTGCATTTTGATGATGCCGGTTGTTATGTGCTGAAGCCAGGTTTCAAGATTCCCGCTGAATGGATTCTCTTATCAGCACCAAGAGTTAATGATTTGTATGTCCTTGATATGAGCCAAGCAATAACTCAGTCAAAACAAGTTACTTGCTTTATTTCAAAAGCCACTGAAAAGGAGACGATCTCTTGGCACAGACGAATGGGTCATATTCACCTCAGAAAAATGAATCACCTAGTCAAAAACAACTTGGTGAGAGGTGTCAATGTGAAGAACTTTCAACTTCAAGATGTCTGTGTGCCATGTCAAAAGGGAAAGCAGACCAAGAAATCTCATCCATTGAAGAAGGTTAACACTGTCAACATGCCACTCGAGCGTTTGCATATGGATCTTTTCGGCCCAGTCAAACACAAGAGTGTGCACGGAGAAGTTTTCTGCTTGGTAGTTACTGATGACTACTCAAGATTTTCATGGGTTGACTTCATGGTCCACAAGAGCGAGACTCCAGAAATTCTGAAGAATTTGATCACCTTGTTGGAAAATCTGTATAATCTAAAGGTGAGGCGAATTCGAAGCGACAACGGTACCGAGTTCAAAAACAGGGTTATGGATGAGTTTTGCACTGCAAAAGGAATCCTTCATGAATACAGCTCTCGGTACACGCCACAACAAAATGGAGTCGCTGAAAGAAAGAACAGAACCTTAATTGAGACTGCAAGAACCATGTTGGTTGAGTCTCAGCTTCCAGTTCGATTCTGGACTGAAGCTGTTGCCTCGGCTTGCTACACGTTAAACAGGGTTCTAACAGTGAAAAGACATGGAAAAACGTGCTTCGAACTCCTACACAAGAAGACTCCTGACTTGGAATATCTAGAACCTTTTGGTGCACCATGTACCATGATTGAGCCTGACGGGAAGTTTGGTGCCAAAGCTATCGAAGGTTACTTCCTTGGGTATGCTACTCCTAATCTGCGAGTATGGAACCTGACTACCAAAAGGATTGAAGAATGGGGTGAAGTAAGAGTTCAAAGATATTCTAATCCTCCGAAGCCTTCTGGAGATCCATGGATGTTCGATTATGATGGTCTTTTCGACTCATTCAATCTGCCGACATTTGATGATGACAATGCAATTGCTCAAATGTTGTCTGAAAGCGAGAATGCGACTGGCTCTCAGTTAGCTCGTCCAATCATTGTTGACTCACAAGCGTCTTCTTCTGTCAACAATCTCGCTTCAAATGAGGTGTTTAATGATGCTGTCGATTACAATTTGTCATCGGAAGATGAGGAGTATGTTGATGCAAATGATGGTGAAGCACTGCGTCCGGTTCAAGGTACTTCAGAAGCAACGGATCCAGTGTCTGCGCCAATTATCCAAGAAGAAAATGCATCATCTTCTACAACTCACCAGCTTCAGAATGATATCGGGAATTTAAATATCACTAACTTGAGGTCAAATGTTGACGTCCCTCCAGTTTCTGAAACCCGAATTCATAACATTCATCCTCAGCAGAATATTATAGGTGATGTTCTCAGTGGTGTAAGGACAAGAAATCAAATCAGAAACAACGAAAATGCTGGCTTGTATGCTGAGATACGAGAATCGGGACAACAAAATGATTGGTCTTTCGCCTGCTATGTTAGCCAAGAAGAGCCTAAATCTTGGAAGGAGGCATTGAAAGATGATTCCTGGGTGGAAGCCATGCAAGAAGAACTTCAGCAGTTTGAGAAGTTGGGCGTATGGAAATTGGTTGATAGGCCCGACAACTACAAGAAGATCGGAACTCGCTGGGTGTTTAAGTGCAAAAAGGACGACCGTGGGATTGTTGTCCGAAACAAAGCAAGGTTAGTGGTTCAAGGCTTCAGTCAGATTGAAGGTATTGACTACAATGAAGTGTATGCACCTGTTGCTCGTCTGGAGGCTATTAGAATCTTTCTAGCCTACGCATCCTTTAGGAAATTCAAGGTGTACCAGATGGATGTTAAAAGTGCTTTTCTACACGGAGTAGTCGAAGAGGAAGTATATGTCGAGCAACCACCGGGGTTTGAAGATCCATTACATCCTGACAAGGTTTTATTACTTAACAAGGCGTTATATGGTCTTCATCAAGCACCTCGGGCTTGGTATGAAACGTTGTCTACCTACCTGCTGAGCAATGGTTTTAGACGGGGTTTGATCGACTGTACCCTCTTCATCAAAGAAAAAGGTGAAGATCTTCTGTTGGTACAAGTGTATGTCGATGATATTATCTTTGGTTCTACCGATGATAAGCTGTGCAAGGAATTTGAAAAGGTGATGCAAGATCGATTCGAGATGAGTGCGATGGGTGAAATGGCGTTCTTCTTGGGTTTGCAAGTTAATCAATCCGAATCTGGAATTTTTATTCATCAAACCAAGTACGTCGGAGACATCTTGAGTCGGTTCCAGATGTCCGATACGAAGCCAATTTCTACTCCTCTTCCGCAGAATCACGGGATTACTCCGGATGAAGAAGGGGATGCGGTGGATTCTTCACTTTATCGTGCTATGATTGGATCCTTAATGTATCTCACCGCATCAAGACCCGACATTATGTATCCAACTTGTCTTCTCGCTAGGTATCAAGCGAATCCGAAGGTCTCTCACTATGCTGCTTGTCAAAAGGATTTTTCGTTATCTGAAGAGTTACCCTGACACCGGGTTATGGTACCCTAAGGATGATAACTTCGATCTCAAAGCTTTCAGTGATTCTGATTTCGGCGGCTGGCAAGAAAGATGGAAAATCAACTACAGCAGGATGTCAGTTCTTAGGCAATCGCCTAGTCACTTGGCAATGCAAGAAGCAGACATGTGTGGCTACGTCTACATGTGAAGCCAAATACATGCTGCGTCTAGTTGCTGCT